>NC_038252.2:2221659-2576563 GCF_000004515.6 Glycine max | reverse complement strand
TAATTATTAAATCAATTTGACTAAAAATAATAATAATAATAAATCTGTGTGAAATTAACAATTGTACAATAATTACAGCAGAATTTATTTTAAAATATTAGAAATAATAATTTCACTTTAAAATTAATTTTGAATAAAAATGTTTTTTTAGAAAAAAAAAACCCTTGCTTCTTCTTTTTGGTTTCGTACTACCCTAATGAGGACTTTATGTTTCCCGTTATACATCATGTATCCCAGAAGTTTTAATCCTTTGGATTAATTCAATCAAAACTTAGTTACACCAATTTATATTGGAAGATTGAATTTAGATATTTCTCTAGTAAACTCAATTTGTGTTGTGAAGTGTTAGCTGAGTTACACCAATTTGTTAAGTTTGCTTCTTTTGGTTATTAACTTATTATAGACAGTTAGACACAATTATTTTAGTTTTGTATTTCTCCTTGAAGCCCAACTAACACCACCCCTTATTACAACCTTGAACAATATCTTACTATATTACTATTATTATATGATAGTCTCTCTCTCTAAAGCTGTGATTTTTTTTCCAGTAACTCTGAAATGGAATGAAAGGATCAATTTTGCTAAGTTCTAAGATTCCCAAAGGAAATTTTGTCCCCACTGTGCTTCTCTTCATCCCTTTTTCGGTTTTTGGTCTCATGCTGTTTGGATTCTGAGAAAAAGACCAAGAAAACCCAAAAGGGAAATCAGCACCAAAAGAAAAAGCACAAAACACCCTCTCTCTCTCTCTGTTTTTTTTTTTTTTTTTTCTCTGTGTGTCTTCCTTCCTCGCCCCACAACCTTGTTACTTCATTTTCTGACGTTGTTGTTGTTTTTTCCAAGAAGCCAAACACTTCCTTTTGGACCTCTACGTGAAAGTTCTACATTAATAATATTTCTTCTTCTTTGTTTGGTTATGGTGCTTGGTTACACTTAGAGGTCCTTTGTGTGTTTGTGTTGTGTATTATCTCTCAGTTTCAGCAATGGAGGACTCAACCAAGTTGCGTTTGGTGCGGTGCCCCAAGTGTCAAAATGTTCTTCCAGAGCTTGCCAATTACACTGTTTATCAATGTGGTGGTTGTAACACTGTTCTTCGAGGTACCCTTTCTTCATCTCCCTCTCCTTCTTCAATTTAGCATAAGGTCTGTTTTGATTTAATGTGCTTTAGAGTTTTTTTGTTTGTGTTAACTGTATTGAGACTTTAGTGTTTTTGGTTTGGTGAAGTTAGGATCTTTTGTGTTCAAAGGTCAAAGCATGAAAAGGGGTTGGAAATTCTGATTTCTTATTATGGTTTCCACTTTTTTTTTATTCCCTTTGTAGGAAAGCCTAAAGGTTCTGAAGGTGGTGGTAGGTTGTGGCAAGCCTCAGATGAGGAACAAGGTGGGGGAGATCAAGACGCATCAGGAAGTTTCTTGAGGAAAGGGGTAGTTGATTTGAGTGATAATTCAGATGTTGATGTTAGGTCTAGTGGTGGTTCCTCCAGGGAGGGTCAAAGAAGGGATTTGAAGAAATCAAATAAAGGACATGAGAGGTTTTTGGATGATTCTAGAGATGGGGATGAGAAAGGGGTTTTGGAGGATGGTTTTAATGTCAATAAGGACAAAAGGGGTAAGTCAATTGGAAGGGAGCAGCAGGAGCAGAAGACTCACATGGGAGGGGACCAATTCTATGGGAGAATGTCTAATTTGCCAATTGGGGAAAGAGGTGAGATGGAGGGGTTTTGGAGAAAGCCACAAGCAGATATGGAGGATGTGAGATTTGCCACTCTGAATTATCCCGACGAGGGATCTTCAAATAGCTATTCCAGTTTTTCTTACAATTATGGGGAGCAATGGAGGAATTACAAGGACATGGATGGTGTCAGTAGGGTTCAGCACCTTGAGCAAGATCGAGCCGAGATTCTAAGGAAGCTGGATGAGTTGTCCAACCAGTTGAACAAGTCTTGTGAGGTGGTTAGTAACCCAAAAGAAAAGGTTCTTCCTGAGGGAAAGATGGTTCCTCCAGATCCTTTTAGTGGCCCTGAAACTCGGTTTCCAGATGGATCATCAGCGATGAACAGGTCCTCAAGACAATTCTTTGGCCCTACTAGTAATAAACATATGGCAGGTTCCCCTTATTTTAATTATCAAGATCCATATGCTTATAGAAGTGGTCATGAAATGGCTATGCACAACTTCTACCCTTCTATGCATAATCCCAATTATGTTCCTGGATATGGGGATCCTTTTGTATCTGAGATGATGAGAGGTTCACATCCTTTACCCCGTCAGTTCCCGCAACAACCAATGCACCCCTACTTTCCTGGACGCTATACTGATACTGGTCCAGATTCATATGATGCATGTGCACAGAATGCTATGCTTCACCCACCTTCTTGCCCATGTTTTCGTTGCTATGACAACAAAAGAAGAGGTCCAGTGCCGGCACCTGCTGCATTCGGTAACAGCAGATTCCCTCATACCCCAAATGATTCTATGCTATACCGTCATGAGATTCCAGGGGCAGTTGGTCCACATGTTCATAATGCTAGAACTGCCATTCCTGCTGTGAGTTTGCATGAAAAACAACTGCATACAAGATGGCCCAGAGACTACAATTCTGAGATGGGTGGATTTGTTGGAAGCCGTCCTCGAAAAGTAGTGCCTGGTAGTGGTGGTCGTCATTGCCTTCCTATAGCTGGTGGTTCTCCTTTCATCACATGTCATATTTGCTATGAGTTACTGCAACTGCCTAAAAAGACACTGGTCATGGTGAAAAATTGTCAGCAAAAAATGCGATGTGGAGCTTGTTCTTCAGAAATAAAATTTGCTGTCATCGATAAGAAGCTAGTTTTTTCTCCTCATTCACAAACAGAGGAAACTACCACATCCACGAGAGTTGATGATGCCACTAATGAGGTTGTGAATAGTCGTGTATTCCATGCCCGTGGTGATGTGAACACGGGTGCTGCAAACTTCTCGTCTGATGATTATTCTGGTTATGATTTTCATTCAGTTGATAGAGAATCTCCTGTGCTGGCTGCAGACCCAAGCTTGAACTCTACCAAGTCCCGGGAGAGGCAAAGTTTCCATTCTTCATCTCCCAGTACTTCTAATGATGAAAATAGTTCTGAGGTTATGGCTGCTCCAAGTGAAGCTCTTAAGTCCATTCATCAACCGACTAAAGCCTCTCAGTCTTCACCTGGTGGTTCATTTAATAATGCTGTAAATCGATTAGGGAAAGGAAACCAAAGTAGTCGGTCAGATCAAGAGACGGAAAAAATAGAAAAGAATGCCTCAAGGCAGAATTCTTTGAAAGAGCTAGTGCTTGCAACTGAGATGGATGTCATTGATTATTCTAACAACGGGATCTCCCAGGATTTGGGTGATGCAAGCGGAGAACATGATCATCCTAGATCTAGCAAAAGGGGTGAATCATTTTTAGCAAACATTATCAAGAAAGATAATGAAAAAAATAATGTTACTGTAAACGGACAGCCCATATCAGATTGCATGATTAAGAAGGCTGAAAAGCTAGCTGGACCAATCCAGCCTGGGAATTACTGGTAAGTATTATGCTTTACTGTCCCAAAGCTTATTTAGTTCTTTGCTTTGGTCCATATATAAATAAGCAAAGATTTTGAAATTAGACATTCTCCCATAGAATTGGCAAAGATTTTGAAATTTAGTTCTACTAAATTGGCAAAGATTTACCCAGGCTGGACAAATCTTTGCTTACTTGTTATAACTCTTGCTTTGGTCCATAGAATTTGCCAATTGGCAAAGATTTGTCCAGGCTGGATTTTGAAATTAGACATTCTCCCATTGATTCTACTAGCTGTCCATATATAAATAAGCTTTGGTCCATATATAAATAAGCAAAGATTTTGAAATTTAGTTCTTTGCTTTGCTTATTTATATATGGACCAAAGCTTTCTAAAATTGCATTGATAAAATTTATCAAATTATTTAATGCAGTAGAATCAGTCAAGTTCTTATCATATGCAGTGTGTTCATTGACAAAATAACATTAAATTTGATAGTTTCACTTTTACATGTCTTTTACATATCATTTTGGGAAGAGTTATAACAGCTTAGAAGAAAAGTCTTAAATTTTATACCGATTGCTTATATAGTTTAGTAATTGATTTGCCTATATAATTTTGCTTCCTCAGGTATGATTCTCGAGCTGGATTTTGGGGTGTCATGGGTGGACCATGTCTTGGAATAATTCTGGTAAGTTATGCTAGTCTGGCACACTCCATTTCTCACATGCTTATATGCTGATCAATATAAATTAATCTGTTAGTTTCTCTTGCAGCCATTCATAGAAGAGTTCCGGCATCCAATGCCAGATAAATGTGCTGGTGGAAATACTGGTGTTTATGTAAATGGTAGAGAACTTCACCAAAAAGATTTAGATTTGCTTTCTCGTAGAGGACTTCCTCGTGATAGCAATAGATATTATATTGTTGAGATTTCTGGGAGAGTCCAGGACGAAGACACAGGAGAAGATCTGGACAGCCTTGGCAAACTTGCACCAACGTAAGTGCCGAGTTTCTAATGATTTTGTTCCATTTATCTAATGATTGACTACCTCTTTTGTCTTAGTGCCCTTCTGTTTCTTTTTATTACTTGAAGATATTAAAATGTTGGTTCCCTATATTAACAACCCATGCTTGTTTTACCTAGCAGTCAATGTATTGACTATTGCATGTCGTCTTGAGCCTATAGATTAGGAGGATTTTTTCCACATATCTGTTTGTCTCTTTTAGATATTTTGACTTGTAGAGGATTCCTAGGTTAGTAAGCAAACAATGCAAATCAATATGAATTTATCTGGTATGGGGGTGCATGATTTTGTAACAAGCAGTCACAAGGGTTATTTATTTGGATCATTTTGGTGTGCTGCAAGGAGGAGGATATGCTTAGGTTGTTGGTTCCACTGCATTATTTGTTGAAGATTTTAAGTGGAAATGAATAAATAAATAAATAAAGAGTTCTCAACAGTTGGATTTTTGGAACAAGTTTTGTAGGAGTAATTTCTTATTACATTTATGATGCTTATTCATATAAAGATCAATCTGTCCAGTACTTGTTATTTCAATTCAGGATTATCAATTTGATGATTCAACGTATGTTTTCTTAAATAATTTTCTTCTCATTACATAATTTACTAATCTTTAAGAACCTGCAGTTAGGATAGTTGTTAATCCTCTTGTGTTTACAATTTGACAGAGTGGAGAAAGAAAGGCGTGGATTTGGCATGAAAGTACCCAGAGCAGCTGCATAATACAAGTGTAGAAATAAAATTTCTTCTGAGATTTGAGAAGATCTTTGTTTCACCCTTCCACAGATTTGGAAACATTTTTTCGGATCAGATCACGGGAAATTTTTGAAATCTTTTCATGATTTTTACTAGAATTTATTCAGTCTGCTGCCAAGGTCCAAACCATTTTCCACGTGGCTTGCATAGATTATATACATGATATGTAAATTTGTCATTCTTGTACTATAAATTTTTTGTCATAAATGGTTTACCAAAAAAAGCATAAACAATTTTTTGCTCGCAATCTTGCTTGTGGTCCAGAATCGGATGTGGAAAACAATGTAACGTATTTCTTGATCGATCGGTATGTAGTCAAATATTTTTTTATGAACCATAGCACTTGTATTTTTGTTTTGACAAAATAGTAGTTGTAATTTAATCAGCCGCAATAACAAGTAACAAATTGACACCTCTAGATTCTATTAAAAACAACTTTAAATAAAAAAAAACCATTTGGAATATGAAATTGTATTTTTAAATTGTTTTTTATGCTTGTCTTTTTATAGTAAATTGTTACATAACATAAATTTAGTTCTACTTGATTTTGGTTCTTTTAGTTTAATTTTGGGCTGTTATGAATGATGAATTGTTATCCACCATAAGCCACTGTACTTTGAAAATATATCTTAACTACTTCATATTTATTTAGTCCCCACGAATCTCGTTATACATAGCCAATAATCACAAGTTCGACCATGTGTTCAACATTCGAGTAGTGCAGCCTGTATAGATGTGAGTGACTATGGGATTATGTATGGATGTAACTACTTTAAAGTAAGCAACTCATTCTAGAGGGTAAAGTAATAATAATATCAGTTAATGAGAAAATTAATGATTGATACTATATGCACATGCATAAATAAAACCATTGTAAAGTAATTTTCTAATCAATGACTGAGATTATTTACTTTACCCTCCAAGATGAGTTGTTCAACTTAGAAGAACCAAATCTCAGTGTTGAAAATTGGCATGGATTAACAAAGTGAAAATCCAACAAAATTGAGTTGGTAGGTGGTTCCCCGTAGGGCCAGGAGTTGAGTGCAAATTTCTAAGAGATGTAATTGGGCAAAGAAATGATTGGGGAATGAGGGTAGACTACAAAAGCAGCAAGACAAGTTTGTCACAAATCACACCATGCTATGCCTTGCTGTGTTTCATGACTAGGCCAGCTCTAATGCTTTGGAGGTGGATTCCTCACGACCTGCTTCTGCTTTACTCATAAGCCATTCTACCCCTTTTGGAAACAAACATGCAAGTGTATAAGGATGGAAATAGCACCTCAGTCCTTTTAATGGCTCGATTCATTTAGCAAAACTGTTTCACTAAAAAAAAATTAATCTTTTTAGTTAAATAGGTTAGACCATAAACCTTAAAAAAAAAACTATTAAATCTCACGGACTAACTTATTTAATAACAATTATTTTTAATAAAAATATTATTATTATTATTATTATTATTTGAATATATAACATTATAATTATTTCAATGAAATTATAAAATTATTTTAAGGATTTGACAATTTGAATTATTTTAATATTTGAAATATGTTAATTCCTATAAGTATAAATAGGTATTGAGAATAATAATTATTTTCTTTTAGTGAGATTTAAAAGATTTTAGTAGCCTATTAGGTATAATATTTGTAGGCGACAAGTTTTGGCCACATCTTGTTATTTAAAATTGTCTCATTATTTTTAATAAAAATCTTTAGTTTTGTTAAATAAAAAAATAAATAAGAATACAACACATTGAATTTTGGGTAACAAAGAAATAACATATTAGTCATTACTTTATATTCTAATATTTCACTGCATAATAATTTTATTATTATACAATAATTTTTCACATCTGAAACAAACCTTTAAATAGGCTAACATGCTTGGTTGTTAGAACTGGACTAGACCAACTGAACCAATGGCTTTTTTGATTGGTTTAACCCCCAAAATCAGTGTACAATTGAACCAATCATGCACTAGAGAAACTAGTAAAGAATCAGAAAAACCACTAAAAATGGTGGTTGGACTGGTTTTGACATTTCAACAAAAATCATATTTTATTTTTTTATTTTTTTTAATTGATTTTATTTGTTATTGTTGAACTTAAAATATTATGATGCATTAAATTTACTTTTGTATATAACTTACTTTTGTTATATGCTATGACTTGATATACTTTGAAGTGAAATTTAACTTTAAACATTATAATTTTATGCATATCATGTTTTTTATGTTTAATATATTATATACTTTAAAAAAAATGTATTTTATTGAAACCGGTTTGATCTCAATTTAACTCCGATTAAACCATTGAACCTTGAATCATTATCTTTATTAATTCAATAATCAGTTCAATTCTAATAACATTATTAATAGGTCATGTCAAACTTATACAATGGTCAGACTTAGGCCTAAAAATAGACCAGGTAACATACCTAAACTTGAGTTATTGAAATATAAAGTGAGTTAGGTTCGACTTAAGTAAAATTTGACTTGACCAGACCTATTTTTATTCCTACACGTATATACTAAATATTAGCTATTTGTTTTAGTGAGTAAAATAAGTAATTTTAATTATTATTAAAAAAATAACATTTGATATTTCAGTACCTCCATGATTTATTTTGTATATGCATGTAAGATTAACCATTTATATTCTAATCAATCACCATGATTTTTATTTTAGTTTCTAAAGTGTGACATGTCTCACTTTAGAAAGGTCATACCCCAAGTTTTCAAACTTTCCAAAATCGTTAATTGAGTTTATTAAGAGCCTTCTAGAGTTGATTAGTATGCTAATGTATCACATGGATGACAAGATGAGACATCCTTATCACAGTATTAACTATTAAGTCCTATATGTTCACACACATAAAAGTATGCACTTTAGGAAAGACGAAAAATAATTGGTATTCAATATTTTGGATTATGTTACAAGCTACCATGAATATAGTCTAGGCAAACACCCATTTTTTCAAGAGGCTTTTTTTCCTCTGTGCTCTTTATATATATCGTTAGGAAAATGCTAATAAGACACTTCTTCTGCATATTTAGTTTTATTTGGTGAAATTGATGTGAGTTGATGAATACTCCCTCCGTTTCAAAACTATTGATGCTAGAGGTTAGTAACCATTAAAGAGTATTTAATAATATAGTTTGTTGTTTGTTGAAGTTCTTTTTTTTAATACATTGTAAATATAGTGTTTCTCGTAAAGATCAAATATAGTTAGTATTTTAAATAGAGGTATACTAGTATGTGAAAATAATAACAATAAAATAATTAATAAAACTTGAAATTCATATAACATCAATAGTTATGAAGAAATGGGATACTCACATAATAAAGAACAGAACTCACATTAGTTCTACTTGGTATAGAGTAAATTTGTTGTTAGTGTTTTTCATATTTTATGTGAATAATTTTAAATTTTAGTAAAATCTTCTTTCTATTTTTTATTAAATAAATAAAATATTAAATATTTATACATATTTAATATATTAAATATATAGATAAAGTATATTTTTGATCTTTCAAATTATATTAAAATATTTGGTTTTAGTCCCTATAAAAATTAAATATATCTTTAGTTGTTACATTTATAAAAAATGGTGTGGATTTAGTATTTCACCAGGGATTAAAATACGTATTTTTGTGTATATGTAAAGATTAAGAACGTATTAAACTTTTATAGGGATTAAAATTAACATTCTAAAATATTTTAAGGGACTGTACCAAAAACATATTTGATCTTAAATATATCTATCTTTTAGTCGATTTATTGTTTTTAATATATTGGAATAATTATTAAAAGAATATTGTAAGAAATTGTATCCTAATTTTGTCCTTATGTTAGTTATTTTAATAATGAAATAAAGACGAAAGGGATGTATGAGCTAGCATAGCTTCGAGCTTTATACGGGTTGTCTTTGGTTATGCAGTGCACGACAGATGAGGAGAAAATAAATATAGACTGAGATAGGATCCTTGTGAAGGGACATGAGAGCCCTATATCTTCCTCTCAATTAGAAGAAGATAAGGTAAGAAATAACATTTGGTCCCTACAATAGGACTCAACTCAATGCTGGCCATTGATGTGTTCATCATGTCATACCAAACTCATAAAATGCTAAAATCCACCGAAAACTTCCTTCTGTAGCTTCAAATTTTTTTTTATTATTTCTGACCACCTTTTATAGTAATTTTCGGTTTTGTTAGTGTTAGTTGTTTGAAGAACTTTGAAGTTTGAACACAAGTGTAGTCGTGACCTCATGAAGTTGCAAAATTTGTGTCATAAACCAAAAATTTAACACCAAGATATGTTATAAACAGTCATGAATCATGATTAATAGGGACTAGCTGTTGAGGAGTATATTTTGATAACTTATTTATTGATAAGGGTCAAATATTTATTAACATTGATTGTTAGATTAAAAAAGTCAATACAATAAACTGAACAGCTACTATGTTAATTGATTATTTAGCTCTTATATATCGGTCTTCATTAAATTTACAAACTACTTCTTCTCTCCAACTGTGCCTTGTTTATAACATTCATTAAAAGTAGGTGACCGTTTCTTATCATATTGGTTTAATCAGGTTAAAGAAACTATTAAATGGACTTCTTTTTTATAAGCAAATCATTAAATGTGGGAAAAAAGAATCGTGGCTGTCATTAGCACCGACATCCAAATAATCCCAAAATATTAAAGAATCTGTGTCCAGACTTTATAGTTTATAATCACAATAAAAGCAAAAGAAAGATACTCTCAAATCACATCGAGAAATTTTTAAGTAATACAAAATCATTATAATCCCAACTAATCTCCAGTATAACTGTATACTGTTATTTTTTTCATAAATTAAAAAACTTAATTAAAAATATATTATACAGTTGGTTGAGATAATAAACATTTAGTAACGTGTTACTATTTTATAATTTTTTCTTGAACATATTCTTTTAAATATTTTTTTTGAATAAAATTTATTAAAAAACACACATTAATTTGTGGTCCCATGTTATATTTTATAAATTTTATTTATAATTTTTAATAAATTTTAAGTAATAATAAAAAGTATGTTAAAGAAATAGAGTGTCTTGTTAAATGCTAACCCCTCAAAGAAAAATTACACAAGAAGCTTCCAGATAATGTACTAGGCTAATAGGTAATAGCACAGAAAGTGTGAAACTGGAAAAGGTAAACAGTTATACCATCTCTGAATAAAGTTGGTGGTTTCATCAATTATATGCACAACCCCTTTGATGTTACTCAACTATAGTCTATTGACATGCAGCGAGTTTCATTCTAAAAAAATAAAAAGTAATGTTGGTAGCCTACAACATCAAACTACTTTTTTCATTCCATTGTGCAATGCATGAGAATGTGTGAGAGAGAGAGAGAGGAGTTACATGTCCAATAAATCATATTTACAAAAAAATATGAATGAATTTACCAACAAAGTACAATGTGAAATTCACCAAAATCATAGTTTCAAGGTAAAAAAATCTGTGAACATCACACGTGCACATGGATTAAAAAAGAGAGCATTCTGTTAGACCAAATGACACAAATTCTTCGCTATCAAAGGAAGTTCACAGATGTTTCTCTTTGTGCAAACTTTTTAAAAGTTTTCCAATTTCTTAAATGATAATATTAATTTATTTTGGTTTTATTTTGACCATTTATGGCTGCCACATGGTACATGTCACATAATATGTTTTTACATCAGCAAAACGTTATTATCCCAACAAGGAGTGTATGCAGAAAACAGGTTCCTTTATTCAATATAATCAGTTGCTTCCATTTCCCTATAATAATTACTCAACAGCACCGTTTCATGAGAAAGTAGCAGCAAAGTTTCTTGTGGTTCCTTTTCCATCTTTTTGCTCTGTTTCTGACACAAGATGGTGAAGAGAGTGAGGTCTGATTCGGGTCCATTGTCTCTGCAAAAGCACAACCATTGGTGTGTGAAGTTAGGAGTTTCAATCTTCTTGGTGGGTCTCGCTTTTCGTCTTCTCTTGTGGGATTCATTCAGTTTCTCATCGGTGGTGGTGGAGACACCTCCTCCTCTGGAAGATGCAAAAGCAGTGTCCCCTGTTTTCTCTTCCTCTGTTCTTCAGGATTCTGATGAGTTTCCAGAAAATGATCAGAAGATTCAGACACAAATCTCTAAGAATGGTAAGGGAATTTTACTTTCCTGTAGTGATTAATTTTTTATTTTTTTAATGAGACCTGCATGAAGTGGAAAAAAAGTCTTGTATGAGCTTCAAAGATGAAATTTTTTGTCTATGGACAAAAACATAAAAAATGTACCAACCAACTGCTTCTTTCCTCTCATTTTTAGTTGCTTGGGACCATTTAGATTTTCTGGCTTTACATGGTTTTTTGTTTCAGTTGGTGGGGTGTCATGGAATGTACCAACTATCCACCAAGGCTTTCTTGTTTCTACATTTTGGGAATTGTTGTTCTTCTTCTTCAAGTCTTCAAATGAGTGTTAAAACAAAAATTCAACTAATATAACTTGTTGATACTTTCCTTCTTGACAAGATTTTAAAAAATGGTTCTGCGACCGCAATTTTGTCCGTAATATCAAGGTTTTGGGGGGTTTATGTGACAATTTATCTGCAATTTTTCGCAATACCGAGGATCGCGACAAAATTACAACTGCGGCTACAATTTAAAACCTTGCTTTATGCTCTACTTGCTTGCAATTAGAACAAGAGTGGGAATTTAATTTAAATGAACATTTTTTATGCCAAATCATATAAAACATTTTGTTCTTCTTTTTCTTAACAAAAAAAGGGAACAATCTTAGAAAAATGTTGAGTAATGTCAAGTGCTTATGTTGGTGCTTAGCCTTTGATGTCAGTGGTAATGTGCATTATTATAAATGTTTAATTGCAGAAAAATGTGATCTTTTTGTGGGAGATTGGGTGCAAGACCTATCTGGGCCAGTGTACACCAATGAGAGCTGCCGTGTGATTGAGCCTCATCAAAATTGTATGAAGAATGGACGTCCTGATTCAGAGTACCTCTACTGGAGGTGGACCCCACGAGACTGTAAATTGCCCAAATTCAATCCCAGAAAGTTTCTCAAACTCATGAGAAACAAATCATTGTCATTCATTGGTGATTCCATCTCCCGCAACCAAGTTCAGTCCCTACTTTGCGTTCTCTCAAAGGTATTGATTGTAAATTTTAGCTCAGTTAACTAGTTTTGCAATTTGATATGATTAGCCTTTTTTGCTAAAAAAGATTTTATTCTTCGTTAGTACTAAGTATATGTACATTACTTGAGTTTCACTCCACTTTCTTTGGCTTGCCATCTTTTAAGAAATCAGTGTGGCATTAAAGGCAAAGATTGTAAATTTTAGCTCAGTTAATCAGTTTGTAAATTTGATACCTCAGTAGGTGTACATGTGTTTCCCTCCACTTTCTTTTGCATGCCTATTTTTAAGAAATAAGTGTGACATTACCTTTCTTAGTTTTTGTTTGTTTAGATTTTGTAAAGGCCAAGATTCCAATAATTTAAAATGGAGTCATGTGATTGCATGATGTTTACTAAGTAGTTCTGTAGTTGCACCTTCATTGTTTATAGAGTGTCTGGTCTATCGATCATGAATCGTCATGGTCAAAATCAATCATCTATTAGTTGTTTTCACTTTATGATTTACAGGCACTAAGGTTCAATAGCTTGCACTGCATGTTATTTTATGCATAATAATATTTTTCATTGAATAAAGCTGTTGATTCCATTTGTGGATGACAGCTGTTGCTTATATTATACGATTGGTCTATAGCCTTCAAGACTCAAACAGTATATACTATTACAGTGTCTTTTTCAAGCATCTTTACCTATCTTGGATATGGAAAGACTTGTCTACGTACACCGTAGATCAAACCTTCAAGATTAGCTTTGAATAACTAGTGTGAAAATGTTGAGATATTACTTTCCAAGATTATAACACTTACTTTAGTGTGTAAAATAAGTTGTGTCCATCACTAAATTACCTATTGCCATTGGATCTTCCTCAATTTGTTGTTGCCATAACTCATAATAAACCATTCTCTTAGTTTTGAGCCAAGAACATTTTTTTTCTTTTAAATGTTTAGGAACAAGGGATTCATTGGTCTCAATACTTGGTCTAACTGATTTTATTGTTCAAATGCTTCTTTCACGAATTGGTATGTGTTGTACTCTTTAGTGCCATTAGATTTGTCCCTACAAACATACCTGGCATAACTATTTGTGGCATCGAGTAGTGTCTGCCTATTTGGTCCTACAAACTGGGTTATTGGATCAAATTCCAATTATTCTATCTGCAGGTGGAACCAGCTGTTGAGATCTACCATGACAAGGAATATAGATCAAAGATATGGAAATTTCGTTCTCACAACTTCACACTCTCAGTAATCTGGACCCCTTTCCTTGTCAAAGCAGCTATATTTGAGGACTTCAATGGAGTTACCTCTTCAGAGATACAGCTTTATCTCGACACACTCGACGAGTGGACCAAACAGTATAAGAATTTTGATTATGTTGTCATTGGTGGTGGAAAATGGTTTCTCAAGACTGCAATCTACCATGAAAACAAAACAGTCATAGGCTGCCACTACTGCCCTGGAAAGAACTTAACAGAGCTGGGATTCGACTACGCGTACCGCAAAGTACTACAAGAAGTTTTCAAGTTCTTCACAAAGTCTAACCACAAAGCCACTGTTCTCTTCAGAACCACCACACCAGACCACTTTGAGAATGGGGAGTGGTTTAGTGGAGGGTATTGCAATAGAACTGTGCCCTTCAAAGAGGGTCAGATACATATGATAGACGTAGATTCCATCATGAGAAGTATTGAACTTGAAGAGTTTGAGAAGGCTGCTTCTCTAGGATCCAAAAGGGTGAACTTGAAACTTTTGGACACAACTCTTCTTTCACTGCTGAGACCAGATGGACATCCTGGACCTTACAGGAAGTTCCAGCCATTTGCAAAAGATAAGAATGCTAAAGTTCAGAATGATTGTCTACATTGGTGTTTGCCAGGACCAATCGACTCATGGAATGACATAATCATGCAAATGCTACTCAATGCTTAATAAACAATAATCTGTCACTGGATCATCAGGGTTTGAAGATGCTTACAAATATGATCATTTGAAATTCAGGATTCTTTGATGCATGGTAGTTTCTTCCAATACCTTTATTAGTTTGCAAAGGACAGATTTATACAACAAAGCCATTAGGTTGAGCTCCGATCTGTACATGGAACTGTATAGCTTAATAAAAGCTTGCCAGACACAAATGTAAACGTAGCACTCAAGTATAAACTCATCTTATGTCCTTTTCACCATAATTTTTGTGAGGCATGTATACCTATTTATTTTTATACTTAGATGAAGAGATAAAGTCACAGGATTGAATAATGCTGAAGCTGGTGTGCTTGGTAAGCTGCAAAGACCAATGCAAATTTCTCTTTTCATGTATTACGGCAAAGTTTCTTGCAACCATTGATTCGTTTCATATGTGTAAATAAAACATGTATGAAATGACATTTTTGTTGCCATATAGCAAACTGAAATTTCATCCTGTAATTTTGTGCTACTTTGTTGAATGACATCCAGTTTTTAAAAAAGACTAGAGCAGGATCAGTAGTACTGCGACCCTATGATGTCCATCCAATTTTGAAATAACAGTAATAGTTTACTGCCACTACTGCCACCCTATGATGTCCCTATAGATGTTTATCAGATATGATACGTATTCAATACAACAATACAATTATTCTGAAGATATATATGATACAATGCATGTAAGCTATATATCTAAATGTCTATAAAAATTCATAAAAACATAAAATATATAATTATTATTTTGCAAATCCAAGTTAAGAACATACTTTTTAGACATTTCTACAAACAATGCAAAAATTATAAATCATTGTCATCATAAATGACTTTCTATCTACAATTAGGAAAAATATCAATCTCACTCCTTTCTTAATATCTTTCAGAGTGGATAGTTTCAATTTTTGTATTCATTAAAGAGCAATGCTTCTATATTTCTACATTATAATGATCATGTTTGATATGTAATTATATTAGATTTTCATAGCTTTTTTATTTTAAAGACTGATACTTTACAAATACACACTGATAAAGTATCGAAGAGGATCAGTATCAAATACGTAATGAAAATGGGTACAAATTTTGTGAAGCAAATGTCTGTATCGATGCTTCATGACAACCACCCTAAATGCCCAATATCCAAAATTGTGTGGGATTTCTGTTTTATAAGACATTTTGGACATCTTAAGCTTGAAGCCAAGTTAATCACATATGCAAGATACAAGCATCAGTCTTACACTTAAATTTTATAAGCCATCTTTATGAATCAATCCAAGCATTAAGCACAGCTAGGTGTGAATTTTGCCATAATAATCCAAAAAGGCAAGCGTTAACAGTAAATATATAGGGATAAACGAAAGAAATGGAAGATTAGAAACCACATTAAGCATTTGCAGTTGACATTGTACAAAAGAGACAAGTAAGGATCTCTGAAGTATGAACCAGTTTTCTAGAACATTGGAAGGTTAGTTCTAAACTGAGGGCCCATGCTCCAGAGTCCAGACTTCATTCAGAAACTCAATCTTATTAACTAGCGAGAGCGTATCTTGCAAAACAGTATACAGAGCTCATAAATCAGGGTTTAAATGACATCAAAACGCAAACTTCTGTTGTCTCTTTTCTCCTACTTGGTAGCAGGCTGATTTTCATAGTTCCTCTCCTCTGGTTGGAGGAATGGATCCTGTAAAGTACAAGTAAATTACATCACTTAATAATATTTTCATTCTTTAAAACAACAACCAGAAAAATGCAACAAAAACAGATCTGAGTGATATAACTCAACCTCTAAATATTAGGACAAACCATTGAGAAAGCAATTCTTACAAATGATTTTTGCTTAGAATTTGGTTTTTGATAGAGTTCAATAGTCTTTGGACTTGGTTGATTCATCTAAGCAACCTCACCTAGTAGGTTACAAGTTGGCTGTTACTATAAATTGGATAGTGCCTTGTTTGGCCAATCACAAAGTGAAATAATGATATCTTTGAGTGGAAAACTTGTCTTCTTTAATTAATTCGATATAATTGATAAAAAAAATCCCTACACAATTTAGCCAGCAATTGGCTCACATTACATACACCAACAAAACACACTCACCAGGGAACACACATGTTACACCTAAGGAAGAGGAAGGACCCCGTGAAGTTCGAACAACAAAAATTCAAGAATGAAACCAAACACGGTTCTCTTGTCTTCCTACGTTATGGCATCTAATAATCCATTTCAAAAACCATAAAGCTAAGTTGATTAATACTTCAGCCCAGTACAAGCTCTTAATCAATCAAAATAACAGAGGGGACTCCACACAAACCCAATTATCAAGCTCAATAATAGGCCTTTAATTCCATTTTTATAAGGATGAATCCCACATCTTCAGGATCAGGAGCAAACAAATTAACATCCATAATCCAATCGGTGGAGGCAATTAACTAAACTTTGTCAAAAATTTCATTTTCATTCAAAAATAAAAATGAATCAAATGAACACAATTAGCTAATGAGAGATAAACACATCAGAGACTAGCGAGATTACAGAAGCAAATCTAAAAAAAAAAAGTAGCAATAATTTCAATAAATTACTGAAGACCCAGATCATAAATCAGCACCCAAATCCGGAAAAATCAATCAAAATCGCAACTTTGGAAAAAACCATGAAGGGGTTGGATTAAGTGCAGAAAGGGAGTGATGGGATTTGGAGAGTGGAAGAAAGAAGCTTACATTCTTGACGAAGATAACGTTGGCGGCGGCGATGGCGACGACTACGCCGCCGAGGATGGTGACCGGGCCGGTAAGGAGACTCCACTTCCGATAGATCATCTTCTTCTTCTTGCTCTGATTCTCTCTCTTTCAGGTTCGTCTTTTCACAAATGAAACGAAATCTGCAATGGAAGCTTAATCACAAATTATGAGTAAACTCTTATGTGACCCCAAACAAGACCATATTTTTATGAGTAAACTCTTATTTTAATTCTGAGTTGCCAGATTTTTACACTTAATCACAAATTACTCACCACCATTCACATAACTTTTAATATAATTTTCATTAAAATCAACAAAATTATAGTATATGATTGAAATTCACAATATAAAATTACTTTATACAATTGACTAATGTATATCTTCTTTTTAATGCCTCAATTTGCGTGAGATAAAGTAGGACTCCCTCTATCCCTAATTTTAAAACACAATTGATGGAAGCAAAAATAAATAAAGCATAATTGATTAATTTATGTTTATTAACAAAATTAGTTAATTTAATTCTTAATATTAAATTTGTTTATATTTATATTTTTTATATTTTTATTTATAAGACTCAATTACTAAAATCATTAACATTAACAAAGGTGATTAATTTAGTTGATAATAATAAATTTGTCATAGATTTATAATTTTTTTATAATTATCTTTGTCATTAATACTCTTCTATTTGTCTTTCAAACAAAATTAATATTCTTTTCTTTTTTAATTGTTTGTTAATACATATTCTTTTTTCTCTTAATTAGAAATATTTTTAGTTTAAAAATAATCAGTACAAGAAATATTATAGATTGAAACTTATAAAAAAAATATTATTTTAAACTTGAGTCTTATAAATAAAAATAAATGAGTAATATTTTTTTAAAAAATTATTCTTAACTTTATTCAAAATCTACTCATCATCTTCAATTACCATATGAGAGAGAAAAATACAATATAGAGTATTGTAGTGTATATAAATTTAGTTCATGTATGCCATACACTCGGACACTCATGCACGAGAATGAACACCAAATATTGATTCATGATCAATTTTTCCTTTTTTTTAATTTTTTTTATTTGTAGGAATTAAACATAATATCAAATGATTTATAACACTTACATATTCTACTCAATCAATTGAGTATGATGCTTCAACTTTAGTAAATTTGTTTTAGTTTCCCTGTCTTCCCTAGGCTTTAGCCCTTCTTGCTCAGAAATAAAAAATGAAAATCAAATATTAAAAATAATTTTTCCTTTTTTCACAATCCAAAAATAAATTATTAGATAACTTTTTCTACAACAAATAAAAATAGAAAAGGGAGGTATATTAATAATTAAAGGGAGGTATGTTTAATAACTGCCCATAAGAAGCCCAATAAGGCCCAGTCCATCAATTACAAAGACCAAAATGCACACCTCCCAAAAGAAGTTAAATGCCCCTTCTTTCTTTTGTCTTCTTCCTTTAGTAACGTGCATCCACCCTCCACCCTTCATCCTCTCCTCCAACATCGTCTAATAACACCTCAGACATCACCATTGCGCCACACCAATAAAAAAAAATCACAAATCTAAAGCTTCTCATGTTGACTATTTCAAAAAAAAATATTATTCTAAAATACATATATATTTGAGAACAACCATTCTAAAATAGAAAAAATTATTTCCGAAAGACTATTTTGGAATAAATTTTTTTCTATTCTAGAATATAAATACACTTACAAAACAACTATTTCATAATAGAAGAAATTCTATTCTAGAATAGTTATTTTAAAATAATTTTTTATCACCTTATTTCAAAATAGTTATTTCAAAAAATAATTTTTAATTTTTGGAATAATTTTAAAATATTTATTTTTATTTTAAAATGATCATTTTGAAAAATAAAAATTACTTTCCAAAATCACCGTTCTGGAATAAAAGTTATTTTTGTTCCCATACGTAAAATGAAAAGTGCATGATAAAGTTGACAGATGCAAGATTCAAATCACTGCATTTTAATATCTTCATTTTTTATATTGTTTTCTATTTTTTTTAATGTGTTTACTTGTTGTTTTTTTAAAGAATTAATTAACTTTTTTCATATGAATTGCATTTGGTTAAATCATTATTTTGAGCTATACGATATTCAGTTATTTTATTTCTCCATTTTTGTGGTACTAAGCTGGACCATCTATTTTTAGATAAGTTGTATTAATAATAATTCTTTAACTAATTTGTCCATTGATTTATTGTAATCTTCATTTTCTCTGGCCAGAAGAAAAAATAGGTTAATTGTGTGTGCACTTAGGTAATTATTATTTTATTTTTATATCCTTATTTTTTTTTTTGAGGTTTCCTTTTCTTATTATTACTATCCCCTTTTTTCAAATATTTTTATTATGCAAAATATTCTTTTTATATAAAAATTGTATAAACTCAATTTTAGAAAGTAAACAAAAAATCAAAAACAAATGTTTGGAACCTCGTATGCATTTGTTTCTCGAACTTGGAGCTAGTATTTTTCCCACAACGATTTCGATAATTTTGACACAGAGTGCCACATGAATCAACAAGACATCCTTTATCTCTGTCATGTAAACATCGTACCAAAAGTAGCAGATGAAGACAAACCTTAATTAGCTGGAACTTCCTCTTGTAACAGACAATTAATCTCTCATGAATTCGAAAAAAATCTCCATATATTTGCACAAGGCGACAAAATATCTTGGACTAAACTAACCAGAATTTGACACCCCACAAAAATACATTTAGAACATTTTTAAAGAACAAATTAAAATTTTCGTACGTATAATTTTTATTTTATTTTAAACATAGTACAATATTTTTTTTTTTGGACTGAAGATCAATAGTTTTTCTATTAATTAGTTCTTTCTCTTAAATGTAATTTTGAAATAGTCTCTGGTTTTCAGCTGTCAATTTTTTTTTTTTATCATATTACTGTTCGTTAGCTAACCCAATGTTTGCTTCTCTGTCTAGTAGGCACTCCTTCAGATAGTTCATTTTTTAAATAGTAGTAGAACATATAGTAGACGCTCTAGATCTTTTATTCTAGGATGTGTTCCTTTCTTCTATGTATACGTTTCTTTTATTTATTGCTCTTCATTTTAATATTATTATTTTTTCATTGGAGACTAAATTAATAGTTGCAGTTGCTATAACGAAAACATGCTGTAAATTGGAAGTGTAAGAACTTATTTAAATTGAAAAACCATAACGGGATAAGATTGAAAATGAGTAAAAACTGTGGAGATTAAGACCTTTTTTCTATGAAAATGAGTAAAGGAATGGAAAAATAAACGATTTAGTTATTATTCAATTCTTTGTGCTGACTAAAAATATGTTAACATTAAACGTGGTCTTTTGAAAAAGACGAAGCAATTCAGACAAAATAAAGAGTTATCTTCTGTTGTGCAACTTTCCACAAATAAACCAAAAAATAAGTCAAGTTCTGAATTCACATAGTAAATAATTGATTAATTGTGTTCGGTACCAAGATAATACAGATTTGCACTAGTGCTTTCATTCCGAGTCATAGTTCCCACAGAAAGAGACAAAAATCATCGTGCCACATTAGTTGGCATGACTTGAGTCAAATTGATTTTTTTTTTTTTAATTTTTATGTGGTCAGACATTGACATAAGGGGTGGCATATTATTTTCATCACCTCTGTAACCCCCTCTTGTCCCTGTGTCCCGTAAAATGAGAATAAGGTTAATGCTTATTCACCAAGGTTAACAAACATTGTACTATAGGATTCAGAGTAGCCTGATTTGTTGGGAATTAAGACAATCCACAAATATTCTAAACGATAGACGAGGTTTGAGAGCCAGATTCATACAAATCTCCATTTATCCTTTATGCATTTGTTTCCTTGTGAGGAATTAGGATTCCATTTAGCCTTTTAGAGTTAAGACGATTGTCGTAACTTGATGAATAATAGTTGTGGTCCCAATTCTAATAAAAACACAATATGCAGCTGTTTTTACTCAAAGAATGCATAATTGAGTATGTATCTGAAATCTGTCAGTAAGCAGTAGGCCTGATACGAACAGAAGACTAAGCTACTCTATGCTATTCGACACAAACAGGTAATTTCATAATTCTTTCTTGCTTCTATTATTCATTTCTATGGTATTTATAGCATCTTCTCCAGAAAGATAAGAATTGCCACTCAAAAGGCCAACCAAAGAAAAGACAAAAAGCAACATAATGATAATTATCCTAATAACAGAATTGTAGAAATATCCTAAGTTTGTTGTAATGGATTTCTGAGTGGAATTGCTGAATGGTTCCAGCACTACACCTGGTCCTCAAGGTAACTGGGCCTCTTGTGTTCTCTTGGGCCTGGTAGGTTTTGAGGTGGGGCACTCGTACATGCACCCAGCGAAATTTTTGGTACACCTAGTAATTTTGTATTTTTCTAATTTTGTCTTTTCATCCGTATGAGTCATACAAGCAAGAATTAAATCTGTGACTTTCAGGTTATTAGCACAATGCTATAACCAACTGAACTAATGAGTCAATTACATTATAAAATAAATAATATTGCTAAACATAACACTAAAATTTCTAATGTATATTTAATGCGCAGGTAAATTTAAATAATAAATTGTGACAATTAATTTTGATATAAATCATACGAATTATTTAATCAGTATATTTTTTTATAAATAAAAATTATTTACTATTACAAAATTTAATATATATTAAATTTTGTAATAGTAAAAAAAATTAATGCACAAATGAGTAATTTAACATATTAATAATTTTAAAAAATAAAACTAAGAAATTTAAAAAAAATAACAAAAAAACAATACAAATGAACTTCATCCGTATGGTTTATATAGATGAAGTTCATCCGTATAAAGCATACGAATGAAGTTCATACGGATCAACTTGATCCGTATGTTTTATACAGATAAACTTCATACTTACGGATCAACTTCATTCATATAATTCATACAAATCAAGTTGATTCGTATGTGAAAATCTGCTTACGAATCACCACTCAGTCAGAAAAAGCAACTTAAAAAGGAATAACAAGCCAAGGGCATTTTGGGCATTAATAAAAATGTTGGGTGCACCATGAATACTGTTGGGTGCACCTAGCAACACCCCTATCTGTCAATCACTAGTAGGCCATTATTCATAATGGTGCATTGATTATAATTAAGGTTTAAAATTGTCGTTGCAGTTGCGATTTTGTCACGATCTTTACTGTTGCAAGAAATTATTCTCGGCTACTGTCGATGCAGTTGCAATTACAGTGATTCTAAAAACCTTAACATGTTGGCCGAAATTTCGATCATGGACCAATTTTCAAAATCTTGATCATAATTTTAGACAAAATTCATTTATTTCACAATTTGTTGCTGTGTTTGAGCCAAGATACATGACTATGTTACAACTGAAGTGAGAAACCACACGAGACTGAGCATGTTTGGAAATCCGGTGCGGAATGACTTTTGAGTCAAAAATAATTATGCTAAAAGATTAGAACTCTTTTGATTTCATTTTACTTTTATCCATAAGATCTACATTGGAACGCGCATTACAACAATTTCCATTGCAAACCAAACATGCACCAAATTAAGCTACAACCTACAAATTATTTTCACATTGCAGCCTAGGTACATGAAAACTCTCTTAATTAGCACAAGAGGGAAGTTTTTCATTGTCTTCATTTATGGACATGATCTATGGTGATTATTATAGACTTCCTTCCCTCGGTTATGGTGCTAGTCAGGATCTACAAAACTCACAGTTAATCCGCATAGAAATCACATATGCTGTAAACTTAGAAGTGGGGACAATTTATTAAGTGCAAAGTTCCATGGTGCTCAAAGGGAAATCTGTGTCGAAATCGATCTTATCGAAAAAGAAATCAAGGTCCATTATTGGTGAATTGGTGACTGAAGTTGGTGCTGAAACTATATCAGTGATATCAGACCCTGAGCTTTGCACACTTTGGCCTAGTCCAGTGCTCCCCCAGTGGCAGAAAGTGTTTGATTCTATATCTGAAGTTGTTGGAGATATGAAGGCAGGAGAGAAGCTTTCCATTAAGTTGTTCTCAATCATGGTGTATGAGAATATGCTGCTGTTGTTGTCGTCCCCATTTTCTGACCCTACTATTGATGGAGAAGAAAAGCAAAATGATGGGAATATGCCCTCCTTGTGGTCGATGTCCTCTATTTTAACTTCAAGACCTGATGATGATCCAAATGTGAAAAATGTCTCTGGTGGTTGTTGTTCTATTTTCTCTTGCCGTGGTTGATTCTTAATTTGATGGGTTTGGTGCTTATTTTCTCCCAACAAGTTCACCTTTGTCTTTGATGGGGGTATCACTGTTTTGTTTAAGTGACTTGCTTGGGTGCATGTGTGTCTTCCTTTGTAGGTTATTTCACATATCATTGGGTCTTCATCTGACTTTTGCACCTGCTTTGTGGCCAGACATCCTTGTACATTTCTATATGTGCATCTGTAATATCCTCTGCAATGCAAAACCACTGTTTGTCAGAAAAAAAAATGACCACGGATTGCTTCAATATAAAATGCTACTTCAGTAATTAGAATATATAAGGAGAATGGCACAATGCCCTTTTTTATATGCTGATGATATAGGGAACATCAAAACTAATATTATTGAACAGCTTTTGTATTCTTTTTAGTAGTAGCTTCAAAGATTATATTGACCTGTAGTGTATGGCTGTATGCTAAAAATATAAATAATAAAGAAATATCAAAGAGAAATTACTAAATAGTATGAAATAATTACATATGTACAATTTTGATCAATCTCTATGTAGTAGGTATTCAATTTATAAAAAATGATTAATAATCTCTATTATATATCGTATAAATGTTAATGTTTACTATAATAATTTTGGATCATTTAGTGCATGTTTGGAAATGCATTAGAATCATGTTGAATGGAAAAAAAAATACACTTTCTGATACAAAAATTACAAAGCAGAAAAATAATTACTTTCGGGTTGCGTTTAAGAGAACTCAGACACATTTAGTGTGTGTTTGTATAAAAGTTACACCAAACTTAACTCCCCTTGCTTCTCATTTCTACATTGGAAAGTGGAAAACTCCCGTTCAACGAAGTTTGGATGGTTTTCCAAACACATCCTTAATAATTTATCCATATGTTAAAGCCGTATTTTAATCTGTCCCCCTATTCTACTACAATTGTGAATTCGGCTTGCACATAACTGTTTTTAATGCTAAATAAAATGGGTAACTGACCTGCCACACCCTTTAAGACCATCATGCTAAATAAACAAACAATTTCCACAACTTGATAAGATTGCCAGATTTTTCTAATGTACTAATGCATCCCTTCTATATTGCAGGACACATACCGGAGCCTCAGAATTAATGACACTTTGTGCATTTATTAAAAAGCTGCAATTGTAGTGAATTCAATCTAGCTAACGTTGTCCTTTAGATAAGTTTTACTTGTCTTTTTATAAAAAGCACTTTTGTCCTCACTCACTCCATTGGCTGAAAAGTGATAAAAGTTACAACGAGGGAACATGAGCTAGGCGTGCCAAAATTTGTTATTATTATTTATTTCCCTCTTTAGACTCCATTGGCCAATGATTTTTTGTTATTTTTGTTTGAGGGGTGCCTACCTATGGCCTTTGGCAGTAACTCCAGTAATAGTTTATCAAAAAGGCTATATAGATGAACCTTTCTTTAATTTCAGTCATATTCAAATACCAAATTATGCAAATTTTCCCTTATGGTAAAAAAACTTCAATTATGCATATTTGAGGCAAAAAAACCCAAATTTTTACCTTGGAAACTTAGCTCCGAGAATATCCTTCTGTCCATATTTTCTCCAACTATAGCCATCATCCAGAGATCCTTCATGCGCCGTTCCCAAGCACACCTTCACTTGTTCTGTGCACGTTGACATGGTCTTTCTGCACAAATTCAAAGAACCCCAAATTGAAATCAGACCATTAACTTTCTCACCCCATGTTCAAAAGAAACAATACTTTTTTGAAAAAAGAACTTTTGACGTTACCTTTTCTTAAAGACATCTTTGTTCTTAATCTCAGGCTCCATGACCTCACTTTTGGGGCTACCATTTGTGAAAGAACAAGGGGAATCCATCATGCTGCCATTAATGTTGGCCTTACTTTCTCCTACATTAGCCTTGCAATTCAGCATGGCAAGTGCTTTCTCATAGGTGGAAAGTATTTTCTCAATTAGGACTTCATTTGTTTCATGAGAAGATGATGATGATAATGAGACTAGATGGTCACAAAGCTGCTTTGCTAGCTCCTTCCCTTGCATTAACTCATCAATGAGACCAACTAGTTCACACTTCATATTCTCTTCCATTGGTGAAGATGGACTAATAACAAGAAGAAAGGCTTACACTTTTGGATTTGAGTTGCTGCTAAGGCTTCTCTTAGCCTAAGATATATCTATAGTGTTGCTGAATTGCCAAAAATCGTAGGACTCATAAACTATAAGCTCATGAAGAACAAGGATTTTTGAAAACTATACGTTAGGAAATTATCCAAGTGGAGTAGGACAAGTGGTGAAATATGATGAAATGCCAAATGGATCATCAATGGGGAAATTGACGGTGAATTATGGTATGCTAAGTGGAGGGGGGATATAAGGGATTGGTGATAGAGACAGTGTGGAGGTGTGAATCAAATAGAAGGGAAGAGAATGGTTTTTCTTAACAAAGAAGGTGAGAGGAAGGGGGGATTTAAAGGGTGAGAAAAGAGAAGGAAAAAGAGGTGAATTTGACTGCCCCAAAAACAAGCGAGTTTTCCACATTTGTGGGTCCCTCAGAATTAAGATTATGGCTTTAACATATCAATTAGAATAAATAATCTCTCGTGAGAGAAAAAAAAGTAAAAGAGAAGAGTAATTCTAATTCATGAATATGCTGGTTGAATTATTGACCACTTCAAATGAGTATGAAATGTCCCACATCGACCCATTGGATGGGTATAGAAAAGCACACACAAACGGTGGGGGAGAGCAACAACGCGGAAAAGGGGTCGAATATTCTTCCTTGCACTTGCATCTCATATTTTAAAATTTTTTCAATACATTTAATTATTAAAGAATGCTGAGCACACTTTTTTTCATTCTCGAGATTCCTCAAAACTCTTTCTATTTATACGATTGATTAAAATTTATTATAAATCATTAATTTTAATAAGTTTTATTTTTTTATTAATATAAATCAACAGATAAAATTATTAAATGAAAAATAAAATTTATCAAAAATAAGAGATTTTTAATAAATTATAATCAATTATAAAAAGAATGCTAGAGAAAATATGTCAGAAGTTAATTATTTTATATTTCTGCTACTCTCCCATGCACTCTCTTTGTCTTTGTTGAATTATGTTTATGTTTATTAACTGTTAATATTAAATTGCACTCATTATAGTATTACTGAACAACAAGGAAACTGAGGTGAAGAGTTGGCGTACTGTGCAACACTTTGCTTACGTTGATGTTGATAGTTATACAGTGTGAGCCACCAATCAAAAAGCTTGGTTTGGTGGTGTCTTGTTCTATACGCGGTATAAGCAGAGTTCCCAGTAATTAATTCTTTAGTTAATTTAATGATATTAATCCCAAGGGCAGTATTTATTAATTATTAAATTTTTTGCATGAATCTCATCTCATTTTATTTTATTTTAACTTGGGAGTGTAGAATGAAATAACAACCACTCATATAATTGTGATTTTTAGTTGACAAATTTTATCCATGGAACATTGAAAACCCTTGCTTTACTTTGTTAGTCCAGTAAAATTAAAGTCTTACCTAGCAGCCATAACAATTTCTGAAGGCTAACAGGCATAGTTTTTTAAACATGTTTTTTTATTTATTATTATTATAATGGAGAAAAGGCAAAAGGGGAAAAATAGAAATGGTGCTAGTTTATGCATAAAAAGCACTTGCATATTGATGTGCTTGGTTATTTGATAATGTTATTCATAATCGGTGTTATTTGATTATGTATTGGCCATGTGGCTAGTTATTATTCCCACGATTACGCATTTACGATACATTATGGCCCTTATAATGATGGGTATCACTATCACTATCATTTACGTTATTGCATCAATATGCTAATGATGTACATGTTACCGAGAGGAGAGATGTTGGTATATGTTACCCATGGCCATGGGTAACATTATAGCCGTCCGTGTTAAGGAATGAGACTTTAATTTCTTGTAGGATTGAGATTTATTTGATTAAAGGACTGATTTTTCTTAATAGATGATTATATATGTATATATCATTAATGTATTATACTAATCATATCTCTAGTATAAACTTAAAATATGAATATTCAATTTTTAACTGTTTAGAACATGTTTGGGATAACTTACAATTTCAAATTTCAGCATTTTTTTTAGAAAAACAAAGTATTCTCAAAATAAGCTGGATGTTTCGGATCCTAATTTAAACTTAGAAAGAAAAAAAAAACTTTTTAAATTCTTTTTACGAAGCTGAAAATTTATAGTATATGATTATTTTTCAACAATTTTTTTAAGTTGTTTTCATATTCTTTTGCTGTGTAAAATCTGATTTTTTGTTGCTAACCAAAATTAATTATTTTAAATTACTTTTCAACAAATTTATCCAAAAAAATATGAATTATGCTTATAATTAATTCTAGAATATAATCGATTATATTGAAATAATCTAATTTTTATGGTTGTTCCAAATTCTCAATAAATAAAAAAATAGTGTAGACTTTTTTTGCATGGATAGTGTGCAAATTTTTGCCATTATGGATAGTCGATAAGTCATTTGACAATAAATTAAGGATTTAATATTTTGATTATCAAATTTTATTAAAGTGTTGAATTGGATCCTTTATTTAAAAAAAAACTTTAATTAAGTTCTTAAATTTTTTAAAATGATAATGTTGTTGGAAATATTTTTTTTATTGACGTTAGTCTAAATTGACAAAAAATGACAATGCTAATATATTTTTAAAAATTTGAAAACTCAGAGCTTTTAAAAATATGAGGATTGAATTAAAATACTTTAGTAAAACTTGAAGAAGAAATTGAATATTAAGCCTAAAGTAAGGCGTGAAGATATTCAAGCTGCAAATATGTGTTATAACTGGATGTATGATACTCTCTAAGACTGAATGTCTTTCTTCAAAATGATTCACGTGATTACTAAATAATTGTACAAGAAAATTAGCCAGCATGCAACTCAAGTTAATATTTCTTAAAATGTCAAGACATTAATTAACTAAGTTTTCAATATAATATAAATAGGCAAATACCAACTTGCCATTAATTTTCAATATTAATATAAATCATGCAAGTTAGTTTTAAACAGTTTTTTAGAATTTAAAAAGGTATAACAAATGTGTTAACAACAAAAAAAAGTCAAATGATTAAATTGTTAGTATGTTTATTTATTTTTACAATGATCGAGTTGACATTAATTTCTTAAACTGTCAGTATTACATTAAATTTTCAATATAAAATAAATAATACTGTAGACTTTATTTGCATAAATATTAGGCAGCCAACTTCCAACTTAAACGTAGTCGATAATTTCTTTATGAAAAAAAAGAGTGGTATAACATACATAGTCTACATGTACATGTCATTTGACAATACATCGTATAATTAAATTGCATAACTCAAAATGTAAACAACTAAACATTGAACGTAAAAATTATTTTATGACATGTAGATATTCAAGCTGCAAAAAAATTGAAAAGTACTCTAGTTGTATGTTTATTTTTATTTTTTTACAATATTAGTTGTATGTTATATATATATATATATATGATCAATCAAGTCAATAAGTAATTCAGTCATTGAATCTCTGAATCATTGACCTAGTTTTGATTAAGTCAATGATCGAATTAATTTTCACAACACTAATTGATACAGTGGTGTAAGGTTTTACTATACTCAAGTGAGTAACAATAATCTATTTGATGCAAGAACTTATGATTAATTTTTACTAAGACAATCATGCAGTGCCAGCTAAACTAATTTCTAATATAATGGATTGAGAGACCCGAAACTTAGAATAAAAATACAGAAATCTATTTAAAAATTTAATAAACTATAAATACATTAAAAAAAGATTAATATCACTGTTTAAATAGTGTGATTTGTAACATAAATTCAATAACAAGTGCAAAACAGAACATGAATATTGTAGCCGCCGAACACTAACCTGCGGCTGTTTAGTCCTAAGTCAATGGTTTGGTTTCTCCGTTTTAGCATTCCATATTTACGTTATTTTCTTGTAAACGCGTTGGCACACTTCAACTTATATGATGCAGAGGTTAATTAATTTCTATATTCTAGAAAGACAACGCGGACAATCTTTCATTCAGAGAAACTAGCTAAGAAACGAACAAATAAAAGATATAATAGTAACGTCCTAAAAAAAAAAGATTATCATATTATACTTTTTACATTATTGTACGAATTCTTAGTCTATTTAGTCTTACGACTTTCAAGATAAGTATTTTATTTCTTATTTTTATGTATTTTTAATTAAATCTCTTAATTTATCATATTCGTATGTGTATACGTATAAAATTCAATAAAAAAATTATATTAATTATTTTAATTGGTCTGTGTAATTAATGTCCAAATTACCTTATAATAAAGATAAGAGAGAGTAACTATTATTAATAAGGACAGTCTAATCTTGCTATCGTGCAAAGTTGGTTTTACATTTTTTTATTAGCTTTTTTTGGCTTTTTAATGAACTAATGCTCCCTTATATTTTCAATGTCTTTATACTTACAAATTTACTCCATGACATGAAAAAAAAAACAATCTCCAAGAAAAAAGTGTTTGCGTTTATTAACTTCAAAACTTTGAATTAATTAACAAAGTGATTTTTGAATTTTTATTATTTACAAATTATTATTAAACTAACTTTTTTAACCAAAGTAATTTTATGCAAACTAAATTAATTTACATAATATTTTTTTATTTTATAAATATAATTTTCGTTAAATCAAATAACTAGTTTAAAAAAAGTAAATTTTGAAAAAAAAATTATCAAACAAATTTTAATTTAAAATGATCTTTCCAGCCAAAAAATGAAAAATTGCAACCAGTCCTTATTTTTCTTTAAAAAATTATTTTTATTTTAATTTAAAAATAGATTTTAAGTAGAAAAAAAACTGAACCTAACAAGAAATTATTTACCTCACTTTAATTTTTGTGTTTCTTTCCTATGATTAAGTGTTTGATTTTTCATTTACATGCCTCCAATAAACGTTTCAACATAATTTATCACTCAAAGCATTTATGTTCACAAAAAGATAAATATCTAACATGTTTACACTTATAAATGAGCAAGTGCAAAAGAAAATAGAACTAAACCATTTAATTATCTTTAGATGTCAATTGGAAGAATTTAAAAGTAGTTCTACTTTCAAAGTAATCATTTTCTTCTTCTTCTTTATTTTATGTCTTGAAATTCAGGGATGTATATTCAAATTATCAAAAATATGTTCTCCACTTTTACCCAAACATTATATTATAGTCTTAAAAAAAATTTTGCATTGCAAAACTTGAGTAAATAAAGATTAAATTAAACGAATGAGTATATATTTAGGTGCTATAAGTGAAAATTGATATGGAACAAAGATGCAACTAATCAAGCTTGTTCACACTAGTTTAACTAAATTTCTCACATAATACTATAATCATAACTCTCAAAGCATATAAAAAGTGTTATATTAATAAATTAAAGAAATAAACATTCATGGATCTACACAATACAAGACATTTAACATATGTTGTATTGTCATCTAGGATTTACAAGACCATCATTGTTTTAGCTAAATTTCTTCATCTAATTAGCCCGATGCTTTTTTCTCCATTCTTATGGCTCTGCCTTATTTTTAATATGTTAATATAAATGTTGACGTAGTTATTTATAATAGAAAATAAGTATACATATAAACATCAAGTCCATTTTGATAATTATATACTAAAAATCAATTTTGATTTAAAAAATCCAAATAACATTATCTTGAATGGTGATGGTCTCAACCTCTGTTATGTTTGTGTGGAAATTGATCTTTTGTTATTATCGATAGCCATACAATATGTTTTGTAGGGTGCAGTGTCCTTGATCTGCATGGGGGGGGTGGGTCTGTGATGTCGGTTATGAATTATTTTGGAATCCTAGTTGGGTACAGTGTCCTTGTTATAACAACGTTATAATGAGCCTCTACTCCAAGTTGGGCGCAGTGTCTTTGTTATAACATTGTTTTTCCTTTGAGTGTAGGGGCATGACCTATAGTCTTGTACCTCTACTCTCTTTTAATAATAATCTTTGATTAGGCTGTTTCAGAAAGAAGAAAAAAACATTATCTTGAAAAACATTTTTCTAATATTTGTTATTTAAAAACAAAAAAAAACATATTATTACTTAATAATCAATTTTAATCATAATATTATAAAATCGACTTCTTTCAAAATTAATTTTATTAGGGTCAATTCAAACCATTCCTATTGATGAATTTCTTAAATATAACATTCTCCTCCAAGCATGGACACAAAAGGAATAATGTCAAGTTTGCTTCTCCATCCTCCATTCATCTAGATCTAGACTTTTAATGGAAAAGGATCTCTCTAAATTGTTACTACTACCACAAGTTTGCTGTTAAAGTTAAAGTCCTTCTAACTTAAATTTCTTCTACCTCCAAATATTTGTTGGGTACTATGCCTTCTTCTATAGCTCATTTAACTTTGGAGTAATTGGGAAATATTGAGATCGATGATTCCGAAGACCTTCTTTATTCCGTGTTTTAGTCTAGCCTTTAATAACGTGAGTTTCTCACAAGTTAATCTCGAACATTTTCCATCTGTTCAGTTGGGAAAGTTAAGTTAAACACGTAACGTTAATGTTTGGGAAGTTATTTTCACACGATCAACTTTTGGTTATATTTATTTAAATTTGTGTTTTGTATCTCATCAATTTATGAGATAATGCATATATAAATCATATCTATTTATATATACTACTTTTCATTTTTTTGGAATTTTATACTCAGTTTTTTGACGCTTTGTTTTGTCGAACTATGGAATATTATTTAATTAATAAGAAAATTCAACGACCAGATCACAATCATTATTTTAAGTAGCCAATTAACGTTAATTATTTTTTTAAAATAGTGCATCAACATATTTGGAACATTATCATTTCGTGAAGACATGATATTGACAACACATTAAACATAAAATGAAAAGGTTGAGTTTAAACCAATCATCCAGGCACTTAATATATAGTAAATTAATTTTGGGTAACGAAGGAAAGATATTAATTAACACCTTTTGTAGTTTGACTATGATGGCGATTTGATAATCGATGTCGCAACAGATTCATATATATCTTATATGAGAAAGAAAATTGTGGAATTCAAACGAACTTTTGGAAGGATATAATCTGAAAATGAGACCCAATAATAGATAGCTCCTCAACGACGCGTTCCAATTTGGTAAACACTTTTTAATAATATTCACATATCTTTCTCTTGTAAGTGAAATGGGTACGAAGTTGTCAACAACAATAATAACATAAGACCAAGACGGGTTGCAAATTTTCCACAACGAAATTACCAAGTTATTTTGTGGAAAGTGAGAGCAGGGAACACTAGTAACGTATGTCATGTTTTCAAGATTTTGTCACTAGAAACCGCGTGCCTTTTGGACCTTGAAATGTTTTGTCTTTTACTTCATATCACATGGTTTCTCTTTAGAATACTTATTTATTTCTATTTCAGGGGCATTTTTTTCATTTCAAAAAATTTATATAATTTCAATTTTGAAATGAAAGAAAAGTTCTGGGATCAAATTGACACCTTTTCTTTTCTAACTTTCCTTTTTTTTTTTCCTCCTTACATTATTTTCTTCTAGGACAATTCTATTCAAGACGCATTTAAATATATATTTATAACATGTTTGCTTTGGCGTGGCATTCTCTGGAGCGTTTAATATTAGCTTTTGCGTTGTTTTAGCGAATTTGGCGTGAAAACATGCATATATGCATGTTGCTGCAACTTATTCAGACTCGTATTTGATGTAAGCATATCTTCTAATAGAAATTTAAACTTTAATTTATTACGAATAAGATGAGAGGTGTAGAAAAAGTGAAACATGAAGTCAACAAAAGTGAAATATCATTACTTTTAAAATTATTTTATTTATTATTTGGATCGAAAATGAGATACTATCCATGTCATAACAATCATCACACTTAATATAGTGATCAGCTAAAATTTAATAAATTACCGATATCAAAACTAATTCCATTTTTTGTTGATATAAAAAAACTAATTCCACTAATTGATTTTTAGTTTTTTTTTTTTAAGTTTGTTGTTTGTTTCTATGATTAAATTAACCCGTGGGACAGAAATCTAAATGAAAAAAATCTAGAAACTTTAGGAAAGCGTTGGATACAGAGAATCAAACAAGCAGCCACGTGTGTGAACATGTGCCATATAGCCCAACAAGTTGAAAACTTCAAAAGTATGTGTATGTAGACGTGAGTAAGAATGGGTTCGAATTAATGATTTTAGTCATTTCCTGAAAATTTGAATTTTCATATACTTCTCTATCTGCTAATAGATGATTGGAAAATTTTATCACGTATTATGCTAAACGATTCAATAAACTTTAAACATATGAGACTGTCGATGACATATCAATAAATTGGTTTCATGTGAAAAATATATTTAGTATGGCCTTATAGAGACTTGCATTCTTTTATCAACCCTGTCGTGTTTATTTCTTTCAAGAATTTGTGGAACTGTTTTTTTTAGTAGGACTTAACTTTTAAAAATAAATAAACGTGTATTTAATTAATTTGATTTTTGTAATATAAATAAATGTCTTTTTAGAAGTAAAGTAAATAAATGTAAAAATGAAAATGAAATGTATATCTATTATTAATCTGACCAATAACGGGAGATTAATTTCTTTTCCGGTGTACTTTACCTCTCCCAACTCAACTTTTTACAAACAAGATTATTGCTAAAATTTCCATGAAGCACTGTGTATCAAACAGCATGATGTTGAAAAATACTTGTACAGGAATATTGTAAACAAAATTTGATTTCACACAAAATGAATGATTTTTTTTTTATAAATATTAGTTTAATTAGAAATATTATATATATATATATATATATATATAATCATATATACTTTTGTAAAGGGTGCAAATAAAAATATATACTAGAAAATAATAAAAGATTTGAAATGTTAAAAATTAGCACGTGTACAAAATAAATCCATTTCATATATATTTTATTTTTGATTGTGTATAAATATTTTTTGAATGAAACAAATTTCCTGGAAATATGATATTCGATTTTTATTGTTTTATATTACTTACACGATTCAGTGTACTTGCCGAATAATATTGCAGAGAGAGTGGCTCTAACATCTATTAAATTTCTTTTTAAAAAATAATGTAATCTCTAAAAGGCATTACACATTTGAATGATTCAAAAATAACATTTTAAATAAATAGTGTGGGGCCCTTTTGGAAATGGACCCACAACTTGAGTTGTTCACTTACAAGGGCAAGAGAGCATGTTTAACGACATTTGGACTTTATGGAAGATGAGGAGACACCTTTGTAACAGAATGGATTAATGTCAATGATAATATGTGTTAAAAGCAATAAATATGAATTAAAGTCGATGTATAATGTATTATAGAAGTTTTGATGCAAGAATGATACTTACATGGAAGATGTATACAGTTTTAGCATAATTTCAACATGAAACATTTGAAGAAACTTGCTCATTATAAGTTCAAGGTTCTATAAAGATGCAAAAGTATTTTGTTTAGGCGGTGGAGAAGTAAATTTTCTTGTGTATCTTCACAAATTTTTTTAATCCTTAAATTAGTTTAAGATTCATGTTAATACCATACACCATATGTAGAAGTAAATATGATATGAAATTTTCTAAAGTTTTGATAATGTCAAAGATAAGTGTTTCTCATGTTTGATCAAAGTCAAGAATTCAGAAATTCAAGATAATTGATGAACTTAGTTCATAGAATTTAAGGAAGAGTTTTCTTAATTGATAATGCACAGGTTTGGCCAAAGGATATTTTTTAAAAGTTTTGAGATTTCATAATTATGATATTTACTCTCTGTTAATCGATTATCAGAGGCTATAATTGATTACTAGTGGTCAAAATAATTTCTGAAATGCTCTTACAAAATTTGAATTTAAAATTTAAGCCTGTAATCGATTACACAAGGCTTGTAATCAATTACCAGAAGTTTTAAACGTTTTGTAATAGTCTTTAGAAATTTAAATTTAAATTTTAAAGCATGTAATCGATTACCAGACATGAAAATTCAAATTTCAAGTTTGAAGAGTCACAACTCTTTAGAAACTATGTAATCGATTACCAGTCAGGAATTTTCGAAAATAACTCCCAAGAGTCATAACTGTTCAAGAAGGTTTTTGAATAGTCATCAAAGGCCTATAAATAGGTAGCTTGGGACACGAAATTCCTTAGAGTTTTTCTGAACAACATTATCTTATCCTCTCAAAACCAAATTGTCTTATCACTCTCAAAATATTCCTTGGCCAAAACACTTACAAATTCAATAAGGAATCTTCATCGATCTTCAATTGTAATATTCTTCTCTTAAAGAGAGAATTCTTCTTCTTTTTATACAAAGAAATCTGTTTAAGAGACCCAGGGTCTCTTAAGTTGTAACGATATCTCAACATAAGGGAAGAGTGTCTCTGTGTGATTCGGAGTTTGTAAAAAGTTTTGAATTTTAAAATATGAATGAACTTTTCTTACTCAAATAATATTAGTGATATACTTATATATAGTAGATACATATATAATTTTGAATTTTTAATATATATTGGATCAAACTGGACCAATTACAGGTCCACTAATTGAACCACTAGCCCATTATCTTGATCGGGTTAATAACCGAGTCGGATTTCATAACTATGCTTTCAAGTCTATGCCTTTTGATTAGATGGAATTTAAAATATTTTTTATTTTAAATTTATTGTAAAATTAGATGAGATTTTTCATTCTATGTACAACTAAAAGGGTTATAGTATGAAGAGCAGCATTAGAAATTTAACTGTTTTTATTTTAACTTTGCTGTTTTTTTCTTCTAACTCAGTTGTTAAATATCAAATATCGAACTCAGGATTAATAGGAATTTTTAGAAGATTGTAATTACGATTTATTATTGTACTGTCGTAAAAACATAAGCATTGGCCTCTAGTTTGGTTAGACGTTACATCAAACGTTAACAACATTGTTGGACCCCAGTGTCGGGTATATAATTAAAAGTGAGATATTTTTTATTCTTTTAATTTTATGACAATGTTTTAATATACGTATATACAAAAGTGGTAAAAATTTAATAAAACTAAAGAGAAACAGTGATGTATAATATACTTTTTCACATTGTCATCTGATTATAACAAAATGATAGTAAGCATCCTTGCCATTGGCCTATATTTGTTCAACCTTATATATCTTTGAGCTCATCATGTATGAGTAATGTGAACACAGGCATACAAGTATTCTGAATATTTTAAGATACTAATTTTAAAAACTGTCAAACCAAATTTCTTCCTATAATAAATGGATTCAACCGATGTTGAATGAATATGAATAATATCGCATAACGCTTTTAATACATTTATGTCTTTTGACAGTTTGACCTGGAATGTCACTCTCCAGAGAACAACTCCTGGATTTTAAGTCATTTAAAATTACAGTGCACTTTCCAGAGAACAACTACTGGTTTTTAAGTCATTTAAAATTACAGTGCACTTTCGTTACGCGTTTCTGATTTCAGAAAAAGAAAAACGAAATTATTACAAATAAATGAGGAAGAAATTTTAAGCCTGCGCATTTTGTTGACACTTGAATTCCTTCTACCTTAGAAAGTTAACATGAATGACAATAATCTTGGAATATTTCATTGCTACAATGGTACACTATTACCTCACTCATCAAATTAAAGTCATAAATAGTAGCAACCATTCTATAATGGTTGTTTCACCTACGAAGATATAATCATTGACATACATTAGTTAGTGTGTAGTTCCTAACATTTAATAGCCAAATAATCATCAAATTTGAGTGCTGGGTATAGAAGCAACAATGCCTCCATTGAAATTCCCTGTACTCTCTAGTCCCCCCTACTGTGTGAAGTTTTACAAACAAAAGAACCAATGGTCTTCTACTGGCATTGTCCAATCACCAAGGCCTTCCTATTCCTCCAAGCCTCCGGGCCAACTCGATATCCTTTTTCACTGAGGGAACAAACAAGAAAAACAAATGGAGCATATATTTGTGAGGTTACAGAAAGAGAACACAAAAATATTCACAATGGAAAAACATAAACCAGTTAATAACACAAGATCTTTGCATAATTATCAATCTCAGATTGTGGTTGCTATTAAAAACTGCTCTGCTTTTTGAATTCCATAGCAGTCCAGGGCCTCTCTGCTCTGCTAATACACTATAGCGCCCGCTAATCTATAGACTAGTATGGAATTATGGATCTTTGGCAAATACCACTATGTTAGCAAACCAACGTTGTGTTTTAGTATTCTGCCCATTTATTTTCCTTCAAAAAAGTAGTATGCTCAACTATTCTGTTCATTTAAATATTTAGCTACTGAGATCCATCAAGAACAGTATGACACCAGCTCCCCCACCAAAAGGCAGCTTGGCTTAAGAATGACTTTTTTCTATCACCAAAAGGCAAATCCTTTTCATTCCATACTCTAATTCGATTTTATAATATCCGCTTCCATTCCAAACATAGCTAAGTTGTTGAAAAAGTATTCTGAAATTGATTATATGAATGGAACAGTAAAGAAGAGAATAGAAGCATTACTTGCTATCTAAAGAAGCATGCACTGCACTAGTGCGTGTGTGTGCTGTTCAACTCTAGTGGTAGCAAAATAAAGTTCACATTCTTAAATATGGTTTAAAAACAGTCAACATTCTTAATGAGAATTTGATCTCAATTAATAATCACCCCTGGAGGTAACTTAGTTTGAAGAGCTCTAAGACATACAAGGAAAGTGCAAGGGAACAGGTTTAAACCCTGCAATACACTCTGCAACCTTTTTCACTCCCCCTCCCTTTTGGAGCCATGCATAACCTTTCCCTCTATATACCAAGGAAAAAAGAAAAGTTCCAAGTATGCCTGTTGAATTAGTAAGGAATTATGAAATACAATTGCCAGGTCCTTGCATAATCGATATATTAATATTGTAATATGAATTGAAAGTTAAAAATGTAGCCTTCTAATGAAACATATATCACTTGGAAGTCTGATGGAACACCTCTTAAGTAGAGAAGTTAATATTATTCTCATTTCACTAAGACTGAAGATAACTAAAGCATATTGTGTTATACTAAAATGTTGAATGTGTAAAATCTCAATTTTCAATAATCAATGGGGTTTTTTTATATATGTAGAAATAGAACACGATATCAAGGGGTTTACAACACTCACACACTCTGCTCAACCAGCCAGACCCCCTTGGTAATCAATGGGTTCTTTTCTATGCAGATTTGGTAATATCTGACCGAGTTTCAATTAATACATAATCATGTAAAACATACAAATAAATTAAGCAGACAATATAGTGGACAACAGTAACAGTAAGTATGAAAATTTAAATAGTTCAACCAGAAGCAAATTGAAACAAGCCACATTTGCATTATAATTAGAAGAATTGCAAATTTGAAACAAGCTCCCTAGCAATAACTCACATGAGCATGGAAAAAGTTGCATACCTCCTGAAGTGCCACCACAGCTTCAGGTGTCCAACGAGACACCTCTGAGGAGAATTGATTTGTAATTTGTTTAACCTATAGCCAAAAAGAAAAATATTACCAAAACAGCAAGAACAAACTTCTCACAAGATTTAATTCAGCCAAATCAAATCATAATTCAGCTAAATCAAATAATAATTCCATACAGAGCATGTTCTTCAAGCACTTTCATCAGTGAATAAGTGGTAAGTTACAAAAATATTCCTACGAAAAAATAAATAAAACAGCAACCAAACTATGATGCTCACTTTTACGCCTAAGTTTACATCAAATAGTGTTAGAGTGAGGGAAGCTGCAAATGAAGAATTATGAAAAGGGAAAAATTTAGAAGCAACTCCTTAGATGCTTTTGGAGTGGTTCTCCAATTAGAATTGATGTTTCATCTTGGTAACCTACTCTAACATTTAATGCAAACCTTTATTGTGCATATTATCGAGGTGAAACTTCAATGTAATTTAATAGTATCACTAAAAGTAACCAAAACTGTATCCTAGTTTTGTCCTTATAAAAAAAACAGATTTTGAACTTTAATTACAGTTTCAGCTATTAGTAGCTGTGGTGAATACATGAAGGCGAGAACTAATTCTGCTAACTGTCTAGCAAATATAACTAGTATCTACTTACTAACTAAAGTGCCTAATTTTAACTAGAATGTGTTTACATATCCATTCCATCCAATGTTACACCAATCCAACACCTCTCTTACTTTATGCTTTGGCATTATAATATGTAAAACTTCCATTCAACACCAATCAAACAGTTTTCCAAACACACCCCTAATCATTAGTAATAAAAGATAGATAGACAACCATAATGATTTTTTCTTTTGGCAAAATTGACAAAGTTTAGAGTAAAATCTAAGCAGCAGCAATGCAGCACACCCAAAATTAACACTACATAATCATTATTATTATCATCATTCCGAGTACAAGCAAACACAAATCTGTTAATTTTCACTTGAGAGCAAAATGCTGAGGGTTTCAGAAATACTCACACATCTGATAAAGGGAGCAGCCGGGATAAGAAGCTCACAACTCCTCTGAAGATGCCGAATCTCACGAAGCGCCACAGTGCCCTGCCTATTGCGCATCTTTTTCCTTCCCTGAGTCTCAGGCAATGTTTTTATTTTTTTAACTAATAATTACAAAACATTAAAACACCACAATTAAGCACCATAATTATTACAACCACAATACAAACAAACTCAGAATGAGGCTTTTCGCGAAAAGACGTACCCTGCGGCTCCTCTCTCTAGTTGCAGGCTTCACAGATTCAAATTCAGAAAACAAAGGTCAAATTAGGGATTTCGCAAATCAAAACACAGAGAGAAAAATAGAGACAGAGTGAGTTACCGATTGGGATGATGATAGTGATGGCTGCGTGGACGTGGATGCGCGTGGCGCTTTTTTTTTACCTGCGAATTTTGCATGGCGAAGAAAATGAGGGTTGCATTTTTTGAGAAGTGAAAAAAAAATGAGTGAAGTGATGAGATTTCAGACATACCGGATTTGCGAGAAGCTGGCGTGTGCTTCACTCTCGCCATGGAATTCAAACGAACGAACGAACGAACCTTCTTCACGCTTCGGATTTGATTTTCGGTTTCGGTTTCTGCATTTTTCTTCTTCTTCTTTTTGGCTCTGTTTCGGATTCGGAACTTTGTGAATTTTCAAAATGCAGTGGTTTGCCTCCATTTTCTTCATTATACCCAAATTATCGCACAGACTGAAAAATGTTTTACTTTTTAGTTTAATTAAATTATTCACGTATAACTCAAAAAAGTATATGATTTTTAAAATTATTATTATAAAAATTAATAAATTTTAATTATATTATAATTAGATGATAGTTTAAAAAAATGTTTATAAAATCAGTGTATTTTTAATTAAATTCTATATTTTTTAAAAATATTATTAATCATATTTAATTTTTTCCTATTATAAGTGGAGATGTTAACGGTAAAGAAAGTAGAATGCTATAATAGTATCGCTTGAAAATGAAAAGCCTTCAAGGCAAAAAATACGTGCATAAAACATAAAACACCAGAGCAAAAGATACAACAAAACATTTTACACTTTCATTCAATTTCGGATTGTTACGACTATATTAACTAGTATTTAATTTTTATAATAGTTACTTAAAAAGTATATCTAAACTAATTTCTAATTAATTAACAGTAAAAAAATTTCACACTATCAATATATTAAATTAAGGGTCATGCTAACTCGTACTTTTATTGTATTAGTTAAGAAACTAAAAAAAAAATATTTATTGTAAAGATTAAAAATTTCATGGACATTACAATTTTAAACGTCTCAATAAAAATAATTCTACATTTAATTTCTTAATCAATGCACCAAAATTATTGATTAACATTTGCCTTAAATTAAATCCATCTTATATTGATATTTTCAGAAAAAGTCTACCATCAACATTTTTCTTTTCACAATTGCATAGTCAATTTGTGTTGATGAATCCGTACAAAGCAGAATTTCATACATAAACCTTATTTGCTTGCTCCAAAACTGAAAGATTAAATGTTATACTAAATCTCAAAATAACTACAATGTTAACTTGACACCTACCTCTACAACACATCCATCAATTACAAAAAGTGTACCGAGTAGCACAAAGTGGAAGGATAATCATAACAACTTCAAAATTATACAACGTATGTCACGGATCTTATCTGCAAATTAAGATGCATGACTATTTCTGATAGGATTATAGATTGTAGAGTTGTACACCTCTTGATACATGCTGGATATTTGGATAATTGATTTGCCTTCCATGGAATTCTGTTCAAGATTAAAAGAAGTGAAGGTCTAGGGCTGTGAAGGGGTAGGAGATGTTGGAGGCTTGAAATCTGGATACTACAATTCAAGAAGAAAAAAAAAGGAAAAGCAGAGTTATATCAGGAGCATGCAGTATAAACAGAGTATATAGTTTTCATAAATTAAATTTCCATTCATTACTATTTTTTTTAAAAAAAATATGAAATATAATGTTTCCTCTCACATGAAACTTCATATTCATCCCAAACTTCATTCAATATTTCAGTCTTCTCTTGGGCAGAGGGATCTCACAAATGAGTTGGGTCTTAGGGACTCACTAGGGTCAGGACTGGCGTCAAGACTCAAAGAGCACATACAGAGATTACCCACAAACAAGGTCTTCACATCGGCAATGAGAATCAAACTCATGCCCTTTTGGGATATGAGTTTGTTCTTTACCAATTGAACCAACCTTTGTTGGTAATGCAGTGTGACATTTGATATTGATTAAAGAGATTCTATTAAATGGAATCATAATGGCACCGGAAAAAAAATAGGAGTGTTAACAACACAGTCTTTAACACACTACTGTTACCAAACCTCTATTATTGAGTAAAATGTATTAGAAACTACAAATTATGAGTGAAACTCGTTATATAAGAAGTGAAACCCACCAAATTTTGTGATTTTCCATCAATTTCAACCAATAATAATGGGTTCTGAAGAGTGTTTTGGAAAATATGTTACTAGCATTTCTTAAAGAAAAATATATAATATATGGAAAGAAAAGTTCCAAGAAAATTGGCCACCACAAGCATGACTAATCAGCACCAAAAGTGGAAAAATTCATAGAGAAAGGAAGTTAAGACTTTACATATGGGTATGGTGAAAGTGGCCTTGGTTGCACAGGAAGTGATTCTTCTGCCTTGACTTCAGTTTTGGGCACAGAGTTTACTTCAGGAGCTACTGCATCCACTTTGGGCTCGGGAGTTGCTACTGCTTCAGCTTTGGACTCGGGAGTAGCTACTGCTCTCTGTACAGTGCTATCAGCTGTAGCAAGCTCTGAACTTTTCTCTGCCGGAGCAGGAAGAGCCTTATTATCGGTAGAGGATGGTAGAAGAGCCTTTCCAATATCCTAGTGTTTCCCAGCAATTTCATTCAAAGAGAACAAGGTCAGAGCAAGAGTGATAAAAAAGTTCACAAATCATATAAGGTAAATTTTCAGAAACAGATATAATATCTCAATTAAAATTTTAAATATGTGCTCCAAAATGATGCATCACATCATAATTACAGCTAATTTATTAGGATGTAGATCAAGACAAATATTAAGTACCTTTATTTCATCAACAAGTTCTTTGGGGGCAACCTTGGTGTTCAAGAACTCACCAAGTTGTTTCACGGTTTGCTCTCGGTCCTGCCATCAAATAAAATGAAATTAATATAAAAAAAAAAAACAAAAATAATGCGATATTGAGACTTTACCCATATAAATGACAATAAACCAGAGCAAAGGGCATGATGACCAATGAGACAGGGTTAATTGTCATGCAACAGTCAGCCTCAGTTGTCAACAAATGTCATAATGTACAAATTCCCGAGTGTGAAACTAACCTAATAATTTATTCTAGAGTATATTATACTCCCCTCCCACAAGAGAGGTTTAAAATACACCGCCCTACCCCTCTTATTTTAATATAAACAAATATCTTAGGGTTAATTTTTTCTCTTATGACTTTCAACATTATCAGCAACTAGTTTTGAATTCTTGCTATGAACTTTGAGACTTTAGAAGATGAATAATGATTCCAAGTGAAGTTTCAAAGCTGATAGTATGAGAATTCAAAATATCATTACATATTATTAAAGTCCAAATGTTGATAATACAATGTTCAGAATTAATTATCAGTGGCCTTCAAAGTTAAAGAAAAAAGAAAAGTATTCATACTGATGTCTCAGGAAAAAGGGAAGCAACTTCTAAATAAAGAGGGGAAGAATGTAATTTAAGTATCTCTCTAGGGAGAAAAGTGTATTTTTCTTTATATTCTAACTTCTTCAGTCATCACTATCAACTTTGGTGGATTTTCATGGAATACAACTATGTTATGTGAAATGAAAATTACCCAAAAACTACAGGCTATAGCTTTGCATGCTCTAGCAACAAGTCTCAAAACTAATGCATTAAAGAGGGAAAATGTTCTTCATTAAGATTGGTTTTTGAACATAGGAATCTTGATTCACATGATATATGGAAAACCATCTGTTAATAACAATCAACATTGTTGCCAGTTATCATACATCCATTAGAGTAGCAGAATATTCAAACATTTGTCCCATTTCTATCACCAAAATGTTAGGAAGTTCCACAAGACCTGCCTCAATTCTCGGGATGCAGCTTATATATTTGTTGGGCAACTTCACTTAGTGTCAATTGGTTTTAAGCTGAAAGCTAACATGGTATCAAAGCCTATAACAGTTGGGAGTACCCAAGGCCTTATAAACCTCACACTTCATATGTGGTACTCAAGTCCCATAACTTGAAATTGGATCCTATGCTTATAATATGGGACTCACAATCGCATCTGGGATCACAAACTGACAGGTTAAAATTGTTGGACTAAATGGAAAAACCCTCATACATTCTTCTTTCAGCAATAGAGGGAGACTGGTTTCTTAACCTCAAATGTACCTTGGCCCTTGCTCTTGCTCTCTCTCTCTCTCTTTCTCTGCCTCTCTCTCTCACATGTAGTTACAAACCCTAAAATGGCGCTTCTCTAATTTACATAATTAATTCAATTCATGAGCATATCTCTCTTTTACTTACATTTTGATGATATCATTAAAAAAGAAATGAACATATTCTTCATTCCTTGAAGAGAAATATCTGAAGTTTGATTTTGATACAATGCCTCAATAAACTCAACAGAAGGGCATACTCTAAAATTAAAGCACAGACATGCAACAAAAGGATGGTTGCCTACTAGAGGCAAAGGAGAATTATTCAAGAAATTGATGATAATAAACAACAAAAATGGAAAAAGCATGCATCTTGATTTGAAAACATTGCCTACCTCAGCAAACAAAAGCTTCTTGCTTGCAAACTGAATGAGCGCAGCTGATCCAACAACCTGGAGGATTGATTCTATCTACAAACAGAAAAAACATCATGAACAAGAAATTTATGTCAGTGAAGTAACATCATAATGGATTATTGCTTTTTCAGAAGAAGGGAATAAATTGTAAGTAATAACTCATCAGATCAACCTCAGAAAAAGCTAATAGACTAAGTCCAGCAGCAGCTGCAGCAACCCCAAGAGTAACTGCCACGCCATCAGTGGTATCCTGCAACAAACCTCCAATCATTAGAAAGACATAGAAATGGTCAAATAAGATCATGAACAAAAACTGTTTATGTTAAAAGCATCTATAAATGGATCAATCACCAGATTCTTGAAAAACAATATCTCAATCTCATATTTAACTTTTCTGATGAGCAAGTCCAGTTAATAATTCATTCTAAATTTTTCCTGATCGGTCAGTTTCCTTTCTTGCTAGCAAAAATTCTCAATTTGAGAGGGCAAACATTTAAATTTAACAGAATGAAAATGCCTACTATTTTTAAATCTGAAAACCAATAGTAGTATTTTGCAAGTGCATCAGCGTTGAAATAAGAAATGCAATTAGACAAATCCCAGATACTTACTCCTATTGCTTCAGATATAGCATCTGTCAGATTGTCAAAACTCAATGTTTTCCGTGGTTCTATCCAAGGAAGACCACTACTCTGCAGAATTCCAGCCAATGTCAGAATACTAAACAATAGAGAAAAAAAGTTGGTACTTAAAATGCAAATATTAGAAATATGATTAGAAAAATGGAAAGGGAGAGGAAATACCTTCCATCCTCGCGGTCCTTCTGCACCATCCTTAATCGCATAAGCTGCTTTAAACCCATTAACGGTAACCAACTCTGCAACCAGTTCAGAGTTCCCATCAAATCTGGCTTCCATCACAAGTTCACTCAATCAGATTCAAGAATATTCTCTTGCAAAGTGCAATTAGAAACATCAAATATCCATGATAAAATAACACAACAAACAACCTTTGAATGTCAATGAGAATTTTTCAATCTTCCCCTCAGCATTAATAGCAAAAGTGTGTTGACTAAATCTTAGATTTTAGGCCTAACTCATCATCCTCACAAAACTGAGTTTGAATTTTAAAGAGAATTCTTCAATTTTCCTGTCACCATTAATAGCAAAATTGTGATGACTTAATAGCAAAAGTGTGTTGACTTAATCTTAGATTTTAGGCCTAACTCATCATCCTCACAAAAACTGAGCTTGAATGCTAAAGAGAATTCTTCAATTTTCCCTTCACCATTAATTAATAGCAAAAATTCAGATTTAGGCCTAACACATCCTCACAAAATTAACATGTAAGGTAGTGGGTGCCTAAGCTTTATAACCTCCTAGCAGGTATAATCTCAAGTCAATGTGGGACATGTCACATGGGTTTTTCCCAATTCTCAATATGCTATATCATCAACATGGATTATAACAACAAAATAGATAAAAAATAAACTACAAATGAAATTGTTCTGTACTACTCTTACTTGTCCAGAATAAACAATGTGGTATTCTCTGGCTCCTTAAACTTCAAAGCAAGCTTCTTCAAGAACCCTGGCTTATCATCACCCTTATAAGGTATTGACACTGCTTTCTTCTTCAGACCCCCAACATCTGGGGACCCCACTTGCCTAATCTCCACCAGTGCCCTTATATCAAGCAACTGAGCATTCCCATCAGCACCAAGTTTTGCATAAGCATTCTTGGCAGACTCAACACCCCAAGCCTTAGGCTTCTTGAAAAGAACCTGAGACAAAACCAATGGCACTGCCAAAACAGCTACTCCCCCAGCAAGAATTGCAGGGTTTTCAGCTGCAAAGCCAGTGACACTCTCCACAAAACCGTTCACATCAAAGTCCCCAGCACCAGGGAGGCTCAAAGGTTGTCCCAGGGCTTCATCGTACGTTAAAGCTGTGGCAGCTCCACCATTTACAACGGAAGCTGCAAGAATCAGCCCCCCATGCAAAGTTTTTGATATGCAACTTTGCAGCAAGGTTTGTTTTTTGTTGGTGGAGGTGGAAAAGTTTGAGACTTTGCATACAGAAACAGAAGGGTGTTTAGTTCTTGTTGTTTTTGCATCAGAGAGCACAGATAGAGGGGTCAAGCCAGCAGCATTGAGGGCCTCCATTGGTATATATATCACAGAATCTGTGGTGTGAGGCACTCAGAGAGAGAGTGTGTGAAGTAGTAGTGCTACTACTACCATGAGAGTTGTGCAAGCTCTCAATGGGTTGTTTTGTTTCCTTGTGGTGTTGTGTTTTGGAGGTTGTGATCTATCTGGTTTGAGTGGAAACTCTTGAGAGAGAGAAGAAGCAAAAGGGTAAGCCTGTGTTGGTAGGTGAAGTGCAATTCAGTGGAGGTGCTGATGTGGTGAGGATATAGGAACATGGCCAATGGTTGAATGACACGTGGAGAATGAAGATGAGACTCTTCAGCTGATGAGGGTTGAGTTGAGGTTTCATGGTCTGCAATTGTGTGGCTCAGAAACGTCCGAGAGATGCTCATGAACTTGCTACCACCTGTTGAACAATGGGAGTACGACTACTCTCGAGAGTAGAGAGTGTAGTACAATTTTCTAAACTTATAGTATTCTTACAAGACATAATTGTTATTGTTTTAAAGAAATTTTATATAAATATGAATTATTCCATTAAAAAAATTGTGATCGTCCACCTCTGAACATTAATACATCAATTTAATTATGATTAAATCTTGGGATACTTTGTTTTAATTAGTTTTAATTTAATTATTTATTTTAAGTATACAGATGATATTTGTTTCTTACACTCTTTTTTTTATTTGATGAGATACTATGTTTTAATTAGTTTTAATTTAGTTACTTACTTTTATTTTTCATTTGATATACTTTCATAAGGATGGAATTACTTCACAATTATTGGTAAAGTTATTATTTTCCATACTTATTTGTATATATTATTTTTATTTATTTAACTATTAAATATTTTGATATCAAATCAATGAACATATACACCAAATGTTAGACAAATCAATTAACAAAAAATGATAAGTAAATCGACAACTGTAGTAATGTAATTTTATAATTATTATTATATTATATATTAAGTTGAATTTATTTAATGGAGTATTTAATAGGTTTAAATTTTTTTTAAAAATGTGAAATCTTCCATAAGAACATTTGATACAATGGTTGAATTTATAAAATTTACTGTATAAAATGAATTATTGAATCTATTTTTTAGGTAATTTGATTCCTCTTAAATATATATATATATAAGTATCAATTACTTAATCATAAGTGTTTGTTTAATCTTAAATTTAAGTTTATTTTAGACAAACGAATCAAATTGTTCATTGTTTTGTTAGCACGTACAGGTTGTATGTTATTCAATAAATCTTTGATTTCATTCTGCCTTTGTATGTATCCTTTATGAATGAAACTTCTTAAGTATTTTTCCTTAAAAAAATCTAAAATTTAGCGTGAATGATTGCTAAGGTATTTTGAAAATATTTAATAATTGAAGTACTAGATTTTAATATATAAAAAAATATTAAATGAGATAATAAACGTTGATAAGAACACCATTAAATATATGCATCAACTTATATGGAATTATTCTAACTTAATCAATAATTTCATGTTTGAATCTTATGTTTTCAACTACATTAAATACTTTGAAGAAAGAATTTGATTTCCCAGAGTGATTCAAAAAAATCCCTTCAACGAAGAATACTTTTTTTTCACTTCAAAAACTTTTTAAAACTAAGTTTGAAAATATTATTTTTTATTCTCAAACTAAGTTTCTCATACAAACAACAGTTGTAATATAAAAAACTAACCTCATTTACTCCAATTATTAAACAAAATCCTTAATTTTAACTCAACGTCAAAAAAATATAAATCAACTCGCTTAAGTAACTCAAAGATATTCTAAGCATGGATTATAAGAGCCTACCCACTAACACTTCTTGTTAAAAGACATTTGTTTGTTGATTCTTCTCGTAACAGGTGTGGTGCTCATCAAGAAATTTATTGCGGGACTGCAGCAAAGCCAAAATCATTTGGAATTCTCTTCATTTGGATGTGCATCAAGGTGTTCAGACTCTTGACACATTTCATCTTGGATCCGTAACAATGTTAATGGCAACTCTGGAATTCTTTTTTATGTTGCGTGTTGGATAATTTGGAAGGCTAGAAACAGAGAAATATTTCAAGACAACACTTGGAATCACTGGAATGTTCTGCATCAAATCCAGAATCCGGTCTCTTTGATAAATCAAAACTTAGACCACACAATGAGTATTAGACTCACTCACAGTCCGGCTCATATTAGACTCAAAAACATTGAAATAAACATAGTAGGAAGGAGGAATGATATGAACATTTAACTTCGTGTACAAAATCAACTAGTACATCAATCTCACTTATAACAACAACTTTCTCCCTTAACAAAATTTTCCAAGAATAAGGAATCAAATTTCTCGTAAAAGATGGCATAACAGCATAGCCATGCGCTGTGCGCCCCTTGATTTAGACAGCCTTGTTCTTGTATTAGAAAATCATTATGACACAAGAAACGAATTGAAAGTTGTCTCGGTTAAAGCATCAAACCTACTCAAGCAGTTTGATGGATCGTTGAAAGCATTAACAACTAATGTCTATAAATCTTTTTGTTCACAATAATGAAAACCTTATTATGACATATAAGGGAATCTGACCTAAAATGTTGGCATCTAAATGCTTATTAGTAGTATCATAAATTAAAATACATCGAAGAAGCCAATACGTAATGACATATACAAACACTGAAGTGTAAAGTCTCAACCCTTTTGTAACACTCCTATTCCTAGTAACAAATATTAGAATCATTGGAACAAACAGACCATGATGTTTTACTTGACAGATACGCTGAAAACTAAAATGTTTGTCATTCCCTCACAGGCATATGAATGCACAGGATTTTGTTTTTACCAAAATAAATAAACCCCACAATTTAAACCAAGAAGAAATGAATTATAAATAATGTGTTTGTATGTGTATACAAAAGATGGTATGGGATCAGGAACCAGTGTACATGTGTACTCCAATAGCCATCAAGAAGATGCAAACGAGAGCAAAGTAGAGGATGGAGTGAACCAATATCGACACTCCACTTGTCTGAAAGTTGCCAAACTCTACCATCTTGCCTTTACCAGGAATCTGGATCAGCAACCCTGGAGTCAAGAGAATGAAGAGCACCACAGACACAAAAACTGGCCCCCAATCAGCCATGATCTTCTTCTGCTATTTTTCCTTCTCTCACTCTTGTGTCTTTCAAGTTTCAATGCTTCTTGGTTGGTGGTTTCAATGAGTGTAATGTGCACATGGGACTTGAAAAAAGGTGAGGTTGGTAGAAAGGGACAAGAAATTGATGACTAGGAAGGCAGAAATTCTTGCCTAGAAAGGTTACAAAATCAAGTGATTCTCATTCATTCACATTTTACAACTCATACCCGCACACATGCCACCAACTTGTTAGCATGTTTACAATTAACAATTAACGTTTTATAGATCATTTGAGAAAGAATCCTGATGAATAAATATCCTTAAGATCTTCTTTTTTAACCTCTTTAAATTTATTTGAATAACTGATCACTCTAACATATAATAATAAATTCATATTTTTTAAATTATTAGTGACCATTTATCTTTGTAATATAAATTATAGTTTTAGTATATTGCCTACAAAAGTCATTAGAATTGGTATCAAATAACACAATTTAAGACTTGATAGATGTCACTTAGTTAGCAACACTCGTTAAGTTTGTGAGATTAAACTTGAGTTTGATTTCTATACAACACATTTTTTTAAAAGAACAAAAAGCTTTAATGATTAGTCATATAATTAGTCCCTAAGGTCAAAGCTTATGGAGATAATCGACGTCTCACTAGAAAACCAAATGTCCTTATTAATGTGATTAAAAAAATAAGATAGTTCAAGTTGCCCAAACGATTTTTTTTTTAATTTCTTAAAAAATATGTTTTACAAATTAATTTAAAATTAATGACACAAGCAAAAATCAAACATGTGAGTCTCACATTATTAGCACGATATTCTGATCGACTGAGCTAATAGGTCAATTATATTATAAAATAATTAATATCGTTATATATAACACTAAAATTTTTAAGGTATATTTAATGCACATATAGATTTAGATAATAAATTTTGTGACTATTAGTTTTGATCTAATAATTAATTTATTTACACATATAAATTTTTATGAAACCTATGATTTTTATTCAAAATTTATATATGTAAAAAAATATATTATTAGATCAAAATTAATTCTTACAAAATTTATTATCTAAATTTACATGTGTATTAAATATACATTAAAAATTTTAATGTTATATATAACGACATTTAATTATTTTATAATATAATTAACTTATTAACTTAGTTGATTAGAGTGTGGTGCTAATGACGAAAAGTCACGTAAAGCAATGCAATGTCCTTGTGTAAGTGTAGAAAGTTTTAGGCATGCACGTTGATGGGCAAGAGATAGGTCAATTATGTTATAAAATAATTAATATGGTTATATATAACACTAAAATTTCTAATGTATATTTAATGCACATGTAAATTTAGATAATAAATTTTGTGAAAATTAATTTTTATCTTATAATTAATTTTTTACATATATAAATTGTAAATAAAACTCATATGTTTAATAAAAATTTACATATGTAAAAAAATACATTATTAACATAAATCTACTAATTTATTTTTTGATCTTATTACAGTTAATTTTTATCTAATAATGTATTTTTTTACATATATAAATAACTAAATACATCATTCAATTAAATATCAAATTTGTTTAATTATCAATCGTTGTAATAAACATCTAATTACATCATTCAATTAAATATCATATTTGTTTAATTTTCAATCATTGTAATAAACATTCAAATACATCATTCAATTAAATATTAAAATTTTATTATTATTAATTACTATAATAAACATCTAAATCCAACATTCAGTTAAATATCAAATTTATTTAATTATCAAATTTTGTAAATAAATTAAATGTATAAAAAAATCCAAATAAATTATAATTTTTAAAAAATTCAAAATATACAGATTGACAATTTATATATTTTGAAGAAAAAAAATGTATACCTCTTCTTCTCTAACGATGAAAAATCAGCAAATTTCACACCATATATCTGTAAATAACATACATATATTACCTACGACAATAAACGCTCACAAAAAGATGCTAACAGAAGTAAGTTATACTAAGTGCAATTTTAGGAAGAAGAAAAAATACTACAAAAATAAAAAAATTAATCTATTATTTATAATAAAAATACTCAAAGACATTTTTAGTATTTTAAAAAAATGTTGGATGGCTAGGAAAAATGCGGGCACCCCAAGCAGTTACCGGCACCATTTCTATTTTGAATGAAGGGGAACATTGCTCTCTCAAAAAAATTCAGTTTTACGGATAGGATAAACCTTATCAACAAAAAAAATCTTAGAACCCACACGCTCACGAACTTTCTAACATTACTCAGCATTCAGACTATGAACAAATTTGCAAATAGATAATTGGAGTTACAGCTCAAGCTAGAGCTCTCAGTATTTAATTGCCCCTACCATTTCATCACTACTGACATAAACACTCTCATGACATTTTCCTTCTCCTTTCAGTACCATAGCTTCATGGATAACCTAGCAGCACCTTTCCATCATCTTAATCCTTATTTTGTTCATAACCCACAAACACACATGCCGCCAAGAAGCCATTCACCCTCTTCAATTTCTCTTGGAATGTCAGAAGCTCAGCTTGTTTCTTCTCCTCAATTTTCCCCACCAAAATTTTCTCCATTCTTTCACCCTTTTGGTGAGATAAGAACCTTGAATTCTGTGAGGGAATTGCATGCCCAGATTATCAAAATGCCAAAAAAGAGGAACTTGGTTACAATGGATGGAAGCATGATGAGAAACTACTTGCAATTTGGAGACTTTGAGTCAGCAACAAAGGTATTTTTTGTGGGTTTTGCAAGGAACTACCTTCTATGGAACTCTTTTATTGAGGAGTTTGCAAGTTTTGGAGGTGATTCACATGAGATTCTGGCGGTCTTCAAGGAATTGCATGATAAAGGAGTGAAATTTGACAGTAAAGCTCTCACTGTTGTTCTGAAAATTTGTCTGGCTTTAATGGAGTTGTGGCTTGGGATGGAAGTTCATGCTTGTCTGGTTAAGAGAGGCTTCCATGTTGATGTACACTTGAGTTGTGCATTGATCAATCTCTATGAGAAATATTTGGGAATAGATGGGGCAAATCAAGTTTTTGATGAGACCCCACTACAAGAAGATTTCTTGTGGAATACAATTGTTATGGCAAACTTGAGGAGTGAGAAGTGGGAGGATGCCTTGGAACTGTTCCGTCGAATGCAATCGGCTTCTGCCAAAGCCACTGATGGCACTATTGTCAAGCTGCTGCAAGCATGTGGAAAATTGAGAGCTCTCAATGAAGGGAAGCAGATTCATGGGTATGTTATAAGATTCGGAAGAGTGTCAAATACTTCAATTTGCAACTCTATAGTTAGCATGTACTCTAGGAACAATAGACTTGAACTAGCTAGGGTAGCTTTTGATTCAACTGAGGATCATAACTCGGCATCATGGAACTCGATAATTTCGAGTTATGCAGTCAATGACTGTTTGAATGGTGCCTGGGATCTCCTCCAAGAAATGGAATCTTCCGGCGTCAAACCAGACATTATAACTTGGAATTCTCTATTGTCTGGCCATCTTCTTCAGGGGTCATATGAAAATGTTCTCACCAATTTCCGGAGCCTGCAAAGCGCAGGCTTCAAGCCAGATTCATGTTCAATAACTAGTGCTCTACAAGCAGTCATTGGATTGGGTTGCTTTAATTTAGGGAAAGAAATCCATGGTTACATAATGAGAAGTAAGCTTGAGTATGATGTCTACGTTTGTACTTCTTTGGTGGATAAGTATATTAAGAACGATTGCTTAGATAAAGCTGAAGTAGTGTTCCATCATACAAAAAACAAAAATATTTGTGCCTGGAATTCATTGATATCTGGTTACACCTACAAGGGTTTGTTTGACAATGCTGAAAAGCTACTCAACCAGATGAAGGAGGAAGGAATAAAACCTGATTTGGTGACATGGAATAGTTTAGTTTCAGGTTATTCAATGAGCGGCCGCAGTGAGGAAGCATTGGCTGTGATCAATCGGATCAAGAGTTTGGGATTAACTCCTAATGTGGTGTCCTGGACTGCTATGATATCAGGCTGTTGTCAAAATGAGAACTACATGGATGCCCTACAGTTTTTCAGCCAAATGCAAGAAGAAAATGTAAAACCTAACTCTACTACCATTTGCACACTTCTCCGGGCATGTGCAGGCTCATCACTGTTAAAGATAGGTGAAGAGATACACTGCTTCAGTATGAGACATGGGTTTCTGGATGACATATATATAGCCACAGCCCTCATTGACATGTATGGTAAGGGAGGAAAACTTAAAGTAGCCCATGAGGTTTTCAGGAATATTAAGGAGAAAACACTACCATGTTGGAATTGCATGATGATGGGATACGCTATTTATGGCCATGGGGAAGAGGTATTTACTCTATTTGACGAAATGCGCAAAACTGGTGTTAGACCTGATGCTATAACCTTCACAGCTCTTCTATCTGGCTGCAAGAATTCAGGTTTAGTTATGGATGGGTGGAAGTACTTTGACAGCATGAAGACAGATTACAATATTAATCCAACAATTGAGCACTACTCTTGCATGGTAGATCTTCTTGGAAAAGCTGGCTTTCTTGATGAAGCTTTGGATTTCATTCATGCCGTGCCACAAAAGGCAGATGCTAGTATTTGGGGTGCTGTTCTTGCAGCCTGCAGACTTCACAAAGACATTAAGATAGCGGAGATTGCCGCTAGGAATCTCTTAAGGTTGGAGCCATATAATTCTGCTAACTATGCGTTGATGATGAACATATATTCCACTTTTGACAGATGGGGGGACGTGGAGCGCCTTAAAGAGTCAATGACTGCCTTGGGGGTGAAAATCCCAAATGTTTGGAGTTGGATACAAGTTAAGCAGACTATTCATGTGTTCTCCACAGAAGGGAAATCACATCCAGAAGAAGGAGAAATATATTTTGAGCTGTATCAATTAATCTCAGAGATAAAAAAGCTGGGGTATGTACTTGATATTAATTGTGTGCATCAGAACATTGATGACAGTGAGAAGGAGAAGGTTCTGCTCAGTCACACAGAGAAGTTGGCTATGACATATGGACTGATGAAAACTAAAGGAGGGTCACCAATCAGGGTGGTGAAGAACACAAGAATTTGTCATGACTGTCACACAACAGCTAAGTACATTTCCTTGGCTCGAAACCGCGAGATTTTCCTCAGAGATGGTGGCCGTTTTCACCATTTCATGAATGGAGAATGCTCCTGCAAAGATCGCTGGTAATAAGATACATGGCCAAAAGCCTGAATCATTTTCTTCTCTGGCTATTGTGATCTTGTGTATCAACAGAGGGAGTGTGTTCATGAAGGGAACTTTGTGCTAAGTTAAGGAATGACTAAGTTTCTCGGGGAATCATAGAATACCCTTTTTGCAAGTGGCAATCTTCACCTGAAATAGTTTGCCTTTTTTTGCAAGTCACAGTATGAAGGAGTTAGAATAGATACATTACTTGGGAGCCAGCATCACCAACAACGTGGCTTAGCTCTCGCTTTAAAAGGTTGCATGCAATCTGAAGAAAAATATCATGCAAGTTACTAAACAGTGGCACAAAATGTGCCTTGTGCTGCTTCTGCAACAAGTTCTTGTACTTCCAGGTTTCACCACTGTCAAGAGTGGCCATCTGTTGGCTTCAACAGCAAATGAAAGTAAAGTATAAAAAATACTTTTCAAATTCACATTGCTAGCAATCCAGTTTGACAAAAAAGCAATCATTTATTTCAATAGAAATTTTGTCTATGGCTATTACAGTATTTTTCTTCACATCCTCTCCTCTTCTCCACCTTTCACATAAGTTCGATGTCAGAAACACTGTTTTATTAGCGTGCACTTGTAAATAATATATACGTGAGGCAATTTTCAGGGTATGTATAAGATAAAAACTTAATATTACAAGTTTGACAAGTTATTCTGACTCTCACTCAAGTTAGTAAGTGATGTAGACGGTAACACGGGCTTTGAAAATTGAGTTTGGAATCGAGTTTGAGTTGCATATATAAATGACAAAAGGATAATTATCAACGTGCACCTCATTTTGAGGTGAATTTGAGTGGTAGGAACTGGGAACTAGGATAATATTTTTTGCAATGCTTTACGTGGAGTAACACAACTCAAAAACCACAAAATCCCTCGCAATATAATCACACATCACATAACAGTAGTTTTAGAATATTCTTCTACTACAACCCCCCTATATTCCATAAGTGGTTATGACATTAACAACTATACTTCCTACACCTAGGCCAGTTAAGCCACATCAATTATGTTTATGCAATCTACTCTTAGCAATGTTACTTCACCGACATAAACACTGAGCATTAAAATACCTTCTTAAATAGCTCCACCCCCTTCCTACTTGAACTTACAAAACTTCTAGAGTATTGATTGTTTGTGTTGTTACCTCAACGTCAAGGTTCAGGCACAACACTTACAAGCGTGATCCGGTTAAGCTTCAGGGTATTTAATGCAATCTTATCTCATGTATAGACAAGATGAAAGTGATATTCATAAATATTTATGTCAATACATTCAAACATATGAGAAAAAAAAGTACCACGAAAACTTCACTCCCTTGCAATTCCATCCTTATGATTAACACAGCTCTTCACACTTCCCTTTTCAGATTCAATTGAATTTGCAGTTAGAAATGTTATAACAGGCATTCTAATACAAATCCAAAGGACAAAAACAAAATGATCGCATAAGCAATGATCCTGGTATATTGGTAAAATTACTTTTGACCTACGGAACTAGAAACCAAACATGCACTAACCCTTGTATGCGTGTCACGTATGCCCAACTTACATAACACCCCTTTATGCAGTCCCTCCCAAGTTATAGATCAAAGAAGCCACCAGGATTCAAGGATCCACCTATTGCTTTAAACCATTTTTTTTTCTTTTCTTATGAGTAGCATTTTATCTACCCAACAAAGCGACACAAAAAAAAAAAAAAAAAAAGTTCAATTCGGAAGCGCTTGCAATACTTGGAAGAAGACACTATATATCTTTGAAGTTCCTCAAAGTAAGGTGCATGAAGAAACAGTATCTTCAAAGTTCCTCAAAGCATGGTGCATGAAGAAACATAATATCTTAGAAGTTCCTGAAAGTAAGGTGGACGAAGAAAGAGTATCTCTGAAATTCCACAAAACAAGGTGCATGATACCAACCGTGAGCCAGAAGCAAAAATCATTTTAACTGAGTGTTCTGAACATAGTCCTAAACAAGGAGAATATGGAATAGATAACTTACAAAAGCTACACTACTTATTAAAGAAAATAACATGGAAGTATCCACTATTTGGAGTTTCCTTGTGTCAGCACATAAATCTGGCAAAAAGTTGCTACTAAACATGAAACATGAAACATGAAAAACTGAAGAAACTGTCTTTGGTTCAACAAAAATATTTACAAATAACTATAGGTAACACACCATCCACAAAATCCAGAAAGAATATAGCAGGTAAAAACTTCCCCCCTACATCCCTGTGTTTTCATGAGGCCCTGAATCTCATCTTACAAATATTGAAGAAGAGAAACTTAGCTGTTCAAAAGAGTGATTACACAGCTAAAAAGTGCAAGAGGGGTGGTAGGGGGAATGTATCCATGATACAGAGGAAAAAAGTTCCAAAACTTCTGGGAACATGGAAGGTATACTCCAACCAATGTCCACACTTGAACTACGATCAGAGAGCAATGGATCATGTAATTTGTATGAACCCAGCTTCATTCTTCCCTAGACATGCTTAATGGTTGATAGGATCGGTTCGACCTTGCACGGCCATTCTCTCTGAGACATCAGCTAAAGAGCTTAGGTTACACCTGATCAAAGCCTCCACAAAGTAACAAGTTTCATCCCTGGTGTTCCCATCAGGCACATCCACCACAAATGATTCAATCACCATTGTACTGGGTCTCCCATCAATGACCTCCGGATGGACGGTGATTATGGAAGAATAGTTCTGCAAATTCCACATAACATGATTGAGCATTACAGTTGGTGACAGAGCTAGAAAATACATGATTTAGTGACAACATAACAGCATAAGGAATGAATTAACAAACTTAATAGTTAGCATATTCTAAGTGCATATCATCCAAGTTCAAACAAATATCGGCATTTCATCTTGGTAAAACCCTTGCTTTCATCTCGATGATTAAAATAGGCCACAATTACCACAATGAAATGTTGATTTTGGTTAAAGGACATTACCTACTGCACTTATGGTATTGTATCTAAGTTTTGTCAATAAATTTGCTTGATTTGATAAAAATATTCCTCCAATTAATGGTATATTTTGGTAAATGAATAGCCAGCTGCAATAAGTTGGAAAAATAAGGTAATCATCATGCAAATTAAACTGAGAAACCAAGGTTGCAAGACATAACAAATTATAGACCAAACAGAGTACATACCAAGGACAAAATAGGACTCTGCAATCCACAATCCTTACAAACTATTTTATATATACAATACATGATAAAAGAGCTAGTTTTAGGCTTTTTTATATATAGAAAAATCAAATGTAATTATGAAAAGAAAGATCCCCAAAGTTATACCAATTTAACAATATCTTCAAATGCCCGCTTTGTTTCCCATCAGCCAGATTTAATCATTAATAGTTAGCTCTCATGATTTTCTTTTCAAAAGCAGTAGAATTATTAGATTGTATAATTCTTTTCGTTTGTACAGAGAAGAGTGTTTTCAGTTAATAACTCAACACTAACATTTTACATATACAATATTATGATCTCGTAGAAAAGAACAATAATTTGGCTTTCAAGGTCTAATAATACAAAAATAAAAACGAATAAGGAGCAACACAATGGATCATACCCTCAGCCTGTGGTCACCTCCAACTATCCTTATTCCAAGAATGTGCTCCTCATCATCCAGTTGTTCCAACCTCTCAGTACTTGTTGTGGCTGGAAGGCCAGATTTAACATTCACTTCTCTAACGCTTCCAATGCCTAGGTCCCCTTGCATGATACACCTGCTAACAAATGGTTTATATTTCTGAGGTTGATCAAATCTTCTAACCAGCGACCACACCTGAGAAGGGAAATAACCAAACCACATCAAACAATAGTTCATTTTTTCCTTTACATCTACAAAATCCACCAAATAACAAAACATGCCATCACATATACTTATTTCTTCAATTTCAAGACACTGAATCCCAATTGTAATTCCCATAAAAAGAATAAATTTGGAAGATAACTTTGTAAAGTTAAGAATATTACATATTACTTGGTCTACTGAAAACAAGTCTGCAAGAAAAAATCAATTAAAGGGCATTATAGAGATGAGAAACTTGAAATAAGTGAAGAACTCTCATCAGCTGCAAAGCAAAATGTATTGCATAAAAAATCCAGCCGTAAAATTTTCAGAGTTCCTTCTTTTTCCGCTTACACTCACTATAGCCAAAAGAATTGAAACTTAAAACTTGACAAACAAATTCACACACAAAAAAACAAAGAAACAACCAACAATGTCATGGTTTTTGGAGTCATTGAACCGCATCACAACTGAAGTTGCGGTCGATACCGCATTACCGCAGCATGGAGGTTTTGTAGTTACTGCAATTGTTGATGTCAGCACAACTGCATCGGAACTGCAATTGTGGCTGATACCACAGCGACAGAGTTTTTTATGTCAGTGCAACTGCATCACAACTGCAATTGCGGCTGCATCAATCATATTTCTCCACAATTTTCCACAACAGCAAGGATGGTGATGCAGCCGCAGCAGCGACTGCAATTTAAAATCTTGCCAAAACCCAAAAAAAAATTCGCATCTCATGAGCTGAAAAATCAAACTTTTGTAAAATTTGACAAACAAATCCACGCACACACTCAAAACTATGTTTCCCCCAAAACTGATTTCATCACGGTTTTAAAAAACCGCAATTTCAGCCATAACATCATTGTTTTTGGAGTCACTGCAACCGCATCATGACTGAAATTGCGGCCAATACTGTGGCATCAAGCTTTTTGGAATCACTCCAAGACTGCAATTGCTGCGGTCACTGCAACTGTATCACAACTGCAATTGCAGCTGATGGCAGTATCGAGGTTTTTAGAGTCACTGCAACCGCATCCCGACCGCAATTGTGATAGCATCTGATGGTGACAAAACTGCAACCGCAACCACAATTTAAAATCTAGCCAAAAACCCAACAAAAACTAGCATCTAATGAGCTGAAAAATACCAACTTTTGGAACACCCTGACAGAACCAAAATTCTAGAATAACCAATTAACCACCCATCCCCAAGAAAGAGACAAAAAAACAAGAGAAATGCTAATAGTCACGCACCCAGATAACTATACAGAATTGGAAACTCAAAGAACACACCACAAAACAAGCAAAACCTCGCAGATCTCCAAAGAACAAAAAAATAAATAACTTTCTCCCACCACACCACACAAGTCAAACACGCACAATTCAGAAGAAAAACAAAACAAAAAACATGATATTGGTCCAAAAAGTTTAAGATAGAAAAACAAACTAACAAGGTGAACAGGAGCTCTTATGTGTTTAACAAGTGCAGAGGTGCACTGGTTTTCCCTTGGTTCATGTTTGTGATGCCTTCTTATGTACTGTGTCTCAATAGCACCATAAGATTCACCACCATTCATCTTCCGCTCTCTCTCTCTCTCTCTCTCTCTCTCTCTCTCTCACTAACTTCCCTTGATGGTTGGTTGTTGTTTCTGTTTCTCTCTCTCTCTCTCTCTCTCGCACCCTTTTGGCTATAACATTCGGCAGAGGGAACAAGTGGGGAGGGATAAGCTTAAGCTTAGGCTGTGTAGAGAGAGAGAGAGAGAAGAGTTGGTGTAAAAAAGTGTCAACCTTAGCTTAGCTTGGCAGTACATAAAAAATCCATGAATTCACCGACAATGTTTATATTTTATTGTTTTTGTTCAACTATGCTTAGCACACATCAATATCAAAACATTAAGCATATAATGAGTGGGTGTTATTATTTTATCTATCTCATGTTCCCAAATGACCTTTCCCTTTGCCCCACTATTGCCTCTTTAAATAAGTTTGAGACAAAAGGGATCCTCATTCACATTGTGGAACATAGCATGACAATATGATATGATTGGATAATCATATCACTTAAGTAGGTAAATTAAAGGTTTAATCTTTTACATGTATGAAAAAAATATTTGTTATTATAGTAAAAATGAAGCTTATGAATATATATTAATATTTTAAAAAAATATGTTTTTAGCTGCCGACAGAATAATGTTTGAATTGATTTTCAAAAACGCAAGTAAACAGTTAAACTCACGTTTAAATGAGAAAAACGACAAAGAAGCAAGAAAAAGTAGTTTCAGATTGACGCGCTCTTAACTACATAGGAACGTCAATCCAGATATTCTATGAAAGATACCCTGTATTCATAAAAAAAAAATGTTTTTATGAATTTTAAAATGCTATAACGATGGTGTTGTTCATATTTATATGATATGATAATAGATGTAAATGATAGCACCTAATAAAGTACTTTGTTTTGGTATTTCTTTTGTTAGGTTAAAAAATTGGAAAAAAAGAAAGTGCAAGTACAGGTCTAGTGGTGTCACAAAGTGTACAAGGTCTTTTTGGAATCACAGCCAATCTCTTCTGTCCATTTAGGAAATGCAAATGCACTTACTTAAAGTCAAACTACAGAGTGGGATTGACTTAACCTTCAAACAGTTCCCACAATTTTAACAATAGTTAAAAACTTAATTCAAAGAAATGCCAATCGGATTAATTTTCGACATGGACATTTATTAATAAAACAATGGACCATCAACTGAAAAATAGAGCTTTTGATATTTAAAAAAAACTAATTGAAATCATTTCATAAAAAAAAAATAGACAGCATTTTTAGTTTCTTATTGATTGTGTATGTGATATGTCCGTATAGGCATTAATAAAATCTTGAAATATTTAAGTTCTTACTTATAGTTATATTAACTTTATTTAAACACAACATTTATGAAAATGTATTTAATAATATATTGTAATGTTATTTTTGTATTTTAACATATAGTATCACTTAATCTTGTGAATATAATATTAATATACAAATAAATTTTAATATAAAATAATTTATATTAATAATATATTATATGTATAAAATATTAAAATGTATTAAAGTTAAATTATTATATTTTTTAGACTTCAATAGCTATTTTATCTTTATATTTTTGCACTTTTTGGATTTTAGTCACTATGCTTTATTTTTAATCAGTTTTTTGTTTCTTGTTGTTTTAGAGTCAATATTTATTATCCATATCATCAATTTAAAATAAATTAATAAAAACACAATTAATGATAATTGCATTATCACCATTATGTTTAGTTTATCTCAACACAATTAATGATAATTGCATTATCACCATTATTTTTAATCAGTTTTTTTATTTATTTTTGTTGTCACCGCTAAACACGCGTCGTCGAATTTAGAGTTTTTTCAGTAATTTTTATGTTTTTTTATTTTATTTTCTTTTTTATCTTTATATTTTTTCACTCACTATATATGTTTTATTTTTAATCATTTTTGTTCCCTATTATTTAAGAGTCAATATTTATCATTCATATCGTCAATTAAAATAGTTAATAAAAACACAATTAATGATAAATTAGTATGTGTTTAATTTTTTGTTCACCTTACCCTAATTTAGTATGCGTTTAATTTTTTGTAGTGCACCATTAGATGCACATCAAGCTTAAAAGCTACATTACTTCATTATAATAAATTTTTAAATTTTTTTATTTTGCAATTTTATGATGTTGGTCTTATGATTTATTTTTAAACATTTTATTCCTTGTTATTTTAGAGCCAAACTTTATTATTCATATAATAAATAAATAATATCAAAGAAGTTTAATTCAATTTATGAACATGAATATTATAAATTTCTGAGATATTATATTTAATTCTTACAAATAAAAAAAAATATACTTCATTAATGATAAATCACGTCATCACTATCAAGATTATCATCATCTCACTTCACTCTAATTTAGTATGCGATTGATTTTTTTCGTACACCCTTAAACACACATCAGACTTAAAGCTACTTTCAATAGCTTTCACGTTTTTTTATTTTATTTTAACGTAAAAATTGCTCTTGTACATTAATAATGTTGTTCCAAAGCTAAACAAGTTATTAACCTTTTTTTCCCTTTCCCATCTGGCCATATCGCAACCCTTTTTCCTTTCCCATCTCCTATCACACCCATCTTCCATTGGATTTTATGAGTTGAGATTGAAATGCTTGGTATAGCAATGTCTAAATACTTTCTCGTTGAAATCGTTAGTTCAAGAATGCGCTAATCTGTTTGTTGTTAAGCTCATTGATATTGTTGTAGTTGTTGCTATTGGTGGAGTTTACTCTATAATCAAGGTTCATTACATTTACCTATTATTATCCTAAAAATGCTTTGTTTTTCACATTCTTTTGTAAGCATTTAGTGAATCATTTCCATCCTATTTTGATGCGAAATGATCTAAATTGCCATTGAAATCGATTCTCAGTCTGTTTGTCTTATAATTATTATTGATTGAAATACTTGGATTTCAAGATTGAACTTGTGGTTCTTCTCTTAGTAGTGAGAGAGAAAGAAGAGAACAAGTAAAGTGAGAATCAAAAGTTGAAAACTTGCATATAAGTGGAGGAGAAGAGATCCTCTCAATTTGAAAGAAAAAAAAAGAGTTGAGATTCTCATATCTCGTTATTAATTTTGTAAAACCTCCACTTTCAAATAGATATATATTACATCAATAAAAATTTATTAAAAAGCTATAAGATCTCATCTAATAATAATGTCACTAAAAGGATTCATTTTGTAAGTGGAGTGGTAGAGGACAAATGAGAAAGAATGGAGAAAAAGGTTTGGTGGAGAGTTGATAACATGTAAAAAAAAAAACTACATCTAATAATAATATTTTTGTTTTTTTATTTGTTTTAGTAAAAAAATATTTATTTTTACATACCTTATACTTTTTATTCAAATTGAAAGTATTATCGTGCTTTAATTTTGAACACTTTTAGCTATGGCAAAAAAATGATTTATCATACAATCGAGTCGGATCACTTATTTTAAGACAATTTTTCATAAATAGTTGTTAACTTTTTAAAAATAAAATGTATAAATACATAAGTTAAAAAATAATACTTATACATATTAAGTATTTGATGTCGACAAAAGTATCTTTTGGAATTGTTTACTCTACCAAGTTAAAAATAAATTAATTAAAATGCATAAAACTAACTTTCTGTATTTCATCACAATTAAAAATAACTAATAATAGTGTTTTAGTATTATATATTTTCATTAACTTTAGAAATTAAAATAATCCAAATGCATCCTACACATCAAATCAGATTTTGGCATATAACTAATTATTGGAATTGGGGTGTCCACTGTATATCCACTTGGGCGTGCAATAAATGCATTATCTATCTACAAATTATAAATTCGTATTTTACTTTTTAAGAAAAGGCAGGAACACAAAAAATTAAAGTGACCCATTTTAATAAGATTCTTATTATTTGTAATTTTTCACAATGGTTTTGTCACCATCCATCTAAGGTCACTGATATATATTTATTCTCTTTTAAAAATATTTGATAAAAACTCAGTGTGATATTCAACATAAAAAAAGAGTAAAAAGAAAAAAATATAAATATGATAAGGTTTATAATATGATAAAAAGAGAAAAATAAAAATAAATATTGATGAAGTATAATTTATATATTATTACTTTTTTTTTTACAAGAACGCTATTTATTCTTCATGCATGTTTCTTGAAGGTATATGCCGCAGCATCTTTCTTTCCTAAAACTTGTGCAAGTAAGATGTGCCCCTTAAGAAAAAGACAAAGCTGCACCAATCAATCTACTTTGTAAATCCTTTTCAAGGCATCTGATAGAAGGTTTTAGAAGGAAAAAGATATATGAAAGCTAAAATTTTCATTTTCAATTAAGAAGTTAATGTAACATTTATAAAAGTGATTAAAAGATTTTATTTTAATTTGTTTACAGAAAGATTTATAAGTTAAGAAATATTTAAAATTATATTTTTTATCAGAACTTTTTATTTCAAACATTCCGTATGGTTTAATGTAAAAACCAATTAATAAGTTGTTTTTGGCTACATTATATTTTTGGTAGTTTTTGGCAGCATTATAAAAAAATCATTATTAAAAATATTTTAATTGTTAGAATTATTTTGCAGCATAATTTTGAATAGTCTATTTGTTAGTTATCAACATTCAACATTCTAAAAGAGAGAATTTTTTTTGAAAATTAATTACAAGAGTTTATATTTTTATATATAAATTCTTTGAGTAATGGTAAAATTTGAATGGCCTATTTTATTAGAGCCATACAATTTCAGTCGCATCATAAGAAACAAACGCATTGGCATTTCGTAAATTATTTATGAAAACCAAGACCAAGTAATTATTAATCTTTTTTTTTCTTTTTTTGACAAAAGACCAAGTCATTAATCGATATCATCATATTAACAAGCAAATATCATGAGTACATATCACTAAAATAATTAAGTTAAAAAAACCATCCAATTTTTAAAAAGTGAACAAGTTAAAAAAGTATTGTAAGGAAAATGTCCGTGGCAAAAAGTTTTCATGCACTTTTACTTCAAGTCAAAACATTTGTCCCAAAATATATTTAATTTTTTAATACTTTTAACAACAACAAAAAAATTCATAAATGACTCCAAAAATATGTCGAATTTCTAATAAAAATGACTTCACAGCAAAAAGTTTTTCTTTTCTTGATGCATCACAATGCCTCTGAAAAATGAAGTTTTATTTTGTTATTTTGTGTACCATTCAAATTAAAACAAATACTTTATTAGTTTATGATAAAATTTCAGTCAACATTCAACAAATCATAGGTAGTTTTCAACAATATTTCTCTGAAAACCTCCTTTATCCGTGTCCCTTTCCCACCATGTTTATCTCAAAACTTTATCTTTTTCACAAAAAATGTTAGACTTAAGCATTTGACCCAAATCCTATACCTTCAAATCTAACTTTGTGCTACGAAGATATATCCAATTCAATATTGTTAAGGAAAAGGACCCATTCGGATAATAAAAGAAAAAAGAACATTGCTGACCGTTGAAGTTAGAACGTTGTGAAACTTTTTCTTCTCTAGTTATTCATTTCATAACCCGCTTTGGTTATATTCATATTAAATGATGTTCATCTATAAGTAGTAGTCCCTTTTATCAGTTGAAAAGAAAAAGGAAGATAACTTCAATGATATTTTATAGACTCTTCTGTTATTTAATTTATTCCAAAAGGCACAAAACCCTTCCATAAAATGTTACATTTCGATCGAATAGAGGACGAGAAACCATCATGACCTTGCATGTAGAATTTTATAAAGCCACGTATGATCACAAGATGAATTTTAGTTTCTCTCGTAAATTCATTCATTCTATCAATATTTTTTTTGTAAAGAAAACACATGCATGTATCTTTTTTCTTGATAGGCAAGATGTTCGAATAAGACAATATTATTATATACGATAAAAAAATTCTTCCAGATATTAAATGTAATTTTGTATTCAAAATTTAAATCTAAAACATCTGATTAAGTTAAAATCATCAGATTAATTGATCTACACAAATGGTAGTCAAGTAAGATTATTAGATATAACAAATAACCTTCAATAAATATTTAGCTCTATTACATGTTTAAAATTGAAACTAAAAGTATTGATAAAAAATAAAATAATTTCACTTCAATTCAATTGATCTCCTCAGCAAAGAGCAAAGATATCATTTATTAATTCAGTTTATAGAATCCACCGAGCAAGGCTTGGAAATTATTTGTTTTATTCATCCCATCCATTTTGCTAAAATGAAATGACCTTTTTGATCAGTCACTTGGGGGGACAAACTTTTGTCCAACCCCGTGGCTATTGGAACAAGTGGATATAACACGACAAATTTGCTATAAAAATAAAAATATGGAATTGGTACTCACTTTAATATCGTACCCAATTTTTTTTCTCAATTTTAAAAACCATGTTGGATGTCAAAGTTGCTACTGCTGGCTTAGATCCTATTCCAAGTTTAGAATCGAAGTCGATCTTATCACCTGCTGCATTAAAATAATTAAAATCGCAGTTAATTATTCGTACGTCTGAAATTTAATTTACAGCTCTTTTTATTTTTTTGTATAGTATTATTGTTGGATTTGAGTAAGATCACGAGTGCTAAAGCTCTTTTATTGAGTATTCAATGCAGATGTTTATTGAATATTTGAACTCGAAGCCACTTAAATTGGGATGATTACATCTCTTATATATAGTTAATGATGAATTAGTTATTAATTAACTGTATATCAATTAATTAATAACAAATAACTTGTCTTTTCTTTTAAAAAATGTTATTATTGTGGACTAATTGATATATATATATATTAATCATTAACTTAGTGTTGCTGCTCCCTCCATGGCGTGTGAATAGTCACTACACTTTTCTATTTGGAAAGTTACCAAGTTTTTTTTTTTTTATCAGCAATTATAATTTGCATCATAAAAAACTCACAAGAAGTGCAAAAACAGTACATAAAGCGTCTGAAACCTACAAATTAGAGGTTCAACAACAATACCCAAACTCTCACCCAATGAGGGTACTTACCATCTCCTATAACCTTTATATATAAAATTATAAACCATAAACAAAGAGGGATATAGGTAGGTTCTCTTTTCTCAATGTGCTTTCCTAATTTTGAGGCTGACTTAAAGTCTTCGTAGATACTCCATGCTACTACCATTTGATTGACTTGAAGCTCTCCAACTGAACAAGGCATCGGTTAGAACAGTTACCACGACTAGTACATATTGAACATGTGAGATATTCTTTAAAATTTGAGTAGCACGCAATAGATGAACACTTTTTTTTTTTATATAACAAATGCTTCTATTTGATATATTTTTCCTTTATATTTTTTTCTTTTAAAGTTTTTGCGTAGAAATTAAAAAATATAATAAATTTTCTTATCATAATAAAATAGTTATGAGCTTCATATTTTATCATTTTTTATTTCATAATAAATACGTATGAATAAATTAATTGAAGATTGGATGAAAAGTAATCGTATAATTGAAAAAAAAAAGTAATTAATATAATCTTAAACTTTATAACAGATAAATAAAAGCAATTTTTTTTTCAAAAAATCAACAATTAAAAGGAACAGATAGAGGATAAAGGAGATTTCCAGGAATATTTTTCAAATAAATGGTAAAAGTGTTTAACAAAAAGTGAACAGTATAATTGAATATTCTTGTTATATTAGTTAGAAAAAAATATGTTTTAGCTCATATACTTTCAGTTAAATGTGGTAAAAGTCTTTATATTTTTATATCAATGAATTTGATCCTCAAACTTAAAAAAAAAACATGAGTTTAGTCCTATCACTCTAAGAAATCATCATGTTTTTAAGGTTGGGAGAGGCTAAATTCATAAAAAAATTTAAGAAAAATGAAGACCAAATTCACTAAAACGAAAATATAAAAAAAAACCTTGACCACATTTGATGAAAGTATAAGGACTAAAAAGTATTTTCTAATAACTATTGAATTTAATAATTATGCACCAACCTTATATAATTTTCTTTTATTTTTCTGTTTAACTCATAGGCCGGTTGTTTAACCACGATCTATGTGGGGATGCAAATGAAGAAAATAAAGATAATTTATTTTGCGTACCAATCTAGCCCAACTCATTAAAAATGCAGATAAATGCAAACGAAATTTAAACAGTCTGATTGATCTATTTACCTAACTGTAATTGCTAGCATTATTCTTTTTTTTATTACTCTAGCATTATACAGGTCAACAATAAAATAAATTTTAATCAACAAATATATTTCTTGAGAGTTTGCGAAGAAAAACTTTCAAATGTCTACATTTCTGTTTTTGTACTTTAGTTATATTTATGGGTATTCATGCAATTCATTAAAAACTTGTTAGTTTTAGTATTAAAATAATTTTATTCATTTTTTTATAATTTGTTACATAAAACATTTTCTAATTATGATTATAAACATTGTTCTATAGATATGAGTTTAGATAAAAAAAAAAAAAAAACCTTAAAGATACATTTAGATAAAGATACTCCAATACCTTATATAAATTATCCATTATCACCCTCTACACGAGCTACGGAGTTTCAAGGGAAATAATATATATATATATATATAGATTTTCTTTCTTTTTCTATTTCCATTTAATTTTCCCCTCCCTATTTCGAGATGCTATCCAAGTGCACCGTATGCAAAGTATTAACTTTTGCTTCAAAGAATCAATCCTATGGATCAAGAGTCACGTGGAGCTGCCTTATTCTTCTGAGAACATAGACCAACCTCTAGAGTAAACCTAAAGTGCAAGCTAGGGCACCATAGATTCTTTTTATGGCGCCAAGTGGAAGCTGGGCTAGGTCCAACAATGTGTGGTTAGTAGCTTGTTCTTAGGGTTCCAAAGCTAGAGGTAGAGGACCATGTTGTCTTTGTCTGAGTGGGCTGTAAGATATTTGAGTCATGTCCAATGTTCCAATCTTATTTCCTACCTCCTAAGAAAGCATTTTTTTTTTTTCAGTTCCACCATGTTAAAGTGATCAAGTCAATTATAGCATTTGAGGCAATATTTTAAGGTAGTCACGAAAGATTGGTATAAATGGTGGGCCCAAAACCTAACATGAGCTCCTAAAAGGACGGCTAGGAATCCCCCTCCCATCCCTAAACTATATAGATGGAGGTTTATGATTAACTTTACACTGCATTTGGTAAGGATGTGTGAAACGAAATGAAAAGTAAGGTTGTTTAACTGAGATGAAAAATAGTGTAGAAAATATGAAATACTTGAATTAAAGTGATTAAGTAAGTAAGAATCTTTGGTGAAGGTGTTGTTATACTGTTTATACAATGTCCTTTTGCTACTCGGATTTGGAATTGGCTGGAAAGCAAAATCCTTGATCATTCTTTTGATCCCTCTTCTTAATATCTGCTATAACTAGCTAGTGAAGCCCGCATCTGAAAGTGACAGGACTTGGTGTGATCTTAAACACTTTTGGGATGATCAAATGAGGTTTCAGAATAAATTAAAGTTATATCTTTTCAGCAGGTCACAAATTAACTTGATTACAACTCATACAAACCTTGTTGGCAATCTATCTACTAGGCATATGACTTTATCCATGATCGATTTCCAAACTCTTCAATCTTTCCATGTCACGGGGAAACCTGGTCCAACTCCTAAAATCAAACCAGTTAATACAAATGGTGCAACTCATGTATCTCTTGGATTTGCAGCTTGTGGTGGAAATTTCACGGATTCTTTAGGAGCTGCATTGGGTTGTTTTGCAGTTAATGTTGGCATAGCTACTGTCCTTCACGCTGAAATTTCGACAACTAACTATTCATGCAATTGAGTTAGCTCATACCAAGGGTTAGTGAAAATTGTGGCTCGAATCTGCCTCTCAAACTCTTGTTTCAGCCTTCAAATCTCCCCCTATTGTCTATTGGGAACTTAAAAACAGGTGGAACAACAATTTAGTTTTGATTAGTAATTAGTAACATGCAATTTACTATTTCTTATATTTTTCTAGAAGAAAACTCTCGTACATATAGCTTAGCTACACATGACTTGTACAGAGTTTTGTTTGGTGGTATACAATTCGAACTTTTGTCAGAGATCACTTTTATAAGAAAAGAGTAGACATTTCTAACTATAGGTTTACATAACTCTTGTTTGTCATGGATTTTGGTTCTTGTCTCCCATGCTTTGTTTTCTTTATTTTTTTTATACATATGATATTCTTCAGTGTGTGACATGCAAACATAGTTGGAAAGTCTGCTGCCATTAATTTGCTCTGCATGTTTTGTTTTGCTTGAAAAAAGTAAGAAACAAAATCATTAACAAATTTTTCATCTTACCCCCTCAAAAAAATAACATTTTGGTGTCTCTTTTGATACGAATTTTTTTTATATAAAATATATAGTTTATAAGAAAATAGTTAGTAAATTACTTCAAAAAAATTATAATATCTGGTTTATTTTTATTTTTTTAATAATCATCTCATGAAAAAAATTAATAATTAACATGATTAATTTTAACAAAATACACACAATATCTTAAAAAGCATTATATACAATAAATTATAAGTTGATAAAAACTTTGTTTCTTAATTTTACCCTTTTACTGGAAAGTGCATGTGATAGACTCTTTCATGATTTTCAATGCAACATTTTTAATAAAAAAAAAATTATGATTTCTTAATTAATATATTAATGACACTGGTTAGCATGACTCTTAGAATTAGTTTTAAGTAATTATTTTGTATTGGAGATAAAGCTTGGTGAATTTTATGTTTTAAATATGACTATATTTGACAAAAGTAATTAAAAAGCTTGTTGAAAGTTTGTAATTTATAATTGAAAGTTATCAAGTTGACATATTGAAATATAAATGTTTGATAAAATTATTTACTGAAATAATTGATAAAAATAAAATAATAAAATTAAATAAACATATTTATATTATATTCTTATATAATTTTTAATTTTTTATGTTAATTAGTAAAATAAAATACACATATCATCTATCGATAACAATATCTTGATGTAATGCTGAAATAATAAAATAAATATTGTAAATATTATAATGGTTAAACATTGTAATATAAAAATATCCAAATAATAAGAATAAAATAAATAAAAATAAATTTATTATCTATCATTATCAATATGTGATTAAAGAGTAAAAAAAAGAATAAAGAAGAAAACAAAAAATATATAATAAAATGATATCTTTTTATGTTGAAAAGAGTAAAAAAATAAATTTAACAAATATTTTAAGAATAAATAGAAGAATAAAATATAAAAGTTAGAAATTAATATTTTTTAAAATGCTACTTAAAATAATGAATTAAAAACAATGTAGACTACTACAAAATTATTTACCAAATATTTTTAATAAAATTAAATAAAATATTCAATTAATAAATAAATAAAAGTAGCTAACGTTGCATGTCAAACATTCTATATTCTCTCTGTAGACCACACGTTCGTATCTCAAAAGAGAACCCCATTGTCACCTGCAAACAAATTAAGGACCATATCCATAATGGTCCCCGTTCAACTACCCTTTCCCACAACTCCAACTTTCAACCATGAAGATTAAATTGATTTGCTATCATTTCAAACTTCAGTTTTTGGGTTAATATTTTGGCCCAACCTTTTGCTAACCTCTTTGTCTATGTTAGGTGGGCATGCCCCAATAGAAATTCAGAGTTAACCAAATTGCCACACATAATGAAATTATGTTTCCACTCAATTAATGCTCCTGAAAAGACCCAATAAAAAGAATTTAACGTTTGTATAAGTTACATGATTTTATTATAGTATATATGGCATGGCAAAAAAAAAAACATATATATCCAACTATGAACTGCCAAGTGTTCCAACAAAGCACAGCATAAAAATCCATTGCTATCTATGCATAGGAGAAATCAGAGAGCAATTTATGTAAAGGATATCTTACGTAATCCCATTGGACAATTCAAGTTTATGTTGTTTGCGACAAAATAATGCTATAGTACAACTTTTATTCCACTGGAACATACCAAAGTGGAGCAATTTTATTGGATCATATACAAAACTGGATGAGATATGATGAATTAGAGTTTCTAGAATATATAGATTGAAGAGCAATAAAAGGTGTTTCTTTTATTTTCAAGCAGAATTACTATTCAGACCTTTTTTAAGAGCAAGTCTTTTCCTGTTTGATGCTTTTCATCTTTAATGTACTTGTGCGATATTAATTGGAATGATGATAATATATATAATATTACATCAATGCTTATTATTATTGTTTATTCTTTTTATCGTGTTATATTATTTATTGTAATTTTTTTTCTTCTCTAAGTGTTACCTAATATTTAGTGTCTAATAAATTCTTTCCTATTAATTTCACTCAACACAAGACGTTACAGCTACCAAAAATAACAGGAAAAAAAGGGAAACATATTTCACTTTTTTTTTTTTGCACCTGATTTTAGTAGAATGATTCATCTGGGGCAGGGTGAAACTGGACTGAAAGGATGTCCTGAAATCCAAATAGGAATTTACGAAGAAAACAAAGTTTGTGTAATGTCCTTATTGTATCTACCAAAGGCATTCTAATGATCAAACTAGAAGTGATATTATGAATTTGGTTTGTGTACAAATTGATGTTCGGTGTATTTTAGAAGGTTACATAGTGATAACCGTTAATTGAAAAAATAATAATTGATTTAGTTCCTCTAAGTATATATGTGTACATATTGTAATTTTCAACGTATTCTTTATACTTTATTTTTTAAACTGTACCCTACACTTCACATAACCCAAAATTCAGTATTAGGAAGCAAATATGCGTGAGGGAAGATTCGTAATGGGTGGAATGGTGGATACTTGCTCAATAAATTGCTCGAGGTAATGATTAACAGAAAATTTGATTCGTTGATATAACAGGAAATTTAGTACAATCTAGCACGTAACACTAGTGAAAAGTTATGACTAATATGTTAATTCAGGTTATTTAGCAGTTTCATACTCCAAATTTACATTTCCTGTTTTTTAAGTTTTAATTAGATTCATTCGTCTATAGTGTACCTTAGCAAGAGTATATAAAATAATGAAAATGATAGCAATGCATGCAGCCAAACTCATGCATGTGAGTATATAAAGAAATTCAAATTGGCTTTGTCAAATTCCCTATCAACCTTTTTGGATTAACATATCAAAGGTTGTATCCATGGCGAATAAGGTTTAATTAATTTGTATTGTAGTGATAACCAATTAAATTTAAATCTACTTTACCATAGACCTATTAGAAAGAAAGAAAGAAAAAAAAAAGACGAGGGGTAAAAGGGTGGGAAGACCTATAATTTATCAACAAAATTGGATAGGGACCCCGTTAGAAATAAGTGTTTGGTAAGAACTCAAATCCTTATCTTAACTGCAAAAAAAGATTGTGGACCACTCCTATTTTGTGCTTTAATTGCATAAAGTTAATCAATATTTACAAGATATTTAAGGCATGTAACAATATAGTCACATCAAATGTGAGAAGTTTTCAAAGGTGTTTGTTTTTGATAGGATCATTTTGCAAAAATCCGTAGTCAATTATATCATAGATCTCATGATAGCATACAGGAAATTTAGCTCTTCTTTTGAACTCTTTAGGGTACATACTTAGCTATCAATGGTAATTCTTGTGGAGATTCCAAGCGTGCTGTATGTTTGTTGTTTTCTCCAATTGACATTTGAAAAAGAAAAAAAAAATCCACTAGAACAACCTAACTGCTTTCTTTAGAGGGTATATTAGTACTTTGGTTAATTTGCTTTCGGATGGATTTATCCAAAGTAGGTGCTTATAACTTATAAGAGAGATATTGCTTGTCTTTTACAAGAAATATGAGTCAACAGAAGAAAAAAAAGAGTTAGTAGTAAGCAAATATTTGACTGAAGATAATGTACTGACTAAAAAGCTTAATTATAGAATCTTTAGGATAAGTGAATATGGCACTAGACTGACTCTGACTTTAGAAGAAGAAAACTATTTTTTTTGCGTAATGTTCAAAAGTGGTATATATAATTGGAGTTTTTGTGGTCCTAAAATGTCGAACCATTGACGGGTATAAGCTGTTGGTTGGTATATCTTCACAGATAAAAATGTGAGACTTATCTTTTGATCAGGACAATAATAAAGCAATGTATATAAAGTCTTTTTTTTTTTAGAGATAACCTTAATATTTGATTTCTTAAATTGTAAATAGAATTTATAACCAACTATTATTAGATAATTCTTTATATAAAAAATAAGGTAGTTTGGGGACACTCTCTTTTGATTAAATTGAAGGTAATTTTGTAATTTATATTTTAAAGAAATTTAATTAAAAAATATGACACTAAAAATATTTTTAATTTATGAATTATCATATTATCCATAACTATTAAGATGATATATAGTATCCACTTTTCGTTTCCATAATTTTGAATTATTTTCCGTTAATTAATATTATTAGCATTTATTTGCATCTTTCTTATTTTCGAGGTTATATATATCTTTTACGAATGCACAAAACGTTTTATCATTAAATGATTTATTATGCTTTACAGTTAGCATGGAACCATGGATTTAGGAACATGATTTGTGAATCTAACTCCAAGTTAGCAGTCAAAATATGGGCCTTCAGTAGTCGCAACGCATTCCTCTTCCAAAGTAATCGAATGGTGTTGCAAATCAAAATAACTTAGGGTTGGGCCAATTAAAAACTCCATCAAGTCACGATCCAATCCAGTAGGATGACCCATCCATTCAAATGAAACAATTACTTAATGCAACCCATTCTCTAGGAGTGTTCAAATGTCTGACTCACGAACCAAATTAATTTTTTTTTTTTAGCATTTGGATCAAATCCTATCCAACCCAATTAAATTTGGTATTCAATAAATTGGATAATGGATTTTGTATTTCAGGCCATTGACCCAACCCAACCAGAAGATGTATATTATCTTCTTAATAATAATAATAATATACACAAAATCAATTGTTTCCAAATGAGAGGATTTTTTCTGAATTTTATTGCTTTCAAAATGAGATGATTTTTTTTTGCAATTAACATATTGATCGATCCAAATCCCAATCAAACCAATAATTTTTTACTGTGATAAATATTATAATTAGTATTTTTTTAAAAATTATTTATAGACAAATATATAATATGACCCTGTTTAATATCTATGGACAAATATACCTTTTTCATTTGTTTACAATATTTTATTCCAATGATATTTTGTTTTAATTTTTAGAGTTGTATGGTTTGACTTTAAATATTATTAAGATGAGGAGTATTTAGACATCTAGTATTGGGGGTTAGGACCACTAGTTTAAGGTAATATTTTCACTGCTTTAAATATAATGGAACATCTAGTATTGGAAGTTAAGACCACTAGTTCTTAAGGTAATATTTTCACTAGTTTAAATATAATGGTTGTCTATGAGAGGAACTATTGGATATTTAACAAACATGTAAAATGTGTACCTTATTTATTTGCATTTTGTTTTTGTTACATGCCTGCAAGGAGTGTGGTGTGACATTATGGTTGTTCAACATTGCACTGTTTAGCAATTGTCTAGCATTGGATCTTATGGTTGTCCAAGTCCAACAAATTACATTATTTTTAGTTTTACTTTGTAATAGACTATTAGTGTTGTTGTCCAACAAATTGCCTTATTGCTTTTAGTTTTATTTTGTATCAATTTTATTTTATATCACCATTGTTGGGTGTGTGAAGTACTTCACATGAGAATTACCTCAAAGTGATGAGATATATTATGACATGGACAAATTGATTATGGATATGAAAGATGTTAGTTATATAAGCCACAAAATAATTAAAATTTTAAAAAAAGTCCATTTGAGATTAATATGTACATATTATTCAATTTGTTTTAATTTTTGCACAATTTATTCAAATTTAAATTTTTTAAAACGTTGTGATCCAATTGACCTCAACCCATTCATGACCAAGTTGATTTGGGTTGGGTTTGATAGAAAATTTCTCAAACCCAACATAATCCAACCCGAAATTTTATTAGATTCGATGACGGTTTAGTCATCAATCCAACCTAACCGTGTACACCTCTACTATTTGCTTGGTACACCTTCAAAATTCATAATATTTCTTTTTTACCATTCTTTTCCCTAGCAAACCTAGTTGCTTCTCTCCCGAACCTCCATGATCACTACACCCAACCGCATAACACTATTATCACACCAAATCCACCATTGTGTTGCCACTCAACCACCCATTGTCGCCATGCACATCACTATGAATCATAAAATTCCACAATACATCAAACTCACATTGTGCGTCCATACAATTATAGATTAAATAGCCTGTAAAACATTTGTATTACAAATTACTCAATTCATAATACATGGATTGAGTAATTTGTATTATGGATTACTTAATCCATAATATATTTTATGTATTACATATTACTCAAGCAATCCATAATACAAAATACATTACAAATTACTCAATTGATAACTATAAGAAAATAGTGTGACGTCAAGGCTTGTGGGTCACATTGATGTATGTGACGATGGTGGATGATTGGGTGGTGGCTCTATGGTGGGTTTGGTGTCGAGGTGGAGGTGGTGTTGGGTGGTTGTGACTCAGCACTATACACGGCAACAACCCCTCCCACCACCACCACGACCATTGTAGAAAGAGATCGCTGCTCCACCCCACAACCTTTCTCCCTATTCACCTTCCTCTTCAACATCCACAATAACCACCATCTTTTACCCAAACACCACCACCAGTCACCACTTATTCCAACCATAACCAAACCAGCTTGTGCCTCCACCAAACCCAACGCACCACCACCACCTTTCTATGGTGGTTGTCGTGGTAGTGCAGAAATGATCATGGTGGTCACCAACTATGAAGGAGGTAAGGGGCTGTGTAAAGGCCAAAAGGGGTTGCGTAAAAAAGATCTTGTGCAGAGAGTATATGGTATGATCCTAAGGATGAGATGAATCTAATAGTTATTAAACATGGTTCATTTTAGACCATCTAAGAAGACGATACATGCTAGCAAATAATAAATTGTTGCATTTATCTTTTTAAGTTCAAATAATAAACTTTGTTCCATGATGAAATCTTTAATTTCCTTTATATATATTTGACTTGTATTTCACTTATCATTCAACAAAATCAGATCTTTAATTTTTTCTATATGTCAAACATTCTTATACTAAAACACAAAAACAAAAATCATGCATCCTCATTATGGAATGAATCTCTCTTATTTGCTTTCTCATCTTTTTCCCATTCTTTCTCATTTTCATAATTTATTAATTATTTTTCTTCCAAATAATTTTATAATCAAATTAATAATTAATTAGTTAATAGTAATACTAAAATAGAAAGTATCGGTTACAATTAAAGATCAGGGGAGACTCTTATCAAGGACCAGGGGCGGACCCAGACTCTTATGGCAGGACACCAACTATAAAAATTAAAATTCATATAGAAAATATATATAATAAATTTGTATATATAAAATATTCATAAATTGATATTTCAAAATGTTAATTACATTAATAATCCATCAAATTATGGAACATCTTCCTGCATCTCATGAAAATCTTCTATAATTTATACTAAATTTTAAAACAAATTTATTTTTAATGTATACTAACAAACAATCCGTCAATATTTCATCCTTCATCTTCTTGGGAAGGATATGCATAGCTGAGAAAGATCACTCTGCCGTCTTGTTGTGAATTTGGAAATTATAACAATTTACTGTCACTTCAATGACACTTTGAGAAATAAGGACTAATTATATAATAACTCTAAAATTAATAAAATGTAATATTCATATAAGATTTATTTATAAAAAATAAAATTACCATTGATTTTATAATTTTAGAAGCATAGAGATAAAAACTAACCATAAAATAACAAAAATCTGATAACGTAATATTTAAATAAAACTTCTTGAAAAAAAAATAAGATTGTTATTGATTTTACAATTTTTAAAAATTTCAAGGGATAAAAATAGTCATATGATGACTAAAATTAATAAAATATGATCTTCAGGTCAGATTTATTTTTAAAAGATAAAATTACTATTAATTTTATAATTTAAGAAAGTCAAGAATAAAAACTTATTGTATACAATAGTAATTAAAATTTGATAAATATAACATTTAAATAAGATTGCTATTGATTTGATAAATATAATAACTATAATTTAGTCCAATATATTTTTAGATCAGATTTCCTTATAAAAAAATAATAATCTATTTTCATAGACAAATTTGATACCAATCTCACACTGCTGCTTCTCCACTATGATTATACAAGACAATAAACAATAAAATAAGATCAATCTATAACCATGTTTACACCCAGGAGCCTAACTTGAAGTTGATATTTGATATAAGAGCCATATGTAAAACTCAAATTCAAACTTCCATAAAACATTAAAACATAACCGAATAATACATTAAATATAAAATTTAGAAAAAAATCAAGGGGGCAAGGTCCATCGGTTGAACTTCAGTCCGTTCCAGTTAAAGACTCTTTAGCCAATCAAATTATGTGTTTGATTTCACATTTCGGATGTGATTGTACACATTTCTAATGTGACCTTTACAAGATAATACTTATAATGTATGTTTGATTGTAAATATGTAATGTGGATTTTTATGTCCAGGTTAATGCTCTATGTGATAACTTTGACGTATTTTTTAGAATGGACATGCACTAAAATAAAAAGTATTAGTTATTGTGAATAAATAATTTTAAAAAAAACTATTTAGCCAATCTAATGGCATGTTTGGTTCCACATTTTCATGTGATATTTCACATTTCGGATGTGATTTTTAGGAAGTTAATAATTATAATACGTGTTTGGTTGTAAATGTGCAGTCCGATTTTTTATGCACAAGTTAATGCTCGGTGTGATAGTTTTCACATATTTTCCAATAATGGACGTGCATTAAAATAGAAAGTATTAGTTATTGTAAATGAAAAACTCTTAGTCAATTAAATAACGTTTTGATTCCACGTTTCATATGTGATTTTTCGTGTTTCTAATGTAATTTTCAGAAGTTAATAGTTACGATATGTGTTTGGTTGTAAATGTGCAATGTAAATTTCTGATTTCATGTTAATGTTTTGTGTGTTAACTTTCATGTATTTTTAAAATGAATGTGTACTAAAATAGAAAATATTAGTTACTAGTAATGAAGAACTCTTTAGTAAATCTAATAGTGTGTTGTTTAATTCCACATTTCATATGTGATTTTTCATGCTTTGGATGTAATTTTCATATGTTAATAGTTATAATGTGTGTTATTGTGAATATGCAATGTGAATTTCTACGTCTAGGTCAACGCTCCATATGATATCTTTCACATATTTTTCAAAACAGACGTGATCCGAGGCTTCATTAGGGGTGTTTCCAAACATGATAATATAGTATTCACATCTCAAACATAATTCTTCCATTCTCAACAAGTCTTCGAACACACTATAATTTAATAATTTATCAAAATCAATTCTCATGAACCAAGAATAAATTCTGGGATCATAAAAGAGAGAGTAGATTCTTGGTAAATTTAATCCAGCCCACAAAGTGCAGTCCAGAACACAAAATAAGGAGTTCACATTTCATGGAAAAGATGGGCTAGGTCTAGGCTTTTTCTAAACGGGTCTGGTATGGTGATGATCTCACAACACAAATTTTGTTTTTCAGGTGACAAAAACAATTTCCATTCCCATTTTTTTTTGTAGATAAAAAGGAATGGTGCAAATTAATGAAATTATTGAGTGAATATTTTTTACTTATTTCTTTCCTTTTCCCCTTTTGTTTTCTCTGTGCTTCTTTTTTTCGTTGTCTATCTCACAAGATTCTATTTCTATTTCTATTTATCACCCTCACAACAGGCTCAGTTTTTTGCCAATTAAATTATTTTTTGCATTACGAAAACCAAAACCAAAAAGAAAACTCCCTTAAATTGCACACATTCACAACAACAATAACACAACACAAACTCTCTCCTTTCTCTCTGAAACGCCGAACCCCTTTTTGTAGACTACTTCTTCAATCCCTAATTTTTTCATTTCATTTTTTCACACGTAACAACCACCAACCTTCGTTTTGCACCCTTTTCTCTATCTGTACCAAGACCCGTTTTGGATCGCAACCCAACTTCTCTCTCCCCTAATATTTGATGCCCACCATCTCCTCTACGCATTTCAACACTGTGTTGGGATTCACCCTTTTTCCATTAGGGTTTTGATCATCTCAACTCTTCTCTTGTTACAACCAAGCAGCACTTTTATTCTTTTGATTCGTTTTCATTTGGGTGTCTTGCAAAATCTTTTTTTTTTTTTTTTTAACTTTTGGGTATTCGTATTTTGTACTTGCTGGGGTTCTCTGAAATTGTGCCTTTTGCAATATCTCTGTGTGTATTATTTTTTGGGTAATACCCAGAATTGGTTTAGTGGAATTTTACAGTTTTTGCTTCTTTTTTTTTATTTTAGATTTTTTTTGAACTGCAGAGGGAATAAAGTCCTGTCTTGGTATGTTTGTTGTGCAAGGGGAAGAAATTTTTTCCCTTCAAAAGTTTGAGGGAGAACACTGAGATTAATAGCTGCTTCTGCAAGCTTTTTTTTGAGTTTCAATATTGGTTCTTATCTAGAAGGAGCTGTGGTGGTATTTTGGTTTGGGTTGGTAGGTTTAGTTGGGGAGTGTTGAAAACATAGGCTTGCATGGGAGAACATGAGGGGTGGGCACAGGCACCAAGTGGGCTATTGCCAAATGGCTTGTTGCCCAATGAAGCTGCCTCTGTGATACAGGTTCTCGACTCAGAGCGGTGGTTGAAAGCTGAGCAAAGGACTGCAGAGCTGATTGCCTGCATTCAGCCTAATCCTCCCTCTGAGGAGCGCCGCAATGCGGTTGCCGACTATGTCCAACGGCTGATCATGAAATGCTTCCCTTGCCAGGTTCGTGTTTTGTGGAGATTGTCGTTTATCTGTTGCATAATAACTCAGGATTAGTAGGGAGTCATGTATTGTTTTAGCTATAATTATGCTGTGATATTTTTATAGCTGAAGGTCGTTGTAACTTGTGACCAATTACGACATCATTATTGTATGATGAAAGTACTTAATAACACTATCATGCTGTTGCAAGTCTTTAAACTGAGTGGTGCTAGATCAGAAATCCCAGTTTGTAGTGAGAAGGTGCACATATCATGTGTTTGTAGTGGGGGAATATTAAATTCTGGTTTTGGTAGTGAAATTATGTTATCCCTAGTAGTGAATAATTCTGCATCATGCCATTGTAAATTTTAATGCAGCGATTGTTGGGTATTGGGTATCATGGCTTTGTATGTTTCATCCAGAAGATCAGCAGTAATATTCTTGATTTTAACTTGCAGTTGTACTCACACATTATTATACAAATGATTGCTTACAACTACAGGTGTTCACCTTTGGGTCGGTACCCCTCAAAACTTATTTGCCTGATGGAGATATTGACTTAACTGCATTCAGTAAGAATCAAAATCTGAAGGATTCATGGGCACATCAAGTTCGTGACATGCTAGAGAATGAGGAGAAGAATGAGAATGCCGAGTTTCATGTCAAGGAGGTTCAGTACATCCAGGCTGAAGTAGGTTCTCTAATAACAGAGAGTCTTTAAGATTGTTAAACTCTTACTGTAACTGTTTATAATGTTGATCAATCATCTAGTTTATTAATATTTTGTTGCTTTCTCAATTTGGTTGTGATCTTTGTGTCATGCTTAAGTTTGGATTTTTCTAAGATTTATTTTAAAGTCTTGTGCTACTCTGCGTTCACATTCACTGAGGAAATAACTTTTGTGTTAACTTGCAGATATTTAAATATATCCACCTACTAATACATATATGTGAGTGTGAAGGGGATTTTTTAAGTGGTTGTGAGATTGTTACAGAAACTTGAGGTCATAGGACACTAGGTCTGGTTATGGTTATGTATATGAAAATATAACTTATGCATGGTGGAAGAACAAATACTAGTTAAACAATTGCTAGCTTGAGAGACACATTTTTGTGCTATTAATTGCTGAATTCATTTTTTATATTTTAAATTTGTTGGCATGGTTAGGAATTTTTAAATACTTCAAAGTTAAAATTCAAAATGATAATTTACTAACAATTTGTTTCTAATGTTGTCATTTTTGTTAATTGTCTAGCTTGGTAAGATTTTCAAAGAAAGATGATTTTTTTGGGCCTTCTATTGGGATTATAGAGGGCTATTATTTACATTGTTTCCCTTCATATTTGCAGGTGAAAATTATAAAGTGTCTTGTTGAGAATATTGTAGTAGACATTTCATTTAACCAGCTTGGAGGGTTGTGCACCCTTTGTTTTCTTGAGGAGGTAATTTGGGGCATCCCAGAAGCCTCACATATATATCATTTGAATTTACAAGAATTTGAGTTTGTTGCTGTAAGTTGATACTATTTTTTTCTTGATTTTACAAGAATGAGTTTGTTTCTGTAGGTTGATAATCTGATTAACCAAAATCATTTATTCAAGCGTAGCATTATCCTGATAAAAGCTTGGTGTTACTATGAGAGCCGTATACTTGGTGCCCACCATGGACTTATCTCAACTTATGCCTTAGAAACCTTGGTTCTTTACATTTTTCATGTTTTCAACAATTCTTTTGCCGGACCGCTAGAGGTAGCAGAAATTACGTGGTTTTCTTTTATTTTAGTGTTTTTGATGATTGATTTGGAATGGTATTGTCTTTGCTTATGTAGGTATTGTATCGATTTTTGGAGTTTTTTAGTAAGTTTGACTGGGAAAATTTCTGTGTAAGTCTTTGGGGTCCAGTACCTATTAGTTCACTCCCAGATGTGACAGGTAGTTACATTCTTATTAAAGGTCCCTTTGTCTATATTGGTTTAGGTTTGTCTTGTGTATTGATTGCTTTTCTTCCTTCCCTAACATTATCCACAGCTGAACCTCCTAGAAAAGATGGTGGAGATTTACTGCTCAGCAAGTTATTTCTCGATGCCTGTAGCTCAGTTTATGCCGTTTTCCCCGGTGGCCAAGAAAATCAGGGGCAACCCTTTGTTTCCAAGCATTTCAATGTTATTGATCCTTTGCGTGTCAACAATAACCTTGGCCGTAGTGTCAGCAAAGGTCTGTTGGTCTCAAAATTTGGATTTGGCTCATTTTATATGTCCGTGTTACTATTTTTCAGATTATAATTTGGACCAAGTTCATTTTGTTTTGGATCTGTCCCTGCTGCTAGTTTTTAATGCAACAATAATATGAACTTTATAAAGTTTGAAGAATTAAGACACATGGGACAATGGACTATGGTTGCCATCTATGGATAAACATGAATGTCTTTCATGATGTAGTGTAGTCTCCTTACCTTTTTGTTTTTCCTATCATATATAAATTTATGCTATAGATTTGTAATGAAAAATGCATAAAATTCAAGCAGATACTTATACATGTCTCATAATGTTATGATGACCATCGATGTTTCCCTACATGACCATGGTAGTTTACTTCCAACTATATGCCTTTGGAGTCACTCTCATGGGTTCTTGTTCCATAGATGGTTAGAAAATCTGGACACAATATATAGAAGATTGGTACTGTATTTGTTTGTAGCTTCCAATAATTATTGTACACATTTTGGATTTTAGAATTGAACAAAAAAAAAACCTTCAGTGTGTTTATCTAATCATAACCAACGATGAGAGTATGACAAAATTTTATGCATTCTGTGGAAGTTAAACTGGATTTATATTTGTTTGTTATTAGTTTCCTTAACTATTTTTTATACATTTGTCTTGTTTGCTAACTCTGCATATATGATACACGTAAACCAGGTAATTTCTTTAGGATACGCAGTGCCTTTGCGTTTGGGGCAAAAAGGCTGGCTAGATTACTTGATTGCTCAGAGGATGAATTGTTTTCTGAGGTCAATCAGTTCTTTTTTAACACTTGGGAGAGACACGGAAGTGGGGAAAGGCCTGATGTTCCAAGCATCGACCTACGGCATTTGAGTTTATCCAGTCATGACCAATTACAGAGGTTTGAGAATCTCCGGAACAATAACCATAAAATTGGTAGTGCCTCCAATCATGAATCTAATGAAGAGGAACATGTTTCACAAAGTGGTCTGTCTCAGTATAGTAATTTATCATCGGAAAAGACAACTAGAAATGTTGTTTCTACAGTTTCGCATTCTCAGAATCAAAAGAGTTATGGAAGCCAAAATAATTCAAGGACCTTTGATCAAGTCCGTAGGGAAACTAATTCTAATCCAGGTCCTCATGTCGATAAAGTTCAGAGAAATGTTAAAGCCGATAACCTAGTGAGTGATGTTCAGGGAAGGTTTCTATTTGCCAGGACATGTTCTAGCCCTGAGCTGACTGACTCATATGGTGACGTTTCAACCCAAGGAAGGCGTACAAAAGCAACAGAAAGTAGTAAAGGCCAGACTTCCTTTGCAAAGTTGGAGAATAGTCGTAGGAAGCATGTTGAACCTGATGTAGCTGTAAGAATGGATGAGTCATCTGCTAGGCTCATCTCATCTCATCAAGTTCTTGAAAATGCTGCTGATTCAAACAGTAATCATGATGAATCAAGGTCAGGTGTCATGGGTGAAGAGTTTGCTTCTGTTGTGGGTGCAGATGGAATGCAGATGATGCATCAGGAGGAGCAGGACCTTTTGAATATGATGGCATCTCCCACAGCTCAGGGTTTCAGTGGTCAGACTCATGTTCCAATGAATATTGCGCCAGGTCACCTACCATTTCACTTTCCACCTTCCATTCTTGCATCGATGGGATATGCTCAGAGAAATATGGGTAACATTCCCTTTATTGAGGCTCCTTGGGGTACAAATATGCAATTTCCTCAAGGTTTCGTCCCACCATTGACTCCATATTTCCCTGGCATAGGAATGACCTCAAGTCCTCAAGATTTACTTGAAACTAACAATGAAAATTTCAGTTCTGTTGAGATGAACATAGCAGAAGCAGATAATAATTACTGGCATGAACAGGAAAGGGGTTCTGCTAGTGAGGTTGAAGTTGATAATGGAAATTTTGAAATGCTTCCAGAGGATAGACAACAGTCTACTTCAGATAGTTATAATAACTCTGCCCCATTGTCTCGGGTAGGAAGCTCCAACAGTAACAGTTCTGCCAGAGTTCAGCAGAAGTTTACTAAAGAAAACCGAGGTTCTACAAGAGAAGAGCATGTTGACAATTTTCATTATCAAGATGGCCGAAGAAATGAGGTTTATTTTGATGATAGAACAGCAAATTCTGAGTTGTCCAGTGCACCTCCTTTGAGCTCCTTTAAGAGTAGGACCTCTTCTGAAAGCTCATGGGATGGATCATCAGCCAAATCCTCAAAATCAACTAGGGAGAGAAGGGGGAGGAAAAATACTTCCTCAATAGCATCTCCTGTTTATGCGAAGGGTAAGAATGTTTCAGAAACTTCATCTAATCGAGTAGATGATGAAAATAGAGAGTGGACTCCTTTGTCGACCATGGCATCTAACATATCAGAAAGAAGCATTTGGCCCACATCTAGTACTTCTATGCATGTTCCAAGGAATCAAATATCTGGTTTTGAAACTGCCCAGACAAGTGGATCAGATTCTCCATTACCCATATCTCCGGTGCTTTTAGGTCCTGGTTCTCGCCAAAGAGATAATTCTGGGGTTGTTCCATTTACATTTTATCCTACTGGGCCACCTGTTCCCTTTGTTACAATGCTTCCTTTATATAATTTTCCAACTGAGTCTTCTGACACTTCAACAAGCAACTTCAATTTGGAAGAAGGGGCAGATAACAGTGATTCAAGTCAGAATTTTGATTCATCTGAGGGATATGAACACCCTGGGGTGTCAAGTCCTTCCAATTCTATGACAAGGGTGGCTATTGAGTCATCAGAGCACAAGTCTGACATTCTTAATAGTGACTTTGTTAGCCACTGGCAAAATTTGCAATATGGCCGATTTTGTCAAAACTCACGTCTTCCGCCTTCAATGACGTATCCTTCACCTGGTATGGTGCCTCCTGTTTATTTGCAGGGTCGATATCCTTGGGATGGCCCTGGAAGACCTATTTCTGGTAACATGAATATTTTCAGTCAGCTTATGAACTACGGGCCACGCCTGGTTCCTGTTGCTCCTCTCCAATCGGTTTCTAATAGACCTGCCAATATTTACCAACGTTATGTAGATGATATGCCTCGATATCGAAGTGGGACTGGAACCTACTTGCCAAATCCGGTATGATAATTTCTAAGGAACTTTGTAATTTTTTCTGCAGTTTTTTTTTTCTTTCTGATGCGTGCATACCAAAATAAGTAAGTGTTTCCATTTCAAATTCTATAGTCAATTTACTTTTTGGTTCTGCTGTTTTCTTTATACTCTTTTTTTTAACTTCCTTTTCAATTTATTTAGAAGGTTTCTGCTCGGGATCGGCATTCCACTAATACCAGAAGGGGAAATTACAATTATGATAGAAGCGACCATCATGGTGATAGAGAAGGAAATTGGAATACAAACTCAAAATTGCGAGGAACTGGGCGTGGCCATAATCGCAACCAAAATGAGAAGCCCAACTCAAAGACAGAGCGGCTGTCTAGCAGCGAGAGCCGTGCCGAGAGATCATGGGGTTCACATAGGCATGACAATTTCATTCCTCACCAGAATGGTCCAGTTGGTTCAAATTCCTTGCAGAGTAATCCTTCCAATGTAGCTTATGGAATGTACCCTATACCGGCCATGAACCCAAGCGGGTTCTCGTCAAATGGACCAACAATGCCATCTGTTGTAATGTTTTATCCTTATGATCATAATACTGGTTATGGTTCACCAGCAGAGCAGCTTGAGTTTGGGACTTTGGGACCAATGGGGTTCTCAGGTGTCAATGAGCTGTCACAGGCAAATGAGGGAACTCAATCTAGTGGAGCACATGAAGATCAAAGGTTTCGTGGTGGTCACAGCCAACGATCTTCCCCAGATCAACCCTCCTCACCTCATGTCTCAAGGTAGTTGTTCTTAATCTACCTCTTTTATTTGCCCCTTGATTCATGAAACAAGCATCTTATTCTGTTGACTTCTATGATAAATTACCTTAATTTAAGGGGTGCATTCGGTAGAAGGGAAAATTTTTCATGTCCGAAGATCATGATTCCTAGGAATGACTAAAATCTGTTTGGTTTGTCATAAATGTTTTTGGGAATATTTATATATGTTTCTTAGGAATGAAAAAATTTTCGTGTTTATATTTTTGTAGAACTTTCTCATAAACTTAATTATTTACCACATTAAATGATATATAATAAGAGTAACATGATATTTTTATCACAAGCTTTTTTTCCCATCTTAGAAAAGTTTGATTCCTACTTCCACCCATGTCAACAATTTTGTGGGAAACATAATTAAAAAACATTCCTGAGAAACAATGTTTCTTGAGGATGTTACTTTTTAAATCATAAACAATCATTCTCCCCAAGTTTAGATTTCTTAGAAACTAAAAACTTCTTTTGTACCAAACACCTCCTAAAAGTCATCGCTAGCATGATTTTTGATTAGTTAACTGTGTAAAACTTTACACTGTTGTAGTTATTGTAAAAGTTAAAACTAAGTTACCATACACGACAATTTCTAATTTGTCGACAATTTAAAAATTCTTTACACCATTGGTGCATAGATTTTAAACTCTCGTCATTATTCACTTGGATTGTTTTCATCATGTCTTAATTTTATGATTTTCAACAGGGGTCCCTGATTCTGCGGTCAGGTCAAGTGGCCAGGAGGAATTCTTGAAAGAGGAGGATTGTTCCTCTTCATTCTAGGACTGGGCAGGGCATGTAACCGGGGAATACTATCTGTCCATTTCATGGCATTATTGTTCTTTAAAAAGAAAAAGAATGTAGGTCCCTTGTTTGTTTGTGCCCAGGCTCTTACATGTACACTTACAGGTGATTAACCAACTTTGGTTAAGTTTGTCCATCCAAGACCCATGTTTGAGGATGAAAACAATGGGGACAGAGAGGATGCAGGACTCTCCTCCCAGTCTATCAAAAAGAAAAAAGGGATGGATGGATGGCTTGGTGATTAGATTTTTATTCAAAGTTTAGACACATTTGTAACCCAACCAAAGTAGAAAACTGGCTTAGGTTCAGAATTTAGAAAATTTACCTTGTTATAGATTTTTGTCAGCTTCTCTTTTAAACAATGTTGTAGTTGGGTACTCGTTTTAGAACACGCAGCAGATCTTTGTTGAAGTTTTGAACATTGTTATATAGCTTATTAGCAATAAAATTGTCATGAGATACTATTAGATGTCATTTTACGTTTGTGTTACCCAATCTATAAAACGATAAAAGGTTATGAGGCCGTTTTCTCCAATTTTTGTCTTCTAAGTAGAATTTATGAGGAAAACCCATTTCAACAACTTGTTGGTACAAGGTGGTATTAAACCTGGATTTTTGAAGTTAGGTCTTATGATTGAGTCTTGCAGATGAAAGAAAAATGTGGTTGAAAGAAGATATTTCATCAAAGATAGAGTCTTGCAGATGAAAGAAAAATGTGGTTGAAAGAAGATAGATATTTCATCAAAGATAGATGGTTAGAATTTTAATTAGAAATTAGTTATCAACGAACCTGTTAGAGATATACATTCATTTTATTTATTATATGTCATCAAACAAGCATAACAGAAAACTCTGTCTTTATTTATTTTCTTTAATTAAATAACTTAATTATCTCTTTTTTTTATACTTTCTTTCTCTGTTTCCTTTTTTTTAATTTTTTTCTTCTTTAAATCAAACATCCATGATTGTCAAATCGGTGGAGTTTCCACCACCCATTTTTATATTCTTTTTGTGAATCGCACCTCATCTTTTTTCCATCCTTATTTTCTTTTGTCTCCGAGACAATAAGATACTCCATTTTCCTTCTTAATTTCTGTCTCCTATTTTCATGTAACACACGAGCTATATCAAAGTAGTGAAAGTAGCCTGCTAAAACAGATGTGAATGGAGCTGGGTTTGACCAAGATATCTTTTAAGGTAAATTTGAAAACAAAAATTTAATTATAGTTTTAGGATTAAACTTGATAGTTCTGGAGTAATTCATATTTACTACGCTAGTATTAAACATTTTTTTCTTTAACCATATCAAAACTTATATTAATTGAATATTTAAGCTCTTTCAAGTTATAATTGTAACTTAATATAAATTTTTCATACAAGCAGTTAAAGATTTGATAGGTGCCCGACTTGGATGCTGTAGATTCACTCTTTTTGAATCCAATCTTATGTCTCTACTTTTACACCAACAATTCTTTACAAATAGAGAGATTTATTCCTCAAACAAATCTTTTTACATCTATATATTAACACTAATTTATCAAAAATAAGAAAAAAAACATTTTAATTTTTTATTATTTACCTAATGGATTTTTCCATTCCAATACTAAAAAACATACAAATCAAGAAATTATTATAGTTAGATGCTAGTTGAGTTGCAAGTTGGATAAGAGAAACTTAAGTTTAATTTGAAATTAAGGGAGTCTAGTTTAATTGGTTAAGTAAGATGCATAGCTATTATAAATCTCCTCATATTTGTTTTTCAATTCCTATGAATAAAAAACATTAATTTGCAAACAAAAATTGACTTTAATTTCTCAATATAATGAATTAACATCAAATCTTCAAACTCTTAATAGGCTATATGTCAACAACATAAGGTAGTTTTATACTATTATTTAATAAAAAAAATCATGTTTGGTACGTTTGTTAACTTTTACAATGAAGAAAAAGTATTATGCATTAACTGCAAATTTGTTTACATAATCATCCAATCGCAACTCATTTTATATAATGAGTTTGTTGAATTTTAAAATAATTATCATAAAGTAATTCAAACAGTGATTTGTGATGAATAATAATATAAAACTATTTCACATTAGACTCTTTACCATAACTACCTTAAAAATCACACCAAAAATGATTTTTTATTAGTTGACGGTGTAAAAAAAATACGTACATAATCATTAAGCTTTTTCCCCCATATATTTAGTTAATAAATAATTTAGTAAAAATAAATAAATACTAATATATTAATTATCATTAAAATTATATTTACATATCTTTTTAGTTTTTACATATATTCCCTTTAGAAGTAATCTTGTTTGACTTGTTAGGTACTAAATATGAATATCTCTTCTAGCAAAAATTTAAATCTTGATTCACTGATCATATTGTGGAGGACTAATTCTTTTTAGTAAACCCAACCCCCGTTAGTATATCTCTAATTATGCTCATAATTTAATGAATCATATAAGCGAATCAGGTATTACTGAATTATCCTTATAACTATTGAATCAAGCACAAGTCTCAAGCTCACTATATAAACGAGCCAAATTTATAGCTCGTTAACAAATCAAGGTACGAACTAACGATTAACTTCACCTTCAATCCTAGCAACTATGGTGGATTCGTGGTGGCCCTTCTGTGAAATTGCATTAATCTTTAAATCTTCAGATAAGTAATTAAATAGCAATTCAAAAAATATAAATTAAATTATCAAAGTTAATATTTCATTTTAGTTTGAACATGCAATTTGATCCCACTAACATTTAAAGGCAATCTGCCGCACATATTCATTTCAATCTTACTCATTCAAAGCGGGATAGCTGTTGCAATATCTTAAATATCAAAGGCTTAAATATGTTTTTTTCTCTCTCAAATTTGGGATATACCTTTTTTAAAGGCAAGGAATATGTATTTTTTAGTCCCTTAAATTCACAAATTTTTTCTAGTCCCTCATTTTTTTACAGTTTAAATGCACAATTTATAGCAGTTTTGACTGCAAGGACTGAAACACTTTTCGAATTTGAGAGACAAAAAAATACACATTTTAATTTGGGGGACTAAACAAGACAGCTTCAAATTTGAGGGACTATAGATATATTTAAGCCAATAACAAATTCATCCAATATGAAGTTGCCTAGATGCAGTATTTTGTTCAGTGATATAATCTGGAACTACAATTACTCGGCAATGAGTTCAGTATAGCAGAAGATAAACAAAAAATGGAGGATGTATATATAATTGATATTTTGATGTCTCAAGTCTTGCAATTAATTATACGGGAGCATTTTAACTAGAAAACAATACATATTTCACATGACTTGTGAGAAATTGAATGGAAAGAATAACCTATTTGGCACGTAAACCAGGGATATTCCTAAGGCCCATCTTGCCAAGGACTAGCTTAGGTATAGCTGGAGGGTTATCAAGTCCCATGCTTCTACTAAACTCGTTTGCAAGCTCCACTAGCCTGTACTTGTCACGCCCTACTTTCTTGTTGGAATTGTAGTAACCAAGCCATGCCTGATATGCTGCTTCTTTATTCTTCATCTCCACATGGGATAGAGCTTTTTCCACCTGTAAACACCAAAATGTTGGTATATATAGATCCAAATTGATTTAATCATAAACTTGCCAATGCATAAGATGAAAAAATGAAACAAATAAAGCTACCCTTGGGCCCGAGATTGTAAGGGCCTATCATTTTAATCTCTAAATATTCAAAACCTTTACTTTAGTCTCTGACCTTAGAAAATGTCATTTAGTCCTTGTTGGACAACAAATCCCACATTGGTGGATTAAATTAAGTTAAAAAGGTATGCACGCAATAGGGCCATGAGCCCAAACAAGTCACTAATATACTCTCCCATGCTGTTGGAGAAATGCTTTCACACTAATTCTAATAGTCCTTTTTCAACAGAAGTTTCATTTTAGTCCTTGTCAATGGAAAATTATAGTAGAAAAGGACTAAAGTGAAAAATATTTTGCAAAATCAGAGACTAAAGTGAAGATTTGATAAAATTAGGGACTAAAAGTCTAGCATGAGGATTTGATTTAAAAAATGTCTCCATTGTATATCCAAGTAAATACCTTTTTCTTAGTATCAGGATCAACTGAAGGTAACACGGGAGCTTTCTCAATAGGCAAATCTTTTACTGTAGATAAAAAGAAGTCTTCCCAAGGAGCCAGTAGCAGTATGCCCTGCCCTTCTTTCCCTCTTCGCCCTGTTCTACCGAGTCGATGTATATACTGTTCTCTATCTGCTGGCAAACCAACCTGTCCATTTGACAAGTGGAGGAAATAAGAAACAAAACAATTACTTTTGATCAATGTTTTAACTTCTCTCCGATGCCAACAGGTGTTTAATTTCAGCAAAATGTATCATGTATTAAGCATTCTTTCAAATATTCATTGGCATTCATGCCTAAAGGTTAAAAAACAACATAAATCCCTATAAACGATTCTAGGATGCCTGCTAGCATGGTTTGCAAGGGCTGATAGCTATAATTGTCACAGTAATGACATTTGAATGTGTGAATGTGCAGCACAAGATGCCATGCAAAAGTGTAATGGCGCAAGGTTTTGTATGTATTACCTGTATAACAAGAGTGACATCTGGATAATCAACTCCACGTGCAGATACATCTGAAGTAACCAGGATGAGACCCTTTGACCTTCGAAATTCCTCAGAGACTCTAGTTCTATAACTCTGAGGCTTTCTTGAATGGATTTCTCTCACATTCAAGTTCAACTCACCAAGAAGTTCAGCAACAAGTCTAGTGACCATAGCAGTTGTGCAGAAAACAAGAACCTGATAAAACAATAGCTACATTACATATCTTCATAAAATATGTGAAATGTGATAGAAAAAGTAAAACCTTTTGTTATCAAATCACACTTTTAGAATTTAACAAGCAATAGACTAATCCAAAATATGATTTCCTTGTTTGTTAATCATGTTATATGTCTTGAAGGGAAAGGATAAAAAGAAAAACAGTCAATACAGCTGGTTGCAGATTAGAAAGCATACCTTGTAATCAACATCATCTGCAATGTGGTCCTTCAGAAGAACATACAGTAAAGAGAAATGTTTGTCCAATGGGGCAACTAAATGCGTCTGGCGGACCTGAAATGATTCGAAGTCCCATAAATAAATATCATAAAAAGGCAGTATATGCTGGTCGTGCGAATGCATATTCATTCATATACATGTGCAAGGAACTTGTTAGTTATTTAGCATGAATGATAAGCAATTACCTGTGAATGTGTCTCCTCAGTTCCCTCTTGCACTGTATTGATAAATTCATGATCCCTTCTCAAAGCAATATGACATACTTGACGGACCTTTGCCACAATAGTAAATACCAAAATAAGCTTGGTACTTCTATCTTTTCTAAACAAGTAACATACAACCATACACTAAAAAAGTTAAAGGAAAAAAAAAGACATGCATACCTCTTCTGGAACAGTGGCAGAAAACATAAGAGTTTGTCGTTGTTTAGGGACTGCAGCAATTATCTTCTCAATGTCTTTGCGAAATCCCATGTCTAGTAAATGATCAGCTTCATCAAGCACCAAGACCTTCACACCCATCAGCCTAGTTGCAAAACCAGCAGTATTCTCAGTATGATCTCTTAGCCTTCCAGGAGTAGCAACAAGGATCTGTACAGTATGCAAATTAAAAATGGGTGTCAACAGAACATGTAGCTTAAGCAGAACTCAATATTCAATCAACAAAGTCTGAAAAACTAGTTAGTAGTTAACTATATGAGGATGATTATGCAAATAAATAAAAGATTAGAAGACTTACACACCAACAAACATATAAATTTTCTTTTCCTTGTCTCTTGATGTTTAAATTAAATTATAATCTAAGATGTTTAGTTGGAAAAAAGAAAATCCTACAATTTGTGATGGCTGCAACATCAATGTCCCAATACGAAGAATCATAATGTTCAGCATCCTTAAGCCAAGGCTGTTTAGTAGCGAAGGGGTGATACATAATATTTTGGAGGTGTACATTAACTAATAACTACATAAAATAAGACTTTGGTGGCAATGAGGAAAGAATTTACCTGGCAAGGGTTTGCCTGCATCCGTTTCTGCTCTAAAGCAAGTCTTGTCCCTCCAATCACAACTTGTACACCAATGGTAGGATGATACTTCAGCAGTTTAGTGGCCTCTGCAGCAGCTTGACTTGCAAGCTCTCGAGTTGGGCATATGACAAGAACAGAAATTGGTGGCCGCCTATGATCACGGTCACTTGGAGGTGACTTTGCCACAACTTCAATTGATGGAAGCTGATTAAAAACACTTTAAAAATAAGTAGAGTCAAAACTACTATTCATCTGTTACTACTGGTGCAATAAGAAAATAAATTAGCTGCCAGCTCGACGTGTTGAGACTCAAATAGACTTTTTGGTCTCTTCTTTTATTAAACATTCTTAATCAATATTTTAAATTCTTTCAAGATATTAGATCAACATATAACTTTCTTTAATACTCCCACTTCCACTGCAGACTAGCTAAACAACAAAAAAAGGGTTATAAGCAGCCTCCAACAAAAACAATTAAAAAGAATACAGAAACAGAAATTCCCCATCATCATGATAAAATATCCAACTCTGAATCTGAAGCCCAAGGAATTAAGCAGAGTGATCCAACCCAGTAGTTTGCTTATTTAAAGGTAGCTTAGGTGCCAACTGTACCTTACATTAATTGTCACCCATAAAGGAATATGAAGAAACATTCCAATGATAAAGAGGCTATTAGCCACCAAATCACTCAGGCAAACACAAATTAAGAGACTTACCAAAAAGGCTACTGTTTTTCCGGTGCCTGTCTTGGCCTTGGCAAGGACATCCTTACCTAAAAATGTTAATTGGAATAAGTTCCACCATAGTAAATAAACTCAAGACATATGAGAACAATGTCAACCAAAGCTGAAATAAATTGCTTGTTAATTTTCAATATTATCAATTAGGGATAGCCCAATATTGGAATACTGATTACTGACATAGTATGATAGTAGCATCCAAAATTATAAACTCCACACAAAAAGGATACCAAAAGGAAGAGGGAAAAAAAGGTGACAGAGTATGATTGTATCAGATGACATCTCTTACAAACAGGCAGAACGTAACCAGAAGAAGAAAAAAAAGACATTATGCCTTAAGATTGTTTTCTTTCAAATTGCTCCATCCTCCATGTCAATGAAAAAAGACTAACCTTTGAGAATTACTGGAAGAGTAGCCTCCTGCACAACTGTCATTTTCTCATATCCAGCATCCTTGACTCCTTTTAATGACAGTGGAGAGATTGAACATTGGTCAAATCTGTGGCATCACATCTAAAAAATCAGACATCCATAATACAACAGCAACATAACATACTAAACCATGGATAATAATATTCAAGTATATGTCAAAGTCACGTAAGGTAAACCAACAGCACAAATGTACAAGCAAAAAGGCTCACCTTTCTCTCTATGTTAATTACATTCCTATCCTCCTCCACAAATACAAGACAACTGGCTTTTAACATGTGCCCACCATGAGAGTATGCACAACCAATTTCCAAATTCATACATGGAAAGCATGGAACAACAACAACTCAGTAAGTAAAGTTGCATAATCCCATCCATTAACCAAATAGATACACAAAGAAGACAGTATCCATTCAATCTCAAAATAAACAAAAATGCACCGAACATATAAACACTCTCAATCCTTTCTTTCGGTTTGTTCTACTTTTCAAGGCTCACAACTCTGAGAAGTGGCAAAACAGGCTACATGGCCTGATGCAGGTTGCAAGCTATAACATGCAGAGCTGAGCAAAAAAAAAAAAAAAAAAAGCTATAACATGCAGAGGCAAAAAGCCTGGCTTCAATTTGGGCCTTCAAACTGAATCATATGTACTAGGTTTGTTTCCCATTGTGGGGAAAATGTGGCTGATGTGGCCACACTGGCGGTCACAGTGAGTAAAAAAACTTTTCAGGCTTAACTCGAACCCTACATTTTATCATGCTACACTTCTACAATTCCCAAACCCAAACAAGTACTACACAGTACAGTAATTCCATATGAATTATACAATAACCAATAGATTCAATACAATCACAAAGGCAAGGAAACTAAACCCAGTATCATGAGCAAAATATGTATGCTATGATGAACAGTTGAACACACCTGGTTTCACTTAAATAAGAATCAGATCCTCCTCCAGGGGAAGAAGGTCTTGGAGTTGGTACGGTGGTCCTCCGGTTCAAACCGTTTTGTTGACCAAACAAAGCGGCTCTACTCTTGTTCAATATCTCCTCCTCCTCACTCCCTTCACTCTCTTCATCTTCATCGTCATCTTGATCCTCGCTAAGAAATGCTCCAACGCCACTACCCTTCAACTTTCTTCCACCCACTATCTCCTCCTCCTCCTCCTCATCATCATCATCATCATCACTCCTCGGTTGAAACTTTCTCCTCGCATTGCCACTCTGTCTCCCCTTCCTCAAATCCTCACCCCTTCTCTTCCCCAACGCGGAAGCCCTGTCACTATTATTCCTCGGCGGCCGGAATTCGCGCTCTCCGTCGTTGTTGCTGCCGAACCGGCCGGAATCGGCGAACCGGTCTCCCCTACCAGTTCGCACTCCGTTTCCCCGGCCGGAATCGGCGAACCGGTCTCCCCTACCAGTTCGCACTCCGTTTCCCCGGCCGGAATCGGCGAACCGGTCTCCCCTACCAGTTCGCACTCCGTTTCCCCGGCCGGAATCGGCGAACCGGTCTCCCCTACCGGTCCGCACTCCGTTGCCCCGGCCGGACCGCACTTCGCTGCCCCGGTCGGATCGAAATCCGTCTCCCCGGCCGGTCCGGACTCCATTGCCCCGACCGGACCGAAATTCATTGGTTCGGCCGGAACGCAATTCGCTGTCCCGGGCGGGCCGCATTTCGTCGGTCCGGGTGGAGCGCAAATCGTCGACCCAGTTGCTGAGGTCGGCCTCGTCGTCGACGAGGCTCTTGGAGGAGCGGAGCGGAAGCTTTTCCCTGCTGTGGGCCCTAGAAGAGAAGGCACGAACCTTAAACGGTGCGGTTCGGAGGAACTTGGAGGAAGGGAAGAAGAAGGCTCTTGAGAGAAGGGGGAGAGTGCGGGGCTTCATGGGGAGGAGGGGATGGAGAAGACGTAGTTGGGAGAACAGCTTTGTAGGCATTGCAGCAACTGCACAGTAAAGAGATAGTGTGTGTTCGCTCACAACTCAGACACCAGCCAGGGTTTTGTGGATGGAGTCAAAGCAACCTATTAGGGTTTAAGTAAGACTTAAGATAAGATTTTTTTTGTGGGGAGAAGGAAAAAGGACTAAATAGGTAATTTAGGAGACTGTATCCTTTTTGCATATTACTTTCTAATTTAATGTTAAATTTAAAATAATCCATATCTTTACATTTATTATGCAACTAAGTCTTTGCTATTAAAATCTAATTTTCTCTATTAGTAAAATGTCTATTTGGCAAACCTTAGTCCACGTAACCAACCCCACATGGCAAGTGTGAGTCCATGTCAACAATCCCATGTGGCAAGGACTGAATTGAAAAATTAGGAAAAGTTAGGTTAAAAAACATTGAAAAATGAAGTAAACGCATTTCTCCCACAGCGCGATCTCACTGTCTGCTTGTAGGGTTTTTTAACTGTTTGCAGTTTGCTCTTCCCTCCACTGCATTCCCTTTGTCAATTATTGTGAATCTTCGCGCTTGGCAGTGAGGTTCGTGGTTGTTTTGCATTCGTTTTCGTTTGCATTGTTTTCGTGGATTCATTTGGGGTTTTATATGTTGAAGGGTTTTCATTTGCATTGTCTTCGCGCTTCGCAGTGAGGTTTATGGTCCTTTATTATTTTGATTTATGATGCTATATTTTTATAGATGACATTGCATTTTGTTGTTTGATGTGCCTATGTTTGAGTTTGAGTTAGGTTTTTTATTTCCTAATATATGGCAATGTTTGTGGTTTGTGATTATGTAGAATGAATAACAATATAACTTTAATATTGCACCATGGAGGAAGATTCACTCCACGTGCCAGTGATGGAAATGTTGAATATATAGGCGGAGAATTTGATGTTTGGGAGGATATATCTGCAGACTGCATTAATGCATTTGTCCTATATGATCTGGTGAAAGCTTGTAAGAAGTATAGCAATATAGGAGATTGTTTTTAGTTGATTGATAATGACTTAGATTTTAATCATGGGTTAAGGAGTTGTACAACAGATGGAGATATATTACACTTAGTGAGGGATGCTTTTGAAAATGAGAATGAGATAAACATTTATTTTCACCATGAAGTAGATCCAATCTTAGAAGAAGTCTCACAGATGTTGTTCTTGGAATGTCATCCAATTACAGAAGCTGTTGAGAATGAGGATGATTTAGATGATGTACCTGTTGCTGGCCATGAGGAATGCAAGTTTTAATTCATTTGTACTTGGTCCAACATGGTTACCATAATTTTGAATAATTTTGGAATTTAATGTTTATAATTTATTAATATGGTTTTTAACTTTGTTGCATGAAGATCTTGGGGATTACGTACAAAATGGACGAAATTTCATGTCAGACATGCAAAAGGTATGACATACTGTGATTTGCAGTTATTATCATAAGTTAGGGATATAATTGCATTTAACGACATAAGTCAAGGACTTATTCCACCGTTGCATGGTGTGATTTGCAATTTACTACACTGCTGCATTTTTTTCAGGGACTTATTCCAACTTTACAGGGAGTCATGTCTGGTGCACCTCATAGATTCTGTGTCTTGCATCTTTGGATAAATTTTATAAAGCAATGGAAAAGCAAGGAATTTAAAGGAATTGTGTGGCAATGTGCAAAATCCACTACTATTGCTGAATTTGAAGGCCATATGGCCCATTTGAAGACAATCAACTACCAAGCTTAGGAGTACTTGAATAAATGGACAAAGGAAGCATGGACAAAAGTCCATTTCAGTACAATACCCAAAGTGGACAACATATGCAACAACACATCTGAGGTATTCAATTCCAAGATTTTGCAGTGTAGGTGCAAGCCTATTCTCACCATGCTTGAAGAAATTAGATGTTACATCATGAGAACCATGGCTGCCCGCAAGGTTAAACTTTCTGGAAACCCTGGACCATTATGTCCAGTTCAGTACAAAATACTAGAAAAAGAGATTCATTTTTCTAATCAATGGACTCCAATTTGGTGTGGTGATAACATGAGCCTGAGATATGAGGTCCACATATGGGGGAATAAGGTTGAGATCAATTTAGCTAAATGGACATGCAGTTGTAGAGTATGGCAACTAACAGGTTGTGTTCTTTACAATTTTTTTTTCATTCCTAACCTACATGTCTGCTGATTTTACAACTTTGATGTAGGGATGCCATGCCAACATGCCATTGCAGCAATAACTCACAAAGGAGGCAAGCATGAGGACATGTGTCATGAGTGGCCGTCAATAGAGGCTTATAATAAGACATACCACCATTTTATTGAACCAGTCGAAGGACCACAATATTAGGCCCAGACACAGTATGCACAATGTTCCACCACATAAAAAGGTCCAAAGAGGAAGGCCTAAGAAAAATAGAAGGAGATCTATAGATGAAGACAATGTCATAGGACATAGGCTAAAGAGGAAATTGCCTAACTTTACATGTGGAAGGTGTGGCCAAACCAATCATAACATCAGAAGTTGCAAAAACATTGGAGTTCCTATTAGGCCAAAGAAATATGTTGCACCACCAACTTCAAATGAGGATGACCACCTACTACCTCAAGATGGGCAAGCTTTGAATGAGGAGCTATTGCTCATGTTCAACAAGGTCCGGTGGAGATTAATTTATCTCAGCCTAATTTGTCACCACAAGATAGTGACATGGAGTTGATGGTAAATATATCACAACAAATTATTTTTATCTCAACCTAATTTGTTGCAACACTCCATTTTTATATATTACAAGTGTTATTCATGTTTGGCATTTGCATGTATGTCCCTGCAACTATTGTTCCACTAGTAGCAAGGAATAAGCTAAACATAACAAGAGCCAAACAAAGGAAGGTTGCTGATAAAGATGATGCAATATAAAAAATGAAGAAAACTGAAGACCTATTTTTTGTTGTATTTTGTTATTAGGATGTGTAGTTGTATTTTGTTATTAGGATGTCTAGTTGTATATTTTGAAAGTTTGAACGATGTAAACATTATGGTACTTATATATGAAAGCTTCATTGGTATGTGAAATGATGTAAACATTATGGTCTACTAAACAATTGCTTGTAACTACCATGCTTTGGTATGTGAAATGAAATAATTGTTGAGTCATGTTGGTTCTCTGGTTTAGGAAGTGTTTGCTGATATTTTAAAAATAATCACATGATTTAATGTCATGTTTCTTCTCTTTCTTTTATAATTTACACAATGTTTTGGATTTGGAGTTGGAGTAGGACCACCTGGTTTAGTGCTACTTCAATAACTTCAAAAAGCTATATAGCAACAAATTTCAACTGCAAATTATATTTCATTGAAATGGGTAACTGACAGTAGCAACAAATTTCTTTCTACTACAAATTCTTCAGCAAAACAACAATTACAATATCAAAAGATGTTATTACAGATTTTACCTAAAATACATTCCCCCTAAAACTAACATTATAATTTAAAATGAAAAACCTAACAACACAATGTTTGTTAAATTTTTCATTTTCTTTTGCAAAGCTTCAATTTGTAGGTTCAAATCAGCCACTGCCCTTGATTCTCTTGAGACAGAAGAGGAATTAGAAACTTGGTTTTCTTCTTTAACCCATTGAAAAAATTGACAGTTATTTGGATCTGTTTGGGGCAATGCACAAGTATAGAATAACCTTCTTGGATTCCTCCTTGTTCTTGTAGTTTGAATAGCTGCAAGTCTTCCATGGTGGCATTGCCAAATGAAACTACCAGAAAATGCACAACAACTGCCACTTGCAGACATGGAGAAATCAAGTGAACAAGAATAAGCAAAAGGTAGAACCTTTATAAATGAAAGAACGAGAAGCAACTGAGCGTGAGAGAAGAAGAAGAAGAAGCAACTCAACGTGAGAGAACAACAGCTTCACAAACCCTAATTTTTTTGGGGAAGAAGAAGAAGCCAACTTGCGTGAGAGAAGATTTAAAGAAGCAGACTTCAGTGCCACGTTGGACAGTCTACGTGGCACTGAATTGCCACCAATGCACCTCACTCACTAACGACGTCACTTGAGAATTTAACGACAATGACCATTTTGCAAAACTTATGTAAAGATAAAGACTATTTTGAATTTAATATTAAGTTAGGGACTAATATGCAAAAGGAATACAATCTCAGAGACTAAATTACATATTTAGTCATGGAAAAAGAGAAAAAGGAAACGCTAATGCAAAGAGTACCATATACTACAAACCTCAAATTAATATAAAGATTATTATTAATGGTTCACAATGGACTACCTTTTAAAATTTAATGGATCAAAATAAAATAAAAAAATACAAAAGATCAAAAGTGATATTTATCCTAAATCGATAAATATAATATATTATTAATTGGATCAGTGACACAATATCATCTACCATATTAATAACTAGTGAATTTTAAAACATTGAATTATTTTGAGCGAATAAGATTTACACAAATTCACTTCTTAGATAAAAAAACATATCATTCAAATGATTGAATCTTTCATTATCTAGGAGAAAAAAATAAATATGGAAGTAAGACTCACATTCTATTTTACTTTCACTTATTTATCAAAAACAATAATTAATTATTTACTTTTTTTTTTCTATTTCTAAGGACGTGTATGATTAATCATTCAAAAATTACTTTTGAGTGTTAAACCACTTTTGGAAACTAAACTTCAGTTTTGTGATAAGTTTGGTTATTCTCAAAAATATATTTGCACATTAAAATTTTGACTAGAAACTCAACTTGTAGAAGTAAAATTTGGGTTGATTTTACAAACTCAATTTACAAACTTAAGTTTAACTCAACTAAATTTTACAGTGATTAAAAAGAAAAAGAAAAAATTAACATATTTGCAAGCACGATAAAAAAAAAAGGCTTAAATATAATGTATAAGTTTAATTGAATATTAATAAAATTAATAATCATGCATTTTTTTCAATATTTCTTTACGTTTTTCCTTGTTCAACACTATAAGATCACTCACTCGTTACATAAACATTATAAATTCTCTCACTCATGATATACATTATTCCTTTCCTATCAAACACACACACCTAAAAACAATACAAACCCTATACACTATCATGAGTGCGCGCACGCACGAAACACGAATAATCAATTAATCCCTTATTCATTTTTTTTCCTCACTCAACACGCACACATTTTTTTACACTCTCTATATGGGGCTTCCGGCTTGGCTTGTGTATGGCCCAGCTTGGTGTGGTATATTAATTAAAAATGTAAAGTTTAGGACTTAAAAAAAAATATATAAAGAAAGCCCTAATGTGTACTCCTATCTAGAGTAGCTAGACTGTGGGTTTTGAAGTAAAAAAAAATGCTCTTTAAAAATCCTTTTTAAGTTAAAAAAAAAAAAAACAATAGAAGCTTAGTGTGTGTTCTTGTTGAGATTGCCTAGAGTGTGTATTTTAAGTAAAAAAAAGAAGGTAAAAATACATACTTTAAGCACTATTTTTATTTATAATAGGTACTTGGTGATCACATTTAATCTTTACTTATAATAAGCAAATAAATTCAATATTGATAATGATTAACTTTAGATTATTGCTTAACCAAGAAAGTATATCTTAATATATAAGAGTAGATGAATCAAAAACAAATTTGTGAAAATAGACCCATGAATCAATTTTACTATATAAAAATCTAAACAGTTGAAGTTTTCTGTTAGTATCATTATGTTGTCTCTGCCCTATCCAAAAATTAGGCTAATTTGTCAAATTCAAAACTAGAAAATTAGCCCACAATTCACCCATCATCGATTCCTTTCTCGGGTTTATTCAATTTTCTGTAACAAGTTCGTTCTTCTTACGTTTTGCTAAACGAATCAAGAAAGTCAGCACATCAGCAGGGTCACGCAGGGAATATGAAGCCTCAGTCTCCTTTGCAATTGAAGAAACAACAATGGGAAAACCACATCCAATGTGTCTTATAACCTACATGCATTTCATCCACAGAAAATCCTCCATTAACTTTCTAGCACCTTATGTCTTGATTATGTACAAACCTTTTGAGTATATTAAAATCTATAATTAGTAAATATTACCAAATATTGTTCAAATATTTATTCTCAAAACTAGCTAGTCACCGCAATAAGAGATTTCGATTCTCTATAATTACTACTGAAACTACGTGAATTTCATTCCTTCAATTTCTTTAATTACATTCAAATTTCATTAATTTCAGCGGTTGGATTAATTTGCTTATTCTCATTCAGCAATTTAATTAGTCTCCTTTCAAACTGTATTATCAAAAGAATTTAATTAAAAAAAATATTTACATTATGATCCAATTATAGATTATGTATGCTAAGATTGTTTTCTAATAAATACTTTGAAAGTTATATCTAAAGTGATTCTTTAATTAATACATAATACAAAAATCTTTACATTAACAATGCATCATGAAAACTAAACTCTAAAAAATAAGACATCTGTTTTAACAAACGATACCTTAAAAGCATCTTCATCTGTTCTATCATCCCCAAGGTACATTGGAAGAACATTGCTGAAGTTGTCAAAGCCAAGAGTGTCAAGCAAATATGTAAGAGCACGACCTTTGTCCCAGTTTACAGTTGGACGTATCTCCATAACCTAATCAAGGATGAAGGATGTAAGGTTAAGTTTAAGAATTAAACATTATTGTATTCATCAATAGCAATTTTAGTTTGGTACCTTTCTTCCTCCTGATATGTAAAAATCGGGGTAAGCTTTCATAATAGTCTTCACCATTTTTTTGAGAACACCAACTTCCTATAATTTTTTTTTTTTGAAGAAACACAATTTCATAAGCTTATATATATGATCCTCATATTTTCACATTAGATTTGCCAATCTAGTGGGTATCTTAGTACCTCTTCATTTTTCACACACCGGTAGTGTACAGTGACACAGAATGTATTATCCTCAATCATAGAGCCCTTTATTCTTCTTGTATTTTCTTTCAAAACCTTAACTATCTGCAAGACATAAATGGAACATTCACGAACAGAGGAAAATGATATATGAAGACTTAATCTCTTCACATGTGCAAGAGAAAAAATTAAGGCACAATTTGAATTAGGCCTATACTTTATAGGAGCTTTTCAATCGTCCAACTTCCTTAATTAATAACCTATTTACTTTTTATACACAGAAACTATACTCTTAATTTAGTTTCTTCTTTAGATACTTGTTGAGAACTTTATCCATGTTAAGTCTAAATGCAGGCCAGACCAAGCTACTTGAAGTGATTATTTCATTATAACAGAAAAGGAATTACCTCTTGGATTGTTGGCAAAAATTCTATTGCCGGATGACAGTGAACAACGGGATTACCCTACAAAGGTAACACACTATGAGACATAGGTGACGAAATCAAGTTGGCACAAACATCATTTAATTATCCATACCAATAATTGCAATGTGGGTTTTGTCCAAATAATAGGCACAACTATATATTGTACAATAAAAAGCCAAATTTATATAAACCTTTTCATCAACAGCCTTTATCTGATGCTCCTGCTCTTCATATTTTGAAGAGCCTGATGGTGTTGATATGTCCATACCATGACTTCCAGCATAGTAAACATTCTCTAACTTCACAAATTCATATACCTACATGTCAAAAAGAATGATTTATTCAACGAAAAAATATGTGTTTAATTTCTAAAGTGTGTAAAATTTTCTTTGGTCTGCGGCAGTTACACATCACGAGTAATAGTTTCTGATCCAGTGGGTTGAGAGACACGCATAATCTCTGACCCAAGACAAAAAAAAGAAAGAAAAATAAAGGTAAGCATTGAAAATACAAGTCTTAAAACAAAAGGAAAATAATACAACCTCAAAAAAGCTAGGATGATATCTAATGTCTACATAGTGCAATATTTTGTTGAGTGAGTGAATTACCTTATCCTTGCTCCTTCCACTAACAATGGCAGTGGGAAAACAATTGGCAACTTCACATACAGCTGCACGCATCTGCAAATTGCAAACCATACGACATTGACAATAAGTTTTGAGAAAATGAAAGCAAAAGAATTTAACAACCAAAACAACAGAACTTAATGATGAATCATAAAGCCACCACCAATATATGTTGTGGTGGTTATTGTTCTATGCCAAGCACTTACAACATCACTCATGTAAGCCTTGTCAGGGTCATCTACAATCGGTGAGAGTGTTCCATCATAGTCCAAAAACACAACAATTTGTTTCCCTTCAGCAATGCTCATCACCTCCTCAAAATTTCCCAAGGCAGAAGGATGTTTTCCCTTTAAGCCACACAAGTAATAATAATTAAGAAAAAATAACCAAGCAAAGAGGCCAATATGAATCAATGTCAGCATTAATTATTGGGCCATTCAGATAGATCATGACACACCAAAGCATAATTGGTTGAAATCTTGCACATACATATACCTCATGTATAAGTTACATAATATGTATGCTAATAAGTTTAGCTTCTTAAGCATAGATCATCAAGTATTGAGTAAATTTTTTATTGGGTATGTAAGTTTTAAGCTTACTAGCCAGGAAGCATAAGAACGTAGTTCTCCATTCTCATCCGACTTTTCAAGTGAGACTGGTATCATGGTTGTGATAAGTATCTTATCTGAGATGACTCAAAATTGAACCTTTGCTACCTGCATTCAAGTTTCCCGAGAGAATTAATGATGGAAATAATGTCTTGCTTTTAATATACTATCCAAGCAAAAAGTTTATAAGTAAGTTTGATTATTAAAAGGTTTCATGGAGTTAATTAGAGTAAATGGTAATTAACCTAAGTCTGAATAAGCACAAAATAGTTTTAAAAAGGGGAAAATAAAAACTAGACAGAATGACACAGAACAGATTATATACAATTTCGTTAAATTTACTATTTATTCTTAAATGATGATTAAAAATATATTTATTATTTTCCTTTTAATGTACTTGCAATCACTAAAATATCTCTTAGACTTTTTTTTGGGGGGGGGGGGGGGGGGGGGGGGGGTAAGACAATATATGTTACTTTAAGTAATAAATGATGATGATATCTTGTCAATTGGTTTGATGTAAAGAATAAAAAATAAAAAAGCATTTAATACTATTTATTAGATTATTCTAATTTCTTAAAAAGAATAAAAATAGTAAGAATCCTGCCAACCAACATCTTAAGAAAAACTGTTTAAGGAATCAATATATTTTTTTTTTATTTAAAATCATTCTAAGATGCATTGAAAATTATGGTGGGATCTATCAATAATTCTTCTAAAAAAAAGAAGAAGAAAAAACTTTCATTTTTTTTATTCTCGGTGTCATAACTCATATATAAGAGCATTGCTTAAGATAGGCAAAATAGTAAATACACAATTCTCATTGTAAGTGTTTGGTTTTTATTAAATAAATTTAAAAGAATGGATTTTCACGTGTACTTTGGGACAAATAATGTAGGTATAATGTATTTTTAGGTAATCATTGACAACAAATAAAATAAAAAAATAAAATCTAAAAATACAAGAAATTCCAACATCAAGACGAACCCTAGCTAGAGTGCACTAAATACGTAAAATTCTAAAAGGTAGAATAGTTTTTACTACTCAATAAATAAATAACAATTGATTGAAAATAACGAAATGGTTCACACTTTATAGAATTGTGGAATTTAGGAAGTGATGTAAAACATAAGTTAATTTGCCAAATGATTAAGGAAGTGGACAACATGTCATTTTATCAATCATCTGGACTTTTATGTATACTTTTAAGATGAAAGTTAATAATTAAAAGCGTTGTGAAAGAGATATAAAAAAAGCGTAATGAAAGATAAATATTTTATTATTCTTAATATATAATATATTGTCATAAATTTTGTGGCTTTTTTACTCATTTCTGTTTGATTTCCCTGAGTTCATTCTATATATTTTATTTTTAGGTTGTAATGTAAAAGGAAAAAAGAAGAAGCTGTATTTAATATATGAATATTATATTCTTTCAAGTTCAAATTTCATGTTTTCACACTATAAAAAAGTTCATATATATTGTTAACCAATTAAAAATTATGTTAGAAATAATTTTAAAAATAATTATTATAAAGATTAATAAAATTATCATACATCACAAAAAAACTTATTGGATTGATAGTATAAAAATTTTATATTGTAAATATACGTGTGCTATAGTTTTTTTTAAGGATATATGTGCTGTAGTTACTCTATTCTTAAAATGGTAATCATATAAAATAATTAGAATTTCACATCATTAACCTTTCTATTTTTTTTAAAGCATGAAGTCCATGTTAATTAATTGCAAATGTCAACGGTAGCATACACAAACTAACCCAAATAAGAATTTTTAGTTAAATATTATTTATTTACTTCTTCTCTTAAAATAAATGACGGATTTAAAAAGTTCAAAATAAGTGTCCTATTTAATTTTTAAAATTAAATAGTAATTATTTTTTCTACTAATATCCAAAATAAAATATTATTTTAATTTTTTAATATAATATTAATACTAAGATTAATTTTATAAATTTATTATTCTCTTTTATTTATTATTAGTTAACTTTTTTATCCTTGTAAAACGAATTATAATAACATTTATTTTGGAAGGGAGAGATTATCAAAAGAATATTCTTAATTATCGGCATGCACCTCTTAAATGAGTAAATATTATCATACCAAACATTAATGAGTGGCTTTCCTCAGCAATAATCATGCATTTAAAATGCTATGGCACAATCTGAAACGATCAATAGAGAAATCAAAACGCAACGATGTTGCTTTAATGTCTTCTTAAAAAACTCTCTGGTTTCTCATTAATATATAGCTGCGCTTTCAAGTCCGAGAAAGATGTTTTAACTTCACATAATCGCATTAACTGACCAACCATATCTTAGAGGAGAATATTAAGACTATCGCAAGACATTTTAATTAATTTTTATTTTTTTTTATTAATTTAAAAGTTGATTTAATTGTTTGATATAAGTTTTTTTTAATAGTTTTTAAGTTATAGTATTTTTAAAATTTTAGTTTCTTTTATATTTTTTTTAATTTTTATTCTAGATATATTTATTTATTTTTCTTATAACTTTTTAAAAATAAATCATAATTTTATTATTTTTTTTTTGTCATTTTACACTTTTAAGTTATCTCAACAACTAATTTTAATAAATATTTATAATTTAATAAATTAATTTTCACCTTTTAATTACCAACTAGTTTTTCCATTAATTTTGTTTAACATTACCTAATATTTTTTTAACTCTAACCAAGGAAAATTACAAATAGTAGGATTATAAATTTCGTTATATATATATATAACATATTCTAAAAAAATACATAATATTTTTAAATTCAAATAATATTATAAAGATTTGAAACAAATAGTAAATTCTTAAAAGATAAACAAATTATTCATTTTTAAACTAAAAATATGAGACATATTCTCAATATATTTCAACTAATCTTTATAATAGAGTTGAGTTTTAATTATTTTATTCTAATAAATTAAAAAATTATTATTTTTATGTACAGATTAATCCGAGATCATATAAATATATTAGTCCTGAGTAAAAGAGAAATTTCTTCTCTGCCTTTCTCATTGCATAAATAATCGCATTTGAGTGATGATTTTTAGACACCTCATTTTTTTAAACTCTCATCAATACATCTTTTATTTTTTTATTTCTCTCATTCTATCACATTATATAATTATTTATAATATCTATATTATTATTATTATTATTTACTCTCCTTTTCTCCTTATTTATCTCTTCTTATTTGAGGTGTATAATTCCCAAAAGGGCATTTTCCTAACTATGATTTTTTAGCAGAAAACATGAGCAATTAAGAACCTTGAGTTGGAAGAAAGAGAGATAAACAAAATGAGTGGTGGGACATCCATGCGGTGACTTTAGCAGTAGCATATATAATATATATGTATGTTTTATTTTGTGATTGCTTCATCCAAAAGAATAACAAAACATGATCATAAGTAAACTTGAAGGGAACAAATTAAGAAGGAAACTTACAGTGTGAGAAGAAGATCAGTTGCAGAAAACACAGATAGGAATGAAACTTGAACAACATGAATCGACGTACGAGTCTTAGAGAATACTTGTAATAAGCATAGATATAGAGATATATCAAAATGAGAGAGAGAGTAGGGAAGAAGGAGGAGGGGTTATATATAGAGAGAGAGGGTGTACATAACGCATGTAACGGAACCTGATTAATGAATGAGTCACGACTTGCATTGGTGTTTTGTTTTGTTGGGCAGTTTCCTTTTTATATTTTTGCAGCCCATAATAAAATGGGGTCCTCTCTACTTTCTTCTCTTTCTCTTTCATGTAAATTCAATTGCTTAGTTAGTCAATAAATTATTTGATTTTTTAGCATTTAAGGAAGTATATAAATATATAGTACTACTTATAATTCAGTAAGAAGGAATCAAGGAAAGTACTTATTATGACAAAAATATAAAAGTATATATTTTGTTTCAATCAAATCTTTTCACTTTTATAGCATCGACCTAATGAAACTAAACAATGAGTACAAGAATTTAATTAGAATATATTATACATTTTCATTCAATTCAATCAATTTTTTTTTATCATGTATGTGTATCTCAAAAGATAAAAATGTACCAAAAAAATATTTTAATGTGTAATAAATTTATTAATTTTTATAATAAGGTTGAAATGTGTTTGAAATCTCTTATATATATTTAATTTTTATTTTGAGTCTTTGATAATTTTTTTGTTAGTTTGAATTTTTATTATTGGTTAAATGATGACAAAATATTATTTTTAACCGTTCTTTCAACATATATTAATTGTTGGAATGATATTACATAATCACTTGACTGACAATAGGATTCAAAAGAAAATTTTTAATATATCAAAAAGAGCAATAATTTTTTTTATTAGGAACTCAAAAACAAAAATTAAAAATATATTTTAACAACTTAAAAGTTATTTAAGCTTTATAATAATTACTATAAAAACTATACCTAACATGATGCTACTAGTACTATCAGATAAAAATGATATATTATTGATTGTCTTAAAAATTTATATATAGAGCATGTATAATTGATTTTATGGAGTACTGTATCTGCCATAGGAGGATATAACGCGTAATAAAATAAATAATTGAAAATAACAATGTATTAATATTCACTGATTTAATTTATTTAACTTGTGTAATGAATATTTAATAATAAAAAAATTCCTTAATGCATGAACTGCTTGATAAAATAAATAAAATAAAATGTGGGACGCTCATCTTGACTTGCACTCCATTTTCAAATCGTTGAAACGATAAACAAGGAAATTGGAAAAGAAAGACAAAAGAAATATATAAAAGACCTATAAGACTAACTAATACTTTTTAAAGCCTCATTTAAATTAGTTTAATATAAACATTTATTCATGCAGCAAAAAAAAAAAAATATAAACATTTATTCAACTTTTAAACAAAAGATCCATTAATTTTTGTACCGGAAACCGTCAAATAAAAGTAAATAAGAATTTGTTTAGCTTCCAAGTCTTAAATGTTAAGTATAAGTGTGAGTTCGATCACTAAAATGTGTTTTTTCTTTAATTTTAAAGAATGAAATAACAAGAGTGTTGGGGAAAAAAAGAAAGGTGTAACAATAAAATAAAACCAAACCTCACTAATTAAGTGAAACAAAAGCACGGGGCTTTTCTCATAATCCGACAATGATGTTGATGAAAAGGTTAAATAATATTGTGCCTCACTTCACTTGCATGTCTAGATCATCCAATCAACAAAGTCCACTATATAGCTGGGGCCAATTAATTATAGTGCTCATGAGTGGAAATGGTGTTTTAAATTTTTAATTCTGGAAGTTAATTTTTTATTATTTAACCTTCGCGGTGTCCATTGTGTAGCATGAATGATAATAGCAAAGCTATATGGGTGCTGATTATTGCTCTTTAGCTCTTTGCTTGCTAACTGCTATATATATATATATATATATATATATATATATATATATATATATATATATATATATATATAATGATCTTATATTAATTATCTGCAAGAGTGTTTATCACGAATTGATTGAAGTGGTGTTGTTTGACAATTTGTTTCAACCAAATTATTTAATTTAGACAAGTTTGGTTGTTTTTTGGTGAATTATCAGATTACTTAATTTATTGCACATAACAAGATGTGTAATATATATACTATTGATCATTAGTTTGGTTATTTGGAGACTGATTCTAGGTACTTTGATCCAAATAACAACCCTAATTAGCAAAAGAAAATTACAAAATTCAAACTCCAACAATTAATCAGGACTATATATAGACTTTATGTTTGCCTTGTAGCTTGCTGCAGAGAAAACACACCCTCCATCGGATTAGTACTCCAGCTATAAAAACTCAGATACAAATTTGATTTGCTCCGAGACTTGATCCACCCGTGGCTAGCGATTCAAAAAGATTTGATTTTCTTATATAGACAAATGTTAGCTAATTAATTAGCATGCTATATTAGTCGTAAAATTTGAGTCTATGACTTTCTCATCACTCCAACTCTTATACTTCTCCACGCAACCGCCAAAAAACCTTATACTCCAAGAAAATAAAGTTATAAACTAAGCAATAGGTACAATGATGAAGCAATTTTTTTATCACCGACATATTTGTTTAATTGTTTGACTGAAAAAAGCAAGAGCACCAATTAATAATATTGAGTCAGCTCATTGCATATGTATAGTACATAATAAAATTAGTTACGGGTAGCTTCACTATCCAAAATGCCTTAATCACTTACCCCAAAAGAATCCTTAAAATATAAAATCCCTCCCACACTTCTAGTTATTTTTTTCATTTGTACCGAACATGACCCTGCAATAAGGTTGAAAGCGCGTGGCTATGTTCATGTGTTAATTAGAATAATTAACTACGCCAAAGTACATGTCCTTTTTAGTACTATCATGATTCTAACATTCACTAATATTTTGCGTCAAAGTGGACATTAGGATATTTTCCTAACTGCACCTCTAGAACACAATAATATAATGGCCCCTTTTTGCCTCAATACCTTGAATAGAGAGTCCTCAATATAGAATAAATACTTTTAAGATTACAAAGGAATAATAAACTAAACAGCTCTAAGACCACCCGATTTCTAGAAATATAATAACATATATGTTGCCAGGTGGTGCAACTCTTTTGCATGGACTGAATATTCATACAAAGTTTCTTTTTGGGCTTAATTAATTAGTATATTGTGTTGCATGTGGCTGTGGTCAGTGGCACCTGAGGGGTAATGAGTGGACAGACCCCATACTCCCTCATTCTCTCACTTAAAATTGTTGTCCTTTCATGTGTTATTTATTTATAACTTTTTTTAAGCTTTAGTAATTAAGTACTTTAATGACTAATTACAGTCAATTATGTACGTGTTCAAAGAACAGACGAAAGATAGTAAGAACATTTTGAATAATTGGACGTGTTTTTTGCAATTATATATTTTGTATATGTTGGAATACAGTTTGAGTGCATTGGGATATCTATATATATATAATGAAAGAATCCACTTATTTTGTTAGTATTTGACAGTTATATGCATGACATATCGAGTTAGCTTTGTTTTTTGAAATTGAATCAACACTCGAAAGTGCGTGTGCTTGGCAAATGAGACTTGGTTTGTCAAGAACTTGATGAACTTAATTAGAGAAAAAGCAGAGAAATAAGAATCTGATAATAAGTTATTCTTATTAAAATGGTTCATCAAAGTTCTTTTCGATCTACAAGGTGTAAGCGTAACTAATTTGTTGAAATGGCTATATATAATTGACTGACTAACTAACTAACAGCAATTCAGTTTCTTCATCTCCATAGGCTTAAGGATTAATGTAAGACATATATAGGTCAAAACACAAGAAGTTGAATTGCGTTTTAATTATTTTTTTAAGTAAATTCATTTCAAAAATGTATTCACACAGGACGAATAAATCGTCTGGCCTCTATAAAAAGATTTTTCTCAAAATAAGTTCACATCAGTTTTCTTCTTTCTTTGGTATTCAATACCAAATAAAAAATAAGATGGAAAGATAACAAAAGAAATTTATATTGATTCATCTTGAACCAAGACTGCATCACTCACCAAGAATTTCACTAATGGTTCAAAATTGTTAAAAGTATTCATTTGATTCAAGCTTCTTCAAACTCGGTTACATAGGTATTCGATCTTTTTACATTTGCCTTCTCAGTATTCAATTATTTCACATTCTTGTATATGTATAGCAATCTTGAAAAGTTATTTCACTTTTCAGCATCCATTATGGATATATTTGTTGAAGGATGGGTATCCAAACACCCACTTATAATGTAATATAATACTCATTCTCAATAACGAGAATTTTCATGTTTCATCTTCATTCCATGACATTGAAAAAAGTTTATTCTTTAATCTTTAAAGTTCTTAGTGTATGTTTGGTTAGTTTATTTTAAAGAAATAACTACTAATTTTTATTAACTTTTTGAAAGAATTTTTGAAAAAGAAAAGTAATTATTTATGAAAAATAAACTGCTATGAAACACTCGCTTAATGTTTCAGATGCTATTACATATTATTATATAATGTATTTTTTTTCTTCTTCACAAATTAAATCACATATATCTTTCACGAAAAATAATCATAGAAATATATGTTTTTAATTCAACTGATGATAAGTTAATTATATATTATTCATTTTTAGTTTTTACATGCAAGTCATAATGTTTTCAGTTGATTTATTTATATAACGGATTGTCATAATATTTAGTGCTTTACTTGGGTCCTCCATAGCTGCTTAAGGCACAAAAGTTTGAAGGATTGGCAAGGGATATATAGCAACTTGGGTGAGTGTTCATTTTTCTTAAAATGTGAGCATCCTATAGTTCACTTTCAAGGTGATACCCAAAATGTGTTTAGGCCCTTTGATGATGGGACTACGGACACAAATACGGTTGGTTGGTTGGTTTGAAAATGTGAAATATGCGTAATAGCTTCAAATTAAGATCGATCCAAACATAACTCTCCTGGTTAGATCTGTCCAATATGGCAAAACTCCTTCAGAAACATTGTTATGCTTAGAGAAGTCATTGTTATTTCTTTATGATGAGTTGATTTCTTCATATTATAAGTTATAATACTTTCTTTAATAAAAGAAAAAGGTTAATTAAAAAACAATATTATTTGTATAGTGTGATTTTTATTTTTCACAAAACAATAATTAATTATGTTTAATTAGTTATTAAGCCCAGAGGAGAATGATCATATCTTGCCGTTTCAACAGAATTAATGTCAAGACAAATTTAATCGACCACTTTTAATACTATTAATTTTTTTCAAAAATACTTATTTCTTCTCTGTATAATTTTAACTTGAGACCTTATTTAAATAATTGAATCAATATCCATTTAGACCAATAAAATATTGGCATCCTCACAATTAATTCCAAATATTATCAACTCACCTTAAAAATCATGATTTAAAGACTACATTGTGGTGGTATCATTATTTGTTGTTAAAATCATTTTGTTTTTCTAAAAAGTTGGACATGTTAAAAACTAAAATCAAAGAAAGAGAAATTCAGCACTCCTGGGAGAGTACATGTAGATGTAGTTGAATCCGGGCCCAATTGGGGGAGCAAAAGAGGCAAAGTGTGGCCAGCACTTATCCTTAGGGTTTCGAAGTGGCTACAAAAGGTTTCTCACCAACAAAGGGATGCAGACACGATGAAGAAAGGTGATGGAAGTTGATACATTGTGGTCCTCCCAATAATTTTCCCTAATAAGTTTAAACTAAAAGTTTGGTTCCCCCCTTGGTCGTCCAAAAGTAACTTAGGTGCTCCTCTGGGCACCACTCAAGTTAAGGTTCGTGCGTTGTCTCCGCTAGCCATGTGCACCAAAAGTTTCTCGTGCATGTGTCATCATTGATGTGTAAAATGTGTGTTGTTGTCCCTCAAAGGGTTATGTTGTTGCCGGTGCCTATATCACCACCAACCCAACGTTGTCACCTATCACGTAAATCACAATAAATTTTTGTGAATACGACTAACTCGTTCATCTTTTAGACTTTGGCTTTTTCTTTTTCTTTTTTTTTTGGGCCTATTTTGTGAAAAATTATGCTGGATTAACGATACTCACCTAAGATTAATATATGATTCAATGAATTAATTCAAAGACATTCATAATCTTTTATCTCAAAGTAAAACAAAAAACTATTAATTGGTTTACAATTTTTTTTAATAATTAACATGTCAGCAAACCTAGTTGAACCTTAATTACCATCTGAATGACTTCTAGTAGAAACACCATAGATCGCCTTCAAATTCAACCTTCATATTTGCCATTTGAGGAGTTGTGGACACCCAAAATTGTCAGCCCCTAAAATCAATCTACTAAACATTTCAAGATGATTAATCTATCACTTACCACATTTATTAGGCTGCTCCACATATTCTGCATAATAGCTCATTAATCCATTAGAGATGTTACACGATCAATACATATACATATATAATTTTCAATCGGCTGCTCATAAAGTCTTTTTAAATATGTCCTAAGTGGGTGACAAAAGGTAAATAAGTTAGAGTATGTTTAACAAAATTAGGTTATTACTTGGCCAAAAGCATATATACTTATAAATTATATTATTATAAAAGGTTCACTTTGGGTAAAGCCTAAGAAGCCTGAAGATCTTCTTTTATATATATGTTGTCAAACAATTTTTTTTTAAAAATATAACGTTTTATATCAATTTTGTTGATAACTAATACAAAAAATATTGATTTGTGTCAAATAATTAACATATTTAATGAAAACGTTTTATATCAATTTTGTTGATAATTAATACAAAAAATATTGATTTGTGTCAAATAATTAACATATTTAATGAAAATGGTATAATTATTTCATCTTAAATAATTGATGGATTACATTGAACCTTTTAATGATAGATGAATCAAATTGAATTTTAAAATATAATTGAGGGTCCAATTGTATAATTAAGAAGAAGAAAAATCTTGAATAAATTAGCTGCTAGCTTCCACACTGGAAAGACCTAGAATTCTAGCAATAAGTTGAAGTAGGTTTTGATATTGTGACAGGGAACTTGATTTAATCAGATGCTATAGTATCATCAATGAACCAATTTACTTTTACGTTTGAGTAATTGAGCAAAGACTAATAATAAGATTTATCTTTACATACGAGCTTCAGAATGAGCTGTTGGAAGCTGAGCTAGCAAACCTTATGCTTATCCACTAGCTGCTAAAACCGCAATAATTCAACTGCATATTCTGACGTTCTTTATTTTCTACTTGAGTTTACGTGATGTTTAAGATTACTAGCTACAATCGCACAATTACACGTCCATATATCTTCTCGAAAATTATCGGAAAAAATTATTAAGGAATTACTTGCTCTATTTTAATTTAAGTGGCTCAAAATTGGTTGGTGAAGGTTTTTAGCTGCTGCTGGTGCCATGGTTTTGCAAATGTAATGTCTACTTTTAAACATCAGATATGATAGTGATATCACGGGAAAGTAGTGAACATAATTTAGTCAAGCGTTTATGTATTGAATGAACATATATTCATAATTTCAAGCTTCCAGACATTGATAAATTAAAAGATTAAAAGGTATGAAGTATGAACATAAGAACAAAAAGTAACCAAACGTAGATGAACTAACATTAATCTAGCTTAATCACAAGTAATTGATATTAAAATTTTAAATATGTAATTGTATTAAATAATTATAATTAAGATTTTATAATAATTCTCTTGTCAGATTCAAATAAGATTATTTCTAATAAAGAATTAATATTTACGGTTTATAAAAAAAAACAATTGGAGTGAGAGTTTTTTCACTAATTATGTTAAACCCTTTTTGTTACAACTTTCTTTTTTTTTTTCAGTAAAAAAATAACTTTCTTTTTTCTTTTTCGATTGCATTTAATTTTCCAATATACTATTATGATACATGTCTATTAATTCTTATTATATAAATTTAAATAATCACTTTTTGATGAAGGAATGTTTAAAATCAATTACCTAATTTTTTAATAAGTTACTTTTGACTTTTCTTAAATAAATTATCTTATACGTTTTATATAATTTTTTTATTAATCTCAAATGTTACCTTTTTAAATTTAATCAATCACAATCTGAATTTGAATTAAACTTTTGATATGTCATATTGAAATAATTAACAAAAAAAATGATATACCTTAATTTAAATAATTCAGTTCCATTAGTAGTTCCTCAACTTAAAAAAAATTATCTTTTTAATATATTCTTAATTATCTGTAATAATATAACATTTTCATTATTGACAAATAAGGTATTTTAAAATATATTTAAATTTATTAATATATTCAATGTCATTAATATTAGACAATTAATAATGATATTTTACTTTTTCTTGAATTTAAAAATATTCATATAACACAAAAACTGGATCAAATCCTATTTGAGACAGGATATACGTAGGTTCAAATCAGATACTTGGTGGTTGAGCTAACCAATGGAGCATGGTGGAGGTGGCGACACAACATCGGTGGAATACTTTGAAACACTTTGCCTCTCAAATGCATGTATGGGAGAGATAGAGAGTACTGAAAAATGAAAGTTTTAATTGTTTCATACCTCAGACCTATTTATATACTTGTGTTTTAGTTGGACGTTTACAATCACACGAGTACCTTCGAGACATCTCGTTCCGATTTAGGTGGATGCTATTTCATAACAATTATAGTTTTATTTTAATAATTCACGTTCATCTTTAATATTGACTTTCAATGCACGAATTATTAAGATGAAAATTTAAAATATCATTAACAAAGAATATTTATAATATTATACTTAAATTTTTGTTAATATCTAGGAAAAAACTTCACAAAAAAAAGATAATGCCACCTGAAGATACAACCCGACCAATTCCTGCCATCCACACAAACAAAGAGTTATATGAATGCAATATGTTTGGTCAAATTTTTAAACACAATTGAAATACTCAAACAACCACAAGTACCGCAACAACGACATCATAAAAAAAAAAAAAGACATCATAAAAAACTTTGATTCAAAATATATCACCGAGTAATTAATTAAACCCTACACATATTTTTCAAAATAGATACAAGTCAGTAAGTTACGTTTCACTTTAACTTATCTTGGCATTACAGAACTTTTCCAAGATTATAATTATTTTTAAAAAATTAGTTATAAATCGAGAAATTTCATGGCTCAAATTATAATACGTTTTATTTAATATGATATTTTTGTACTACAAGTTATTTTGAAATACATAATGGAACGTTTTTCTAATTTTACTTTCTGGTTTTTAAAATTCTAGTAGTTAATTATACATAACATTTAATTCACACACACACATATATATATATATATATATATATATATATATATATATATATATATATATATATATATATATATATATATATATATATATATATGTGTGTGTCATCGAGTCAAATTGTTTTTGACACACATATATATTCATTATGACTGGATCTAGTCTAAATTTGATAACTTAACCAGATGGAAACATTTTATTAATTTATACTTAGATCATTAACATACTTAAAGTTAATTAATTTCACTATATGAGTTAATGCTCAGGTCAATTTTTATTTATAGATTTAAAATCGTAAAACGATACTCTCTCTTCAATTAATATACCGTGCTTTTAATGTGTAGAAATTTTAATGGCGAACTGAGTCTTGTAACAACCAATAGCCTCTTTTTTTTTTATCTCTTTTCCTTTTTATAAAAATAAAAAAATACATATATAGAATAATAAAGTAATAAAGATTTCTTAAAAAAATAAACGAATATGCTCTTTGCAATCACGGTTGAATGAGCACCGACAAAACAATTCTTTTGCATCTTAGACCTCAATATTTGGCTCCTGCCTTCAAATCTCAATAATCTCGACCTGTATCTATCGTGCTTTCAAGCAGGTCCAAGAAAATCAAGTTCTCAATAATTCAAGATTAAAAAATTCATGAACAATAATAATATGAAACAAACAAAAATCGAGGATATGTTTTGAACCTTTTTATATGATTGTGTTTTTCTTATAAGAGTGGCAATGTAAAGACTCTTTTAGCAAATTTCCTTTCCAAATTACTATGATAAGACTCTTGGTGTTGTTCTCTAATTAGATTTGGAGTTTTGTAGTGACATTTAATGAATTTCTTTATTTTGGATATTATCAAGGTAAAACTTTAAATTTATTTGGAGAGAACATCGATCACTAATAGCACTTACTCACTGTATCTAAATTTTGTCCAAAAAAAAAAATACTCATAATTAATGAAATTTTTGTTAAAGTAACCAACACGAAATATTTTAGATTGATTATTGTAAAAGGACTAAATTCAGATCTAATTTAGATCTTATGAAAAGGATCGAAGAGAGTAAATTATATTCTAGATTTAAAATAAATAAATTATATTTTAATATTTTTGAAAAATATTAAAATTCAACTTAAAAATAGAGATAAAGGAAATAAATTGAAGGAAACAAATTTAAAAAATCCTGTTGAATTTAAAAACTCCTAAAACACTATAATAATATCTTTATATAATAAAAATTGAAAAAAGTTGACTAGTTAATTGTCCAAGTTATGGAAAATAATGATTTGAGAGAGATAGGCAAAGAGACAAGATGAGAAAATCTTAGCGGGAATTTTGAAAGTCGTTCTTTATTGTATTTGACCTATTAACGGTCACGCCTCCACCACGATCCTCCGCTAAATACCTGCCACGTGTGCACTTCTCAGCCATAATGGAACAACCTTCTCTTTCATCCTAACCCTATCAAACAAAATTGTTATTCCATCCATCCCAAGATAAATATCATTTTAATTCTTTTACATTCAGAAAAATTAATAAATAAATAATACAAATCATGATTTTACAAAACTAATCTTAGATGAAAAAAAATAGTAATATTAGATTTAAAAACTAAAATAACATTTATTAAGAATATTAATAAAAAAATAATTAATATTACATTAAAAAAAGTAAGATGTAATAATTATTTTAAAACATTATTTTTCTTCAAATATAATACTTATTTCAGAACGGAAGTAATACTATTAATAACTATGTGAGTTAATTTAAAGTTATTATTATCATTGATGTGAATTTTAGGTAAAATTATAAAAATTAACATATTTTTTTTCTTTTATAACATATTAATTTTTGATTTGATAATAGTGTATTTTTTTACATTAGTATAGAAATTATTTACTCATTAAAAAAATACTATCAGATATATGAATTATTTTTTTAAAATTGTTACACCAATATCTTAAAACTAAAAATGAACTAACTTTTTTCTTTTATTACATATTAATTTGTGGTTTGATAATAACGTGATTTTTTTTTTACATTGGTAGTATAGAGATTATTTATTCATTAAAAAATAATATATAATATATGAATTATTTTTTAAAATTGTTACGCCAATATCTTAAAGATATTTATTATTACTTATGCAGTGTAACTATAAATCATTACTATTGTTTGTTGTACTTACTCTTTTAATGTTATAAGTTGTTTTTTTTTTCCTTAGAAGTATCTTTTGCAATAAATAATTTTACTCAAAACATGTTTGGATATTGAACATGAGCGTCTCTTTTAAAAAAAAAATCATGATTTGCTAGTTTGTAAAAACATTTTTTTTTTCTTCCATTAGACTCGGGTATGTATTTCGTCAACATTTTATTTTAAAGTCAACATGGCATAATACTTTTAGAAAAAAATTGAAGATACTAGAATTAGTTGAACTTTTATTTAAAAAAATGGTTGAACTTAATAGGTTAACTTAAATAACCCAATATAAAAAAAAACTTTCAATTTTAGTTCGACTTAATCCAACCCCAACATACATGAAAAATGATTAACCCATACGGGCTAATTTGCCCCTACCCAGCTTCCAACTTTACTATTTTATTTTTAAAAAAAAAAAATTGATATATAAAGTTTCAATATCGTAAATCAACTGAAATTGTTTTAATTTAATCATTAATCTTAAACTTGAAAGATTTTTTTTGGATATAATAATCCTATTTTCTTTTTGCTGGATGATATAATAATCATATTTGACTCTAACGGAATTATCTTCCACACATAATATTTATGATGTTGAAAAAAAAGCCTCATGCTAAAAAAAAAATAAACAACAAAGTTTAAGGGGTAAAACACATTTGCAAAGAATTACATCAAATCATAAAATATATTAAATATCAAATATGAGTTCATAATATGTTAATGTCGAAATTGATAATTTATAATATAATAATAAATTAATTAACATAATTTTAACCCTTTCCTTAAAAAAAATATTAGCCTACCAATATTAACTGGTCTAACCTAACTTAACCTAGAAATTCATTAATAACTTATCATAGGTAAACTTAAATAAGTCAGGTCGACTTAACACCTCTATGTAAAATTTAAAGTGAATAAAAGCTCTCAATTTTTTTTGTGCATTCTAAAAAAATTATAGTAGTAGTATTTTACTATTGAAAATTTCTCTAAGTAAATAATGTACTGTAATATGCCATATGATTATTTATTTGAGATTTTAAAAGTTGAATTTGTTAGTGTAATTAATTAATTGTTCAGAATTTTTTAATCATTTTAATTAGTATTTAATTTTCAATCAACATTAGTAAGAAAAACGTTTTTGTTGGAATAAATTATTGTATGTCAAATTTATTCAAAGTTTATTTTCAGCATGAAGCAAATTTTACACTTTTGTTGGAATTGGATGCGAAGGAATTAGTTTAGGAAAAATATTTAATTGTACAATTTGAAGAGTTGGTAAATTTCTATTAATGGATGGAAAGAAAGAGATTATATTAATATAGGAAGGTGAGTTTGTATCATAATTAGGAGAGAGAATTTTTTGTAAAGAATCACAATTAATTAGGTAGTTATAGTTAGTTAAAAGTGGATAATTAATAAGATTTAACCTGTGTAATGCTGTACAGCTTAGAAAAATCTTTTTTAAAAAATTCAATTTACATATTTTATATATATTTTTATCCATGAGAATAAAAAATAATATATTTATGATAATTCTCATATACTATTCAATCTCTAAAGTTAAATCCACTTGACAAATATTTCATACACCGATACACATTGTACCATTTTATTAGAATGCACCAAATGATTTTTTTTTTTATGATTTTCATAATAAATATTTTATTTTTTTAGTTTGTTAATCATACCCCCAAGAATACTTGTTAACAACAAAAAGAAAAATACTTAGCTTAGCGAAGAGTGAATATATAAAGTATAGTTCCTTTAGAATAAGATTCATGAAATGCGATATGGAGGAAGTTGAAGACGCAGGTGGGTATGGGGAGAGGGTTGGACCACGCAGAAGGAGTGGGGGCACTAATTGGGAATGGCAAGAAATTAATAAATGAATAGTGGTGGCAGAGAGGCACACTTCACACTTGCGTTGCGTAGGTAAGGGATGACTATGAAATGAACACAAAAAATCAACAACTTGGGACTGCATTAAGTGCTTTTGTCATTTTCCATAGATCCTCTAATTAGGCCAGGCCAATCAATGACCAATGTCATGGCTTTTGCACTTCATTCCTTCCCTTCTTTTTCACACCCTGCAAATCAACTCTTCAAAAGGGGAAAGACACACATTGTTGCTTTGTTTTCTGTGGAGCAAGCCCATGCCAGTGGCTATCCGATCCTTTATAAGGTAGGAACATCCTTAATAAGAGGCTATACAAATTAAGCCCTTTAATCATATGCTTAATTGGATTTGATAAACGTTTTATCCCTGGGACAAACACCATTAAGATAAAATGTTTAAAATTAATTTTGAAGTGTTTAAGATAAAATCATTGTGTTTAACTAACTTACAAGAGTAACTCAAATTATGGATCAAAGTTTGAAATCTCTCTATGGTGATAAAAGATTTTAACAAAATCGATACATTATGAACAAGTGATAAATATATTTATTAATTTTTTACCTATTACACTAACATTAGATATATTTATAAGTGTTTGAGTTGGATTGGATTATTTGGCACAAGATCAAAAATAAGATTCAATATTACAAAATTTATTTATCTTATTTAAAAATCTTGATTGAATATGATAAAAGTTATTTATTTTATTTAAAAGTTTTGATTGAATATTTCAATTTTTTTTCATATAAAAATCTTTTAAAATCTTAATCAAATTCATTGCTTAAGTTATTTTTAATGTAATGATAAAGTAATCTTACTCTGTATCAATGTATGATTTATTATTTCCAAATGTGTCTTAGGAAATTTGTGTTTAGGTGTTTGACATTGGTCAACACTTTTGATTTTGGGTTGATGCAGTGCTGTGGGCTACGTACGCACAATATGCCAATTAAAAATTAATTTCAGTCTAAAATAATCATCTCATCTCAACTATGGTCTATGAGAATATCTTGTTAAATTTGAAAAATGTTAAGACCGACTTATTGAGTAAAATATGCTTGAATTTATACAATGATACCTAAATTGAGACAAATTTATATAATTTTTTTTGAAAATTTTATATTTTATTATATATTAATTATTTATTTTTTACTACCAATATATATATATATATCTATATATATATATATATATATATATATATATATATATATATATATAAAATCATTTTCACTACTCTATATATATATATATATATATAGATATATATATAAAGAAATATCCCGCGCGTGTCCCGCGAGGTCTCTCTCCCATATATATAGATAAATATATATATATATATATATATATATATATATATATATATATATATATATATATATATATATATATATATATATATATATATATATATATAAAAGAAATAACATAATTAATAGATGATTTACCATATTTATTTCATAATTTTTTTTCCTCGATGATTAGTCTCATAATTTTGATAATAAAAATATCTTACTTTCAAAGAATATTGATAAAAAAATTTAATTTTGTTTGCAGAGATAAAATGACTTTGGTGATTTCTATGATTAGTCTCGTGAGTTTTCGTCCTAAAAATATACTTTCCTTCAAGAATATATATATATATATATATTATTTTTCTTCCAAATTTGATTTTTCTGATTATTCAAAAATTTCCCACACGCTATCTCTTTTACTTTCATTTCACCTTTTGCACAGAACAACCCTCTCTCTGTAATTTTCTTGCAGAATCCTCATTGTTACTCAGACTTGTTGTGTCCCTAATGTAAATATCATTTTCCACCGTTTTCAAAATATCTCCTTAAACCTCAAATGCTATTATTGTTCACTCTCCACACTTCTTCATTCCTTCAACTTCAGCCTCAACCTCAACCCACTTACCAGTTTTTCCAAATTTTCATTCTTTTTCCCTTTCCATGAGTTGATGCATCTTTTTCAAGCTAATTAAGCTTGAATTAGCTGGTGGGGTTTTTTAAATTCGTCGATAAAAATTACAGTGTTCTGCTATTTTTTTTTTCTTCTTCTTGTGTTTTTGTTTGCAGATTCAGGAACTGGTGTGTGAGGTAATATATTTGCTAGATCTTCATTTCCCTTTTTTTTTTTGCTTCATGGGGTGTTTGTTTTTTGGGGCATTGGAGCTTCTTTGTTGTTTTGTGGCTCAAAAAGTTTATTCCTTTTGAAGGAGTTGTTTGCTTGATGAATCCTTGTGCTGCTTCCCCTTCAATTCTTAATTTCTTATCGGCAATCGAGATCTGGTTTGTTTCAAATTTGTTTAACTATTCCTTTCATTTTTTGAGATTTGAAAAAGGTTGTTTTTTTTTCCTTCTGTATTTCTACCATTTGAATCAATTGTAGATAGGCATTGTTTCACCGACTGCAATTTTTCTGAAAGTACTGCATCATTGCATTCCCTCCTCCCCTTTTCTCGTGGCTGTTAAAATTGTGATGTTAATTATTGCCTAGTCTTATGGTGAACCATAACCGACTTTGATTTTTAACTATTCTTGCTGAAGAAATTTGAAATTCATCTTAAAAGCTGTGGCTGCACTTCTGATTTATTCTGTCAAAAGGAATGTTGAAATTGCTAAGTTGACTGAAAAAAAAAAGGCTATGGTAATTGTAGTGTTTTACAGCATCTCTAACTTGCTGCCCTAGTTTGCCTATGTCTACTTTATTTAGTGTAGTAATAAATGTAACTGTCATCCTTCCTTTTGGAGAAACTTCTCATTTTAAAACGTACAATTAATGGACCTTTTTTTTTAAAGTTTTTGTAACAGTACAGGCAAGTGACAGTTACATTTTCTTTACCATATGAAGTTCTCTCTGATGTAGAAGATACTATTTCTCATATTTGATCGAGGGTATTTTGATATGAATTTCTTTGTAGATGGTTTTTGTTGACTTAAAGAACCACTTCCTTATTTAAATGGTATGGTTTACCATTCTCTCATTACTCCTTTTGATTTATATGAAGATTTCTTCAACTCGGGGTTTCATTGACATAAATGCAAACAATCTTGAATTCGAAGGCAGTAAGTGATTACTTAAATCCCTGAAAGACATGCAGTCAGCCTTGTTTCTGCTGAAATGAAGAACTTGCAGGTTCTCCTATTATATGTTTTTTTTTTATCTTGGCAGTTGGTACATTGTTTGCCATATCCACTATCACAATGGTTAATTTTATGGATCTAATGCACTTGGATGTATTGGCTTTCAATGCTGAGAATATATATTCATGATATGGTTCCTTTTAAAATACAGTTATAACCAACCCGCGCTGTTTGCTGAGAAAAGCACCAATTTATCCTTGGAAAATTACGTAATTCAATCAATATATGCATATATTTACCCTGTTTTGGGGGAAAACCCTGATCTGATGTGCACTTGTGGACCAAGGGGTTGACATGATGAGAGAAAAGGAGTGCTTGTTAATATAAGGAATTTTACAGTAATACACGGAGATGATCATTTGTGTTTTTGAAATTTGAAGAAATGGAGGTTTTCCATGGTGTTTTGTTATCTGTTGCTGGTGTGGCCAGCAATAACTACGAATAAGTTAAACGGGAGACAGAATCCTGCTGAATCTAATTGTCATATAATAGGAATCTACCTGGATAAGTTTGAAGGTGTATTACTTTATTAACGGCAGTGATATAATTCTTTTCTCACAATTGACCGTGGTGGAGGTTAGTGAGTGGCAAAATTTACTATTTCCCTGAAAAAAACTTAAATGTCCATGTCATTTCCAGTTGTCTATTTTGTTGTAATGGTTTGTTAAGCAAAAACTAATGTGTACATATTTAAATCTCTAAAATTTAATGTGTTTTGGTCCTGTTGTATTCAGTATTAAAGAATACTTTCTGGCTTTCTACTCTCACAGTGATGCAAACTCTGCCCAATCTTCTAGATTTCCTTTGTAGCACTCGTAGCTGCTTGCATATATTATAATTAAACAAAGCTATTCTTTTATGGATTTGCAGAGCTCGGAAGAATTACAGTCGTCGACTCAAGCTTCTCATGAGCCCAAGAGTGAACAACCAAACAATCACACAACTGATGCTCCTGTTACAGACACAGGATCAGCATCTGCTACAAGTAATGACAGCAAAAAAGTTTCACGGCAGGATATTGAATTTGTAAGGATATGTATTCTTTGCTAAACATTTGACTAGTTTTCTGTTATTGCCTACTTTTCCACTTGCATCCTATGTCATGTGGATTGTATTTTATAAAAGGATAATTTGTGCCTTTCAAAAAAATAAATAAATAAATAAAAGAATATAAGGATAATTTGTGGAAGCTAATCTTCTTTTTTCCTCCTTTTTGTAGGTCCAGAATTTAATAGAAAGATGCCTACAGTTATATATGAATAAAGATGAAGTGGTTAAAACATTACTGACTCGGGCAAAGATAGATCCTGGATTCACAACTCTTGGTAGGCATCTTAACTCTTAAGGTCTCTGTCATGCCATTTATGTATTGCATTGTAAATTGTAATTAATAATAGTCTATTGTATTTTCTATCCATAGAAAACCTTTGTATCCTTCTTATTGATTTTCCATGTTTTATTTAATCAAACTGGTTATCTGATCCATGTGTTTCTCTGTTTGATTACATTGAAATCATCGTAGTTTGATAGTTGAGACATTTTTCTTTTAGAAAAAACATGGCATTATTTGCATTCTTGTATATTTTCTGTACCTTTTATAAGTGGATGCAAACTCATGTCCCATTGCTTTCAATGCTTTGTAATTGATCCTTTTTAATTCAGTATGGCAGAAGTTGGAAGAAGAGAATGCCGATTTTTTCAGGGCCTACTATATCAGACTAAAATTGAAAAAGCAAATACTATTATTCAATCATTTACTTGAGCATCAGTATCATCTGATGAAGTGTCCAATGCCTGCAAAGGTTCCATTGGCTCCAATACAGAATGGAATCCATCCAATGCCTGGTAAATTCTTGCCCTCTCATCAGTGTGTATATGTGTGTGTTTAAATCCAAAATATCTTCACCTCTTTGCAATTTGCACGACTTAAAGTAAACTGTGAGTTGAGACTTGAGTGATGGCACTTACATTTCACTTCTCATGTTATGTAATCTTGCTCAACACTCTATACTTCATGGCCAACAACACGGAGCAAATCATAGATCATGTCTCATGAAAAAGGTCTTAACTGATACTTTCCTCACTTTATGAGAATGAAAAAATAGTATGAAGATTCTCAGGATTCTTGGAAATTCCTTAAAACCATAGAGGCTTTGCTATATCAGTAATTAAAAACATTATCCTGAGTATTATTTATGATGCTGCCTGATTTTACTCCAGATGTTAATGTTTGGATTTATCAAAAACTCTGGTTTGTTAAGAAGTTTGAGTAATTGAGAAATGTTCAATTATTAGTGCTATTACAAGATTGTTCTTATGATTGTTTGGAAACTTTCCTTTTTTGTATTCTGAACAAACATTGGAAACCCTGGTATTTTCTTGTTAGTCTATTAATTGCTGGCTTTCTATTTCTCTCAGTTGAGGAAAGGAAACCTTTTATATATTTCTTGGTTGAGTGTTATTTTTGATGGATTCCTGGGGATATATTTTGCTGTATTAGTGATTGTAAATATTTTATTGGCCTGCGAGTATTTGAGTGTTTTACATAATCTTTTTGTGTTTATTGCTTAGTACATTTCAGTCTTAAAAGATGGACTAGATTATACATGCATAAGTTCACTTTGCTTTATCTTTTTCTCATTTCCCTGCAATATTCTTTAACACTATTTGTTTGCAGTGCAGCCAACAACCTACCTATGGGATATCCAGTGCTACAGCAGCCTCCCATGCCAGCAACAGGTCAACCTCATATTGACTCCATGGGTTGTGGTATATCAAGTTGTCATGTAGTTAACGGAGTCCCTGCCCCAGGAAACTTTCACCCCATTCGGATGAATTCTGGGAATGAGTGAGAACTTTCTCAACTACACATAATTCCTTTATGTTACTCATATAGAGGTCAATATTACAATTAAGATTGTTTACATGTCTAGCTTTTTAAGTTGTCTGAAATGTTTAAAGGTGTGTTTTGTGGTTAAATAGTAATTGATTTCATCAATGAAATGCTTAGTTGTGTGACTGATAATGTATTTCTAACTGTTTGTGTGTTTCTGCATAATGCACATTTTTGCCCAGATTGTTATAGTTGTCATGCACTTAAATATTAGTTAAATTAATTTGATGTAGAGGACCTTCCTTATGTTATTTTAAAAGTAACCTGCTTTGTTTTGTCCTTGTTGAAGTATGGTGGTGGACCACAGTGCTCCCGATATGGCTCCTGTTATTCCACCAAATGGTACAATGTCGTCTGTCTCAGAAATGCCAGTAAGTCCGACATCAGTAGCATCCAGTGGTCATTTCGCCTTCAGTGCCTCAGAAATATCAGGAATGGGCGCAGACGCATCAGCTCTTGATACAGCATTTACATCTGATGTGGTAAGTTCAGTAGGACTACAGCTTGCACCAGATGGTGGAAATGGAATTTCCAGATCGCTGGATCAAATTCAGTGGAATTTTAGCTTATCTGATCTAACGGCTGATTTGCCAAACTTGGGAGGTAATTTCTTGTTTGACTCTCTGATTCACTTTTAGGTATGCAGTTAAAGTTAGTTTGATGTCATCGTAGAGTGAAGTTGTTTGAGATGTACAACATGTGTTGAGTTTGTGATCTGTTATGTCCTTGATCTGCCCAAAGTATTCTGAATATTTGATAAGAAAAAGGTGAAACTATTGGACTCAGTAATAACAAAAAAGCAGGAAGCATTTACTATCAATATTGAATTTAGAGAAAATTAGACTTGGTCTTTTTGAGGGCGAGCCCTGGTGCAGCGGTAAAGTTGTGCCTTGGTGACTTGTTGGTCATGGGTTCGAATCCGGAAACAGCCTCTTTGCATATGCAAGGGTAAGGCTGCGTACAATATCCCTCCCCCATACCTTCGCATAGCGAAGAGCCTCTGGGCAATGGGGTACGGTAGTTTATCTGTTCTCAGTGTTCTGTGAAGAACAGTTATTATACTTTATGTAGTTATCATAACATATCTGATGTAGGTATTAATGTCTGACTGCTATTGGTTCAAAGTAAATGACAGATAATCATTTTTGAAATGACTAAATGCAGTCAAGGATTATAATCAAGATTTTATATATGTTCAATCATTGTTGGTCTCTTCTTGCTTTTACTGTCTTGAGTTCTTTGCAGATCTAGGAGCTCTGGGAAACTATCCTGGTTCACCATTTTTGCCATCTGATTCAGACATTTTGCTAGAATCTCCTGATCAACAGGATATAGGTAATGTTAAATACATATATATCTTATTTTTAAATGTCCTAAATTTTAAAACTGTTGATGAATAGTAGTAGTGGTCCAACAATAGTGAGCTGACAATCAAATAGGATCCAAGTTCTAGACCACCACCGACTCCATGAGCAAGAGTAATTGTCAGGGTTGAATTAGTGACTCAGCGTAATAGGGCTCCTGTGAAATACATAAATAAAGGTTAAATTAATCTATATGTGCCTGTAGTTTAGGGTCTATTTACTTCTGTTTTCATTTTTATTTTACAAACTTGCCACCTTATTTTCAATCCATTTCCTGTTTTCAAAGATATGTACAGGAAACAGAGGAAAAAAATAAAGTATTTTAGTTGGATCCCTATGGCACTCTATAGGGTTCCTGATACAATTTTCTTGTTTTTCTGTTGATAAAATTGTTTGGACTTCATAAAAGCTTGATTTACTATTATTGTTATTAAAAGTTCAGAATACATATTCAATGTATGCAATCTATAGGATATTATGAAACACTACAAAATCTGCTTAAAAGAGGCAAAACAGAAACAGAAGGCAAGGTAAAACATCAAAACTACAAAGGTGGACATTAGAATAAAATCAAAATTTCATGAATTAGATTAATTAGTAGAACACCTTATACTATAGAGAATTGAATTTGGCACATATTAGTAGCATCTTGTTTCTGAAATAACACGTTATACTATATACCCACGTACTGCTGGAATCTATCTGGAATTTTCTGCTATTGCTTTTCAAAGTGAAGTTCTAGTTTTGATTTAACCAAGGTACCTTTGTTTTCATTTCAGTGGATGACTTCTTTGTTAATTCTGAGCCCCCATGCTCTCAATCGGATGAGGAGAAATCTTGAGGTGAGGCGAGTTGCATGTTTCACATTAATTGTTAGGTTAGGGAAAAATTAGGATTAATAAATGTCATCTAGCTTACATGGCATACAGGTTTACTGTTACCTAAGTGTAGGCAGCAGCCTGATTTAATATCATCAGGATGAAGATAGAGAATGTCAATTGTTCCCTGTAGTAGCAAACTAGCAATCTTTTGCATTCTTTTAAGAAAACTATTATCAGGATGAGTTGGGACATTGTTTAGGATGTAATTGATTTGATGCATTTGGATTATATATATATTGTTTGGATCCTTGTCAGTCCAAAGGTTGGTTTCACATTGTTTCAAAGCATTATATTATTTTCTTGATGCTCCAATGGTGTCAAATTAATCAGTTCATCTAATAACAGCATGGTTCAATGTCCTTTTCAGCTTTTACTTCAATTAGAAATGAGTATAGTGGTTGATCATATACTATTGTTGAAGCACAAATCACTGCTTTGTCTTTGATTGTTGCTTTAAGATTGCTAAGATATCCTTCAACATAATTAAAAACTAGCCATTTTCCTAGTGGAAGTCTTGACCCTTTTATTTGTTACAGAATGACTTTGCTTGTGCTCGGAAGGTCCAGTGTTTTTTCTCTCTTTCTTTTTTTCCTTTTTCATATTTGGCTGGTTATCTTTATTTATTATTATTATTATTTTTTTTTTTGTAGTGAGACTAACCTTGTTCAGATATTCACATTGCTCCGTTTAGCAATATTTTTTTATTGACTCAAACCTCTGATTTTGCACATGCCCTTCACCCCCAAATGTTTCTAATATGTATGGTAACCTGAGTTCACAAATACCATATGTATTAAATGAATAAAGACGTGCCTTTCTCTAGAAAGTTTTAAATTTCACGTTAATGATAATGTCATTGTCATTGACACAACTATGAAATTCTAGTTTTTTTTTTATATATAAAAATCTGGACTCATTTTCTTAGAAAAATTACCTTATTTGATGATAAAATGTATTTTTGAGAACTACCCTATTTAGAAAAATACCTTATTTGTCTAGTTATCACTTTGGGCACTAGGGTTTAGTCACGACAATTGTTTTGTGCACCTAGTACAAGATAGACAATTCTAACATTATTTTAACCAATTGAGTTAATAAATTAATTATATTATAAAATAATTAATAGTAATATATAATATTAAATTTTTTAATGTGTATTTAATGCATATATAAATTTATATAATAAATTTTATATAAGGGATTAAATTTCACGTTAATGATAATGTCATTGTCATTGACACAAGTATGAAATTCTAGTTTTTTTATATATAAAAATCTGGATTCATTTTCTTAGAAAAACTACCTTATTTGATGATAAAATCTTTTTTTGAGAACTACCCTATTTAGAAAAATACCTTATTTGTTTAGTTATCACTTTGGGCACTAGGGTTTAATTTATTACAAGATAGACAATTCTAACATTATTTTAACCTATTGAGTTAATAAATCAATTATATTATAAAATAATTAATAGCTATATATAATACTAATTTTTTAATGTGTATTTAATGCATATATAAATTTATATAATAAATTTTGTAAAGGACTATTAATTTGTAAAATATTTTAAAAAATATATATGGATTAGTAATCAGTATGTAAGTTTGTTAGGGTAATTTTGAAAAAAACCAAAAAATGTTGTATGTATAAGAAAAATGTTGGCTGCGCAAAGAAAAAGCCTTTAGTTACTCTTCTATTGAGCTGTTTGAAGAGATATTCAGTTACAAATATGAAGTTATTTTTACTCGCATGATAATCAGTTTCACTATTTTTTTCCAAATATCTCGCAATAACTCAGATTGTTTTTTTTTATGCTAATCAAATTGGCTTTTATCATAGAAAACTAGTCCTAGGAAAAATTAATTTTCAAACAAGAACAATAGAAGTATAGAGCATAGTCAAGGGATGTCAATAATGAATAAACGCCAAAACTATCTTGTCATTTCCCTAATAAGCAAAGCAGTAATATATAAACTTTTGCTTTATTAGAGGCAACGTAAAATGACGATGGTATGGTCCATCAACTTTCATGAAACTTATTAAAATAAAGGTATTTTAAAAATTGGACCAGTGGTAGATTTGGTTGATATACTAGGTTAATGAGTTACTGATCGAATCAATGAATCAGTAATCAACCAGTTACTGATTGAATCAACGAATTAGTATTTGGACTGTATAAATTAGTGTAAGTAAAAAAAATATAAGTATTATTGAATTAATTACTTTTCTAGTGTGCCACGTAGGCAGATGCGTTAATTTTAACAAATTATGCGACATGACTAAAGCGACATGCAATTGGTACTTTCAGAGTCTTTTTGAAATTTTAATATTTTGAAGGACCTGAATTAAACCCTTAAGTACTAAAGTGATAATTCACCCAAAAATAAAATGATCTCATATGATAATATGTATAAATGAGAGATAAGTTTTTAATTCATGAGTTAATTTTTGAGGTTGGATTAGACATATCCAAATTTAAAGATGATATAATAATTTATCTACATGTTTAAATTAAAATTTGCAACAAGATTGAGTTAAACTTAAGTTTGTAAATCTTACTTTTAAATCTTAATGTACAAACACACTTTTTCATAATAACTAAACATGTTAAAAACTAAGATTATCTTAATGTACAAACACACTTTTTGATAATAACTAAACATGTTAAAAACTAAGATTATATTCAGTAAAATTAGGTAGTAATTCGAAACTGAAAAATTAACTTATTAAATTAGAAGTGTTTCGTAGAATTAACTTGAAGTAGCTAAAAAGTATAAAATGTTAAAAAAATAATAATGCCACGATTTATTTTAAAAAACTAATAAGGAAAATGAAAAGATATATCGATGATAAAAATGAAAGAAAATATAAAACCTAAAAGTTAGTGTTTTAAAAAATGTTACTTAAAATAACGTTTGAAAAATGCTAGAAGCTATTAAGAAACTATGAAAAAAAATTATTTATCGAACAATCAAATAAGCTTTTCAGGTAGTAAAAAAAATTGAAAAATTAACTAAAATATCTTACCAAAGCTTCAATTTACTCTATAATCGGAGTTTGGACCACTCCAAACAAAAAACCGATCATAGCATATCTTATTGTGGTTATTAGATCACCATTATCTAGCCATTATTGGACCACCGGCAGGAAATGGAAAAAAGGAAAGAATATATGTGCTTAGCAGCCTTTGTTGTAGATTCAACTAGTAAGAAAAAATTCAAGGACAAGAAGTTTGAAAACAATTCCTTGTGTGTATAACATTTTTGGTGTAATTTTTCATGTTTTTGAATGTGAAGTTAATAGTTATAATTTTCACATCTCAAATGTAAATTTTTTTAATGAGTTTTCAAACATGCTATCCAACCATTTCGAGGGACTTTTTTGGGGTTGGTTCTATAATAGACAATCGAATATGGTCCCTGCCTTTTCATCCGATCCAATAGGCATTTAGGGATCTCGTTTCTTACATTAAAGTGAGCTTTTGGTAGTGTTATGCCTGTCCCTCCTTCTTGTCTATGTCTTTATGGGTTTGCACATGACCTTAAATTAAAGCATAAGAGCTAAAGACCTACATTCTAGTATACGAGGATAATCACGAGAGGACTAATCAATCTTGCAAACTTCAAGTTATGTATATGCAATCCTTGGAACAGAGTGTGTGTCTCTATCTACCAAAACTAATACACCTTTCATATATAAATAAAAATGACTAATCTTATATTAATTAAGACAGTTAAAATGTTTAATTTTATTAATCTCAATTTATTAATCACAAGTAAAAAAATTACTCATAAAATATTCTTAATTAAAATTTATTATCATGAATAAAAAAAATCGTTAAAAATATAAAGGATGTTTTAGGAATAATATTATTAAATAAGAATGAAACTATTTAAATTTGTTTATACTTTATTCATTACGATATTATTGGTACGGAGTGTTTATCAGTTTTGTCAATAATTAATTTCCGTCAAAAAATTGGTTGATCACCTTTAATGAAATTTTTCCTTTCCAACCGTATTTTTTTCATTCACAAAACTTGAATTTAAGATCTTATTTTAAAGGAACTGAGTTCAATACCATTCAAATCAATGACTTATTCATAGATTTATTTATATTTGAATCTAAGATAAAAGGACAACTTTTTTACTTATATATGAGTATAAAAGAGAATAAAATTTTAGGAGAATAATTTTTTTAGTGACACTTTCTTCATTGTAAAAAAAGTTACAAAAGTATTGCAGAAATAAATTTTATCATAATGTACTAATACGCATGGGATTTATACCATATCGTAGGTTCGTATTTAATACTGTATATATCTGCATGTACTTGAGCTACCTTATGGACTTGGACTCTATTAGTCTTCTTACATCCTCAATCAATAATCATATCATTGCCGCTCGTTTTATTTCACTTTTTTTCCCATCACTATCATACTCTTAAGTGCGTGACCATAAAAATTCTTTCTCTGAAGGCTTAGTGCAACACTGCAACATTTTTTTTTTGCTTTGTTTTAGTTTTGAACTCCTCTGCTTCATGCTTTGGTTCTCGGGGTAAGTAAAGGAAACAGAGAAGGGACTTCACACTTATCAAGAAACCTTGGCATAGCTAAGATTGATGTTCCTTTAACCTTCTAATCTTGGCCATCTTCTCTTACCTTCTTACCAACAACTTGAACACATCAAGGCTAGCTAACCACTTCACAGCTTTTTCAAAGTGTCTTTGAAATTTTCTTTGTTTTTGTTTGTTTTTTATCCTTGCAAGAGAGTTTTGGAGTTTGGCTCATGGTTTCTTAATCAAACCATTTTACAGCTATCTTTATACGTCTTTTTTTTTCCACAAGAATTGAAAACAGTGTCAAGAGGATTTACAACAACTCACCACTTTTATTCAACCAATTGAGCTAGACTCCCTTGACTGCTATCTTTATATGTCTATGTGCTGCTTGCAGTTTCTTCTTATTTATTCATTTGTTTCATATTAGCCCCGAAAAAGTCTTTTAGTTACTCTATATTCCTATTATTCATTCTTTTTATTATATGTATTTTTTTTCAACACTAGCCAATTGTTCTACTTGGTTCCTATGGTTCAAGTCAGCCCCCTCTCCTACTCTCCTTTTTCTTTTCTTTCTAGAATTCGGTGTCTTTGGTTTTTACCAAATTCATTTGAGTCTGTTTGTGGCTACTTCACTTTAATTTGTTGTTTGGAAATTGGCTTGATAAATTTAAATAAATATTTGAGTTGTGGTGGTTTCTTGTTAGTGTTATAATTTTGAATCTGTAACTTATAGAAAGTTAAAAAAAGGCAAATGGTTTTATAGCCTAGCAGCAGAAAGTACTGAATTTTGGGGAAACATTCTAAGTCTAGAATTCAAATAATGAGAGCTTGATACAAAATAAAATAAAGTCATAAATAGTTGACCTTTTTTTCTCCTAGTTACATGTGCGCTGATTTAGAGTTTTTGAAGAAGACAAGTTTTTAATTTGAAGTTGGATTTTGCAGGCCTGAATCTTCTATTGTCCAAGTAAAGTGTGCTTTTCTATAAAGCATAAATATTCTCACTGGATACGGAAGTAGCTTAATCATGACTGCAAAGGAAAAGAAATTTGTGAGGTTCGTTTGCTAAAGCTTGGTTTTACTATATATTTCTTCAATTTCATTTGTTTAATTATTTTTGGTACATTCTGTGGTTTTAATTTAAACACTTGCTTACCACAGTAAGTAAATTAACTGGAGTGTAGTTGTTTCAGCTTGTGGTCTCGAGTTCGAGTTTGAGTATACAGTTATGCTAAATACCTAGAGAGAAAATTTTGCCATCATAGTATTCATACTTGACTCAAATAGGATTGATAGTGGTTGATATTTGTGTTCTAGACAAACAATAAATAAAAAATAGCACTCTCTTTGCACACTTTTAGAATCATATGTTCTGCCTCTGCATATTTATGCTGACTCAGTTATTCATTTTCCTTTTGTGACTGAAAAGAAGTTGTTCATTTTCCTCATTCAGAACAAAAAATCATTTTATTGATTTTTCTAAAACAAAAGTGGTATTTACCTATTTTAAAAAATGTTTAATGTATGACAAATTGACACTATAAAGAGCAATCAATAATTTGAATATGATCATGTCACCAAGATTACTATACTACTACAAATTACACAAAGTTACAAACACTATCCTATATTCCTATTCCTATCTCTGACTGCTAGTAATGAAATTTGATCAATATTGTATTACTTTTGGGGTATTCAGTACTCAACAATTGTAGTGACCTTTTAAGAGATTTGATCTTATGATTCTTTTTTATCGTTGGAAACTTTCGATGCTAACATCTACATGATTTTTATTACTTCAAGATTCTTAACTGAGTTTTATATTTCTGTCCAGGTTGGATTGGAAGTCACTTTCTTCTTCAAGTATTGAGCACAATGATTCTTCTAATGATGGATTTCTCAAAAGAAAAGTTCGACCAAGCTTAAGTTCTCTCATTGATGGATCAATAACAAATTCGTCTTGTCAGAGCCATGTTCTTGATCCACAGGGGGCAACACTTCAGAAGTGGAACAAAATTTTTGTAATTACAAGTGTGATGGCAGTCTCTGTGGACCCTCTTTTCTTTTACATCCCAATGATTGATGACAAGAAACAATGCCTTGCTTTGGATGGAACACTGAAGATTACTGCCAGTGTTCTCCGCACATTCTTTGATCTTTTCTACATTCTTCACATCATCTTTCAGTTTCGAACCGGGTTTATTGCACCTTCCTCTCGTGTACTTGGAAGGGGTGAGCTAGTTAATGATCCTTGGGCCATAGTAATGAGATACTTAAGCTCTTACTTCATCATTGATATTCTATCAATTATTCCACTTCCTCAGGTATTTCCCTCTTCTAAACTAATTCTCAACTCAGAAGACGAAAATTCTTTTTAATATATCATCATTAACTGTCATTGAAGTGTTAATTACCCCATAACCGTACTTTGTAGAGAAACCACTAGACATATCAGTTTGAACCTTCACGTGCTGTAACCTCAAAAGTCTAAATATTTAAGACATTATTTAATATACTATGACAGTGTAAACATTTTTTTACAGTATCTCATTCTCTAACAAATTGTCATGTTTGATAAGTATGTTGACTTTGATAACAACTACTTTGAAAGTCACGATAAGGATGATTTTTGATTAGTTGACAGTAACAGTGTATGACAACTCACTAAATAAGCCCTTGGAAATGGAATGGTTTTAGTGCTTTTGATATTTTCATATGACAATTACATGGTATCCAAAGTGAAGCTGCATTAGTACTAATTTTAATTAAGTTCAGTTTGCTGTGAAAGACATAATTTGATGTTGTTTTAACACCTTTAATGTTTTCTTAGATGGTCATTTTAGCTACGGTCTCAATTCCAAAATGCTCAGTTCCTTATGTGGGAAAGGATTTATTGAAGTACACAATAATAACCCAGTACGTGCCAAGACTTCTGCGGATTTACCCGTTATTCAAAGAAGTAACAAGAACTTCTGGCATATTGACTGAGACAGCATGGGCTGGAGCTGCTTTCAATCTTTTTCTGTATATGCTAGCAAGTCATGTGAGTTGATTTTGTCACTTACATTCATAACACCTTACCTATGTTCCTAGTTATATATCATGCTATTATGACCACCAAGTACATGTGACATACCAGGTTGTTGGAGCATTCTGGTATCTATTTTCGGTTGAATCAAGGTTGCGGTGCTGGCGAAGGCAGTTGAAGACTACTATGATCTTTCATGAATCCTACCTTAGCTGTGGACGTAACAATCCCATTGTTCTATCGCTTCTCAAATATTCTTGCCCTTACATTGATCCAGAAAGCATAGAAAACCTGGCAACTTTCAATTTTGGAATGTTTGTAGAGGCTCTAAAGTCTCGCGTGGTGGAATCAACTACAGATTTTACTCACAAGTTCTTCTATTGCTTTTGGTGGGGTTTGCGCAGTGTAAGGTTGGTAAATAAATCTTCTCTACTCTTGCCTCAATATATGCAACATTCACATTTTATTTTGGAACTTCTGTCTTTTGTTCCCAACGTTTTTGTGGACTTAATTTTTATAACTTCTTATCAAGGAAAGCATAATATAATATAATGCTACCTAAAGTATTTTTTTTTTTCCTTTTTGCAGTTCTGTTGGGCAAGGTCTCGAGACAAGTAGTTATGTTGGGGAGATAATCTTTGCTATCTTAATTGCTGTCTTTGGATTGGTTCTATTTGCATCACTTATTGCAAACATGCAGGTAATTCTTTGGCAACAAGGACTATGAGATGAGATTATAGACAAGATAAGAGTGATCTTGCATATTGGTGTCATTAATTACACATCCCTAGTCATATAGTGTAACTCATGAGTATTTCTTTTTCTTTTCTTGGTTTGCAAATAAATAAAAAAAGAAAAGAATTTTGTGATGGTGTAAAGAACAAGCAAGCAAGTTAAGAGGACAGGTTTTAAACCTTAAAAGGGAAACCAATTTTTCATCAATTTTGGGTGTTAATTAAAAGAGTCAGCTACATTATTACATTCCACCCTTGATATATTTGTTGAATTCATGGTGTTGATTATTGTTACAGAAATATCTACAATCTACCAGTGTGAGAGTTGAAGAGATGAGAGTCAAAAGGAGGGATGCAGAACTGTGGATGTCCCACCGTATGCTACCAGATTTGCTGAAGGAAAGAATTAGAAGGTATGAGCAATACAAATGGCAAGAAAATAAGGGTGCTGAAGAGGAGACATTGATTCGCAACCTCCCTAAAGATCTCAGAAGGGATATCAAGCGTCATCTTTGCTTAGAACTACTTAGAAAAGTGTGTATATATCATCCATATCCATCTCTCCATTCACTTGGTGTTATTTTTCAATTAGAATTAGAGTTCCATAAGTACTTTTCATGCATATCTTTACTTAGAATTGAAGTTTCAGTTTGATAACCTACGCGTGCTACCTTTAATGCAAGTTTTTATCACGGGAATTATCTCTTTCAAATCGGATTAGAGATATACACAAGAATTAAGTAACTGCATCTAAGTTATATTTTTTTAGCCTCCTACCTATACATACTTATAACACACTTCTTCAAATACATTTTTTCTAATTTATTAAAATATATTGAAAATTACAAAATCAGCAAAAGAGTGTGACAAAGAGTAGAGTGTGTTCTTAAGGTTTCTTTTCATATACTATTTCTCAGCAATACTTGTATGTGTGATGAGCATTTTTTACTTCTTATTTATTGGTCTAGGTACCAATGTTTGAGGACATGGATAATCAGTTGTTGGATGCACTGTGTGACAGACTGAAGCCAGTTCTTTACACAGAGAAAAGTTACATAGTTCGTGAAGGGGATCCAGTTGATGAAATGCTGTTCATAATGCGGGGAAAACTAGCTACTGCCACAACAAATGGTGGAAGAACTGGTTTCTTCAACTCCTTTGAGATCAAGGCTGGTGACTTCTGTGGAGAAGAGCTTCTAACATGGGCATTGGACCCCAACTCATCCTCAAATCTACCCATTTCAACTAGAACTGTGCAAACTATATCAACAGTTGAAGCCTTTGCTCTCATGTCTGATGACTTGATGTTTGTTGCTTCCCAATTTCGACGGCTTTTAAACAGCAAACAACTTCAGCACACTTTCAGGTGCTGTAGAAACTATATTCTAGTCACATCATTAATTATGTTTTGAGTAATTGTGTATCTTTCTATATATATTAGTTTTCTTCATACTTTATAAAAAAAATTTATTACATGCCAATTTGACCCTATAGTGACATTTTTTTATATTCAATTTGATTCCTATGAAATAATTTTTTATAATAAAAAATTGTTTTTACTAAATTAGAAAGTAATGCAACTATAGGAGTCAAAAATAATATTTAAACCTATTTTAAAAACATAAGACAATTTAATACTCTCTTTATTAGTAAGAAGATTAATAAAAATGTTATATATGACGTTATAAAATTATTATATATTTTGTAGAATAAATGCACTAATTACGTACTTCTAGGTTTTTGAAATTATTTAAATTTATATATTTTTTTAATATTTACAGTAACGTCTCTTATATAAATTAAACTCCTTTAGGTTTCATTTATATTTTAAAAAATTAAGAGAATTAGTGTAAGAATAGATAAAAGTCAGAGAGTTTAAGATCACAAAACTTCAAGAGTAATTAATTAGTTTAATCTATTCTATTTTTTTTAATGTAAAAAGTGTTACACTGGTAAAAAAAAAGGGGGGGGGGGGGGGGGGGGGGCACACACCACACATATAATCTGAAACCATGACTTTTGTTTAGACTTTAGATTCTGATCATTGTAGTTTGTTTAGATCATCCCATCAAAGTTTTCATTTAACAAAATCAGATTAATTGGATAGGAAATCATCCTTAATAGTGCCACTCTTGTGCATATCACAAGTGCTGCTAAGACTGTGGTAAAAGATCAAAGTCAATTCCATGTTAAGCAAGAAAATAGAAAAAAGAAAAGAAAAAATGATTCATATATGTTTGTTCAGGTTCTATTCCCTGCAATGGAGGACATGGGCTGCACGCTTCTTACAAGCAGCTTGGCGCAGATACCGAAAAAGGAAGGAGAGCACGACACATCGTTCATTCACTGATCTCTCGTACAGGCAAGCCCATTTAATAAACTTCATATTTTTTTTATTTAGCCATTTTTTTAGTGAAAACCCATGTCATGCACTAAGAGTTTAACAACAAATTAAGTGTTGAACTTAATTTCATTAATTTTAAAAGTACAAAAAATTATTTGAGCAATTGAAATCATCGGAACCAAACCACTTCATCAGTAAGATGATTAATAAGAAGATATTATATCACCATATAGAACTATTCTTATATATATTTTTTATGCTGTAGTGTTAGGAAACAAGGGACACACATGCAAGTCATATGAAGCTAGCCACGACTTTTGTTTAGATTCTGATTGTAGTTTGCTTTGATCATCCTATCGAAGTCATTAATTTTAACAAAGATTGGATAGGCATTTATGTTAAACACAAGTTAGCAATCATATGATTGGACCAACCTTAGTAGAAGTCATCTTGAATATTGCACTAAGAGCAAGCTGTTTGTCTAAATGGAACAACATGAGGTTATTTGGACGAAAGATTCTAATAAAAATGATCAGTTACATTAATTTGTTTAAATCTAAATAAATTTTAAAAACTATTTATTTAATAAGTACATAAGATTTAATTATCAGAATAATCAGAAAATTATTTTTTTAAGCAAAAATAATTTAGACAAATTAAACATACTTAAATAACATAAAGTTGCTTATTCAATTGAAATAAATATATATTTTCAACAAATAAAATTAAACAAAATGACTCTTAACAAAGTTAATAAATTCTTCAGTAATAATATGATAATAAGAATCTTGAATAGTTGCACTGGCTTATAGCATGCAGGTACGTACAAGTTCTGAGATTTGATCATAACTCATAAGCTAGCAAGAAATATATAGTACTGTACTTGATTCAGCACAATGTTAATTTTTCCAGGTTCTATTCCCCGCGATGGAGGAAATGGGCAGCATGTTTCATTCAAGCATCTTGGCGCAGATACAAGAAAAAGTAGGCTGAGAGGTTATCACGTGAAGAAGCAGAAGAAAGGATAAAAGCTTTGGAAAATGATGAAGGGTCCTCACCTAGCTTTGTTGCCACCGTATATACAGCTAAGTTTGCATCAAATGCATTGCGCCACTTGCCAAGTGGTAAACGTAATAACAGAGTGCCAAAGCCACGGAGATTGCTACCCCTTATGCCTCAGAAGCCTGCTGAACCAGATTTCACTGCTCAGAAAAATCACTGATCAACCCTAGTTTTAAGTAAATTAATTGCAAGTTTATAACACTGAACTTGAAAATTTTCACATCTCCTTAGCAATTGTTTGTGCATAAGTTACTGCGTAAAAAAGTGGTGATTTCAGGATTCCCACGACTGTGCATATATATGTAGACACGGCAGTGTGTAAAAATATAATAATTGGTTGTTTGGATGAATGGTTTCGAAACATATTTTCACGAGAAGAGCTTCTCGGTGCTCAAATTAAGCCAAGTTTGGAGCATAGGTACTAACTAGGAGCTTCTAGTAACATATTATCTAACATTTTTTTCTTTCTAATATACACTTTATTATTAATTAAAATTTAAAAAATTATAAAAAAATTTATTAAATAAAAAGTGAAACTCACTGATGTTTATGTTTTTCAATTAATTTTAATTAATAATACAATCTGTGTTTAGTTTTTGGAGGAGGGATACTCCTAATTCACCCAACAAGCATATGAAGATATGCATTGTTAACTAAATATAGTTAATTCAGTTGCTTCAACATGATAAATAACTTATTGTTAATTAACATTTTTCAACCAATAATAATATATTTCACTAGATTGAATAAATATTTTAGATAAAGAATGTTAATCAAAATGATCTAACTCATTTAGTTAAAAAGAGTATGAGTATTATAAGAAAAAATATAAGAAATGTTAGCAACATATTATTTAGCACAATCGTCTTAACACATTCTCTATTATTATTAAAAAAAAAGTTATTAAAAACTAAAATTATAAGTGGCGCTAGCAAATGAGAAGTAGGACTCTCTCAATTATAATACGTAGTGTAGAGAAAATAAAATTACGTATAATCAAAGTGATTGAGGAGAATCTTTCAAGTTTTAATCCGTTTCTGTATAAACACTAAAGGATTTCACGGGAAACACGTTGGAAGCGCATAATGGTGAACTTTATTGTTTTTTCTATCTTTATTTCTGTGCATCTTGTTTTTCTTTCTTTTCATGTCTTCTCCTTTTTCATGTTCAATATTGTTACATCGAACACCTAAGCTGTCCATGGCTCATGCCCTCAAAACAAGTCATAGAGTGAGAAAAAAGTTCGTAAACAGACCAATATTATAAGCTGAAGCCCTTGATCGAGACTCCTTCTATAATGCATAACAAGGATTGATGAAAATTAATGCTAATAATAAATTTAAGTTACTCTATTCTTATCCATTAAGACACTAAAAAACTGTAGAAGTAGAAGATATTTTTATATGGTGGGGTGATATAACTAAATTATAGTTCAAGGTTTAAGGTTTTTATTGCAAGAATATTTAATTTCATAAAGATATTTAAAAAGTTTTGTCAAATACCACTCGGTTCTTGACATAGGCATATCAAAAGAATACTATGATTTTTGTTGACAAAGGCATATCAAAAAAGCAATCCTCTGATTTTTCTTTGTTAGATTGTAGTGATTTACAATTCCATTCGGGGAGAAAATTTATAGAATATAATTATGCACTTAAAATGTGAATTTTTTTTACAATATTATTTAATTTATTAATTATAAATTATCACATATAATGAAATCACCTTTTGTAATACTTATTTAGAAGTTATGTTTATGGTGTGATTCTAATATTTATTGATAGTACAAATTTTTTTATACATAATACTGTGATAAAAAAAAATTAATAGTGTTTCAATATTGATTTCACAAAAAAAAAATTGATAAAATATTTGGCGGCCGAAATGGAGAAGTGCTCTTCTTTTACTTTTTGTGTGGTTCGAGATTTTTCTTCAACTTTGGTAGGTAATATTGCTTTATATTGTGTAGAGTTTGTTTGGTTTGCTGGAAAAATCATGTTTCTAGCCATAAAATTCAGTTTGAACAATACTTCGGATTTCATGAGTAAAATAGATCAATTTAAGTCAAGTTAAAAAAAAGCTATAAATAATTAAGTAGAACGTGATTTTAGAATCGAGTCTCACCAAATTATGTTAAAAGAAATAATCTATTTTTTTTAATCTCAAAACCTTTATTTTATATTAAAACAAAATACTTTTAAATTAATTTTTAAAATACTTTATTTTATATTAAAACAAAATGCTAAATATTATTTTTAAATGCATCAATCTTGATTTTTTCAAGCTATAGCTTTTATCTTACATTTCTCAGGTTCCTTATGTTTTAATTTTTTTTATTGTATTCCTTATCATATTTATCATTATTATTATTATTATTTCTTAAGGTGTATATACTTTTCAGTAATATATACTGTGATGATGGAACACCAATCATGATTTATGATTTGAGAGAAGGGAGGAGATACACAAGTCTAAAATGCTAAAGAGAAAAAGAAGAAAACTAATAAGATAGAATGTTTTATTATTCTTACACATTTTTATTTATAACTCATTTTTTCTCATTATCTTTTACATTATATGGCCCATCTTATTTTATATTGAGAAAATGCTAAGAATGTAAAGAGTTTTTATATTGTGATTTTTCCATCACAATAGTAAGTTCGTTGTCCTTTTTCTTTTCTTTTTTTCGGAAAAGCATAAGTTTGTTTTCTTTTATGTTAATACTTAACATCCTTCATGGTTTTTATTTCCTAGCTGTCCCAAAATTAAATTCTTTTATACTGTTTTTCATCTTTGTTGATTGTAAAAAAAAGAAATTGCAAAAGCATTGTAGAAATAAAATTTCTGGAAATATAATTAGGCATGGCATTATACCATTTCGTAGGTTCGTATTTAGTACTGTATATATCTGCATGTACTTGACTCTATGAGTCTTTTTCTAGTCTTCTTACATCTTAAGTCATATCAGTGTTGTTCCGGGTTTATTGCATGAAAATCTTTCTCTGAAGGCTTATTATTGTTGTAACATTTTTTGCTTTGTTTAGTTTTGAATTCCTCTTCTTCCTGCTTTGTTCCTTTACACTTATCAAGCAACCTTGACCTAGCTAATAAGTAATAAGGTTGGTGTTTCTTTAACCTTCTACTCTTGCCAATTTCTATTACCTTTTCTGAACCACTTCACAGCTTTTTCCAAGTGCCTTTAACTTTGTTAGAAACAAATCACATCTTTGAAATTTTGTTTTTTTGCTTTTATCTTCAGAAGAGAGTTTGTGAGGTTGGCTAATAGTTTCTTCCTTGGACTTCCAAAGATGAGAAAACTTTGAAGTTAGATGTTTTTTATATTGAACAAGTTTTGCTATCTTTATATGTCTATGTTCCACATGCTGTTATTCATCTGTTTCATATTAGCCTTTTGTTACTTGTTCATTGATCCAATATTCCTATAATTCATTCTTTCATTGTATTTTTTGTTTAATTTAATACTAGCCAATTGTTTCACTTGGTTCCTATGGTTCAACTCAACCCCTGTCCCCTATCTCTCTCTCTCTCTCTCTCTCTCTCTCTCTCTCTCTCTCTATATATATATATATATATATATATATATATATATAATAACATGTGGTTTTTCCCAAATTCATTTGATTCTGGTTGTGGTTGATTGGGCTGTTGTGTATTTCATTTTATTGTTAGAAAATTGACTTAATTGATTTGATGGATTTAAATAAATATTTGAGTCGTTGATGTTTAAGTGTTATAATTTGGAATTTGTAACTTATAGAAAGTTAAAGAAATCAAAGATTGTGTAGCCTAGCAGAAAGTACTGGATTTTTGGGAGTCATTCTGAGTTTAGAATTCAAAAAATGGAAGCTTGATGACAAAATAAAAGAAAGCCATAAATAATTAGTTCACCTTTTTTTCTCAGGAGGGACATTAAGCGTTAACTATGCTACCTTTAGCAAGTTCTTACTATGTGAATTATCTCCGAAATTCCAATTCTAATTAGAAATAGACATAAGAATTACTTAAGTAACTGTATCTAAGTTTTGTTTTTTTCTTTTTCCTCCTGCCTATACATACTTCTATGTGTATGTGTAATGAGAATTTTACCTTCTTCTTGCTCTAGGTGCCAATGTTTGAGGACATGGATAATCAGTTGTCGGATGCACTGTGTGATAAACTGAAGCCAATCCTTTACACGGAGAAAAGCTACATAGTTCGTGAAGGGGATCCAGTTGATGAAATGTTGTTTATAATGCGTGGAAAACTTGCTACTGCCACAACAAATGGTGGAAGAACTGGTTTCTTCAACTCCTTTGAGATCAAGGCTGGTGACTTCTGTGGAGAAGAGCTTCTAACAAGGGCCTTGGATCCCAATTCCTCCTCAAATCTACCCATTTCAACTAGAACAGCAGAAACTATATCAGAAGTTGAAGCCTTTGCTCTCATGCCTGATGACTTGAGGTGTGTTGCTTCCCAATTTAGACGTCTTATAAACAGCAAACAACTTCAGCACACTTTCAGGCAAGGCTTGTTGACATGTGTTTCACCCTTTTTCTCCTTGATAATCCATCACTATATTTCAAGCTGAAATGTCATGAATAAATAATACATATACTAATAATGTAAAAGTCTAGACCATTAATTCTTCTAAATAATACATATACGAATCATAACTTGTTATATTTAGTAAATTTGTTGACTTTCATAACAATTTTCTTAAAAGTCACTCGAAGATGATCTTTGCTTAGCAAACAATTCAACCAATCAGAAATCTCTCGTTGATATAACTTTTAAGATAATTATTGTTGTTTGTTCAGGTTCTATTCCTTGCAATGGAAGACATGGGGTGCATGTTTCATACAAGCAGCTTGGCACAGATACAAAAAAAAGAAGGCTGAGAAGTTGGCACGTGAAGCAGAAGAAAGGATACAAGCTTTGGAAAATGAGGAAGGGTCCTCACCTAGCTTTGCTGCCACAGTATATGCATCAAGGTTTGCTTCAAGTGTATTGTGCCACTTGCGAAGTGGTAAACGCTCCAGAGTGCCACAGCCAAAGAGATTGCTACCCCTGATGCCTCAGAAGCCAGCTGAGCCAGATTTCAGTGCATATATATGTAGACACAGCAACAGCAGTGTGTAAAAATATTGGTTGTGTTTGGATAAACCGTTTCAAAATATACTCTTACGAGAAGAGCTTCTCATAGTCATATTCTATATCAGACTGATTCTACTCCAATGTAACTTGTTATCAAAGATAATAAGTATGTATTAACTATTAAACAGTTTATCCATATATATTGTAAAAGAGGCACGAGGTTCCTTTGGCTATATTGATACTACAATAAGTGACAAGATCATCAAACCTACGACAACTCTTCTGTCTTCGGACTTGCAAATTTCTCTTCTGGCACAAAATTCAGAGCAAAAGAACCATTGCCTACTTCAGTAAGGCCTTTGCTTCTGAGCATTTATCTAAGTCTCTTTGTAATCATGGGTACCATGGGAAGACCATTTAAGTTGTTTACTTATCACAAAAACCTCAGCAACAACATAATTTGAATTTGAGGTAATTTATAAACATGTTACAGAAAATCTAGCTACAAATGCTCTATCTAGAATGGTTGATCATAAGGAACTGTTCGCCCCAATTTTCATTCCTTGGATGAAGTTGGCAATAATTTGAGGGGTATTTTGATTATGTGCAAGGATTTTAAATTTATTAGCAGCCATTAAAGAAGATGTAAATTCAATAATTAACATATAGGACATCATCCCTTCCCAATCAATCAAAAGTACGATTGATTTTGAGTCATGATCATAGTGTCCTGTGATGCATCATGCATGGCCCCATCACAAACACAAAGCAAAGTGAAGAGAAGCACCACGTAATGTTCGCTATTACATTGGGTTACGAGTTTGTTTGTAATAAGGTGAGTGTGGTCGTCGATAAATTACTGACTGTTTTTCCGTCGATAATAACAGCATAGTACAGTGGGTTGGATATATCCGTCAATATATTACTACGGTGGATTTTTATGTGTAATTGATCCAAGTAAAACAAGGAGTTAAACAATCCCATAATTTATAATTAATAAAATTTGGACAATTATCTTATTCTTAATATTTATCATTAATGCAATTATTATCTTATTTAATGCATTATATTTTCTGTCTGGTGTTATTTATTTGTGAAAGTTGAAATTTTACTTTTAATGATACCTATAACATTGGTCATATATATTCCTTTATCATACATTTTTTTTATTAATACAACTTTTATAAGTATAATACATTAATACATCATTTGTTTTCTCCAAAATACCCTATTTCTCATAAAGTGTTTTCCGAAAACATGATTCTTAATCTTGTGAATAGAAAATCATATTACTCCATATTCACCTGCAAATACTCTTCCATGTTCCCTATTCTTAATTTTTCACTTTCTCCACGTGTGTTTCCCATTCAAAAATTCATCTTTCATATTCCACTTACGTAGAGACGGAGAGAAGAGGATCACGGAGATCGAGCAATGCATAAATGTCCTTATTAGATACCCACAACAAACCCCACCATATCCAAAAAATCATCTATCACCAAACAGGTTATAATTGGTTTCTTCTTTTTTTTGTTCATTAATATTCCCACCTTGTATTTTTAATTTTTTTTTAAAAAAAAGGTACGAAATCTTCCTTTCACAAAATTGGATCATATTACCATAATCTTACATTTGATCATTATTTTAATATCTTTTCCAGATATCAATAACAAAAAAATCAAGTGGAGAAGGGTATAAAAAATCAGAAACTAATTAGAGGCAAAGTGTGGTGCAGCAAGTCAGCAACATCATCAAACGAAATGTTGTTGAGATGGACTAGAACGAAAATAGAAGCGATGAGGAAATTGTTATTGGCATCGTCTACGAGAGAAAAGGAAGAGCCAATGATCATGGCGATTATTGGAGGACAATAGGGGGAGTGCGTGGGTATCTCTACGGGGTGGTATTATTTGTGGGGGAGAAATTATTATTCAAGGAGAAAATTTTAAAATATAACGTGGGGCTCAGCTATATATTTTTTTTTATTTTCTCTATCACATAATCAAACCTACTCTTCAGGTAGAAGTAAAACAAAGCATCATTATAGAGGCTATTTCTGAAAAATAAAATAAAAAGGACAATGTATTTTATTAGTAAAGTGAGGGTGTAGAAATAGCAATTCCCCACTAATAGGTCTGCATTTTGTGCCAAGCCGATGCATTATTGATTTTAAATTGGTTTAAAACCAGTTCTAGAAGGAAACCATAATTAAAACCAATTTTGAACCAAAACTGGATTTAAAATTGGATAAAAAAATCCAAATTGTTTTTCTTTTACAAAATATAAATTTTAAATTCAATAAATTTAATTATATATGGATTTAAAATATAGTCTGTTTAAATAAATCTGGATTGGATTTTTCATACTCACCCTTAAAAATAATCGATAATAGGAGGTTTTTAATCAAAAAATATATATTTCTCTCAAATTCTTATTTAATATCCAATACTAATTGTGCAAGTATTAAAAATCAATGTATTAAATAAATATATTTTAATCTAAATATAACAATTTTTAATTATATTAAATATTTGTTAATCCATGCGTAATAATTTTAAACACCGTGGTATTTTTTTATTTTTTTCTCATACCTACCATTAAGTGTGACGTCATCATTTCCACGTCAGTTTTTAACAAAATATTTTACCCTTGTTCAGAGCCGAGTTATTGACGTGAACCGCAAACCTTCGTCGCCGTCTCGAATTCTTATTTCCGATCTCCGATCTCCGACGAACTCTCCTTTGAATTTGTTTCTGGGTTTGTAGAGGAAGCAAATTGCTGCCTTTTTCACCACCTCATTTTCTATTCACCCATGCTCATGTCCAAACTTTCCGGTGAGTTCATTGGTGTGATGGGTTTTTGGTTTTGCCCCTAAATTTTGCAATTTTAGTTTTTTAGGTTATGCTTTTGGGGTTTAACATCTGCGCCGTGACTCGATGTTGACGATGATGATCATCACTGCGCTCATCACTGCCATAATTGCGGGACTTTGCATTGGTCCGATCAACGGCCGGCGGCGGAGGAAGAGAGCCGTGGGGTTCTTCCATCCGTACACCAACGACGGCGGCGGCGGGGAGAGGGTGCTGTGGTGCGCCGTGAGAGGCATCCAGGAGGAAAGCCCCGACCTTGATTGCTATGTGTACACCGGAGATCATGACGCCACCCCTCAATCGCTCATGGCTCGTGCCCTCGATCGCTTTGGGGTCACGCTCCTCTCTTCTCCAAAGGTACCTTCTTCTTTTCTCTTATTGGAATTGTGGGGTTTCGGAAGTAGGTTTTTCAATTTTGAAACAATGAGGATGGGAAGTAAACAAATATGGTTGCAATGGTTAGTAGCAATTTGGCTCCTATTGTGCTAGAATCTATGAAGCATGGACATAGACACTTCAACACGGCTAAATGTCTAAAATATAAGATACGGGACACAGTGCAGATACACACAAGAGAGAGATTCTAATTAAATGAAATATAAGTAACATATAACAAAATATCTTAATTGATGGTATATTCATCTTTTGAAACCAGCCTTCTTAGTTGTGCAAAGATGACAGCTGAAGTGTTTAAGCCAACAAAAAATAATTTTTAAATCAGACACCTAATAAAAAGTGTCGACCAAGTGTCGGTGTCAGAAACATGTCCAACATGGTGAAACTTTGAACAAGAGAGGTGTCTGTGCTTCATTGGCTATAATAGAATCTACTTGATTTGTTTAAAAGCAAAGCTTGATAACTTGTGTCTTTATATTGTTCTTAATAATTCTCAGGTGGTTCTTTTGTACAAGAGAAAGTGGATTGAAGAGACTACTTATCCGCACTTTACCATGATTGGTCAAAGTCTGGGTTCTGTGTATCTTGCATGGGAGGCTTTGTGCAAGTTTACCCCAATGTATTACTTTGACACAAGTGGATATGCTTTTACATACCCACTTGCTCGGTTGTTTGGATGCAAAGTTATTTGCTATACACATTATCCTACTATCAGCTCAGACATGTTAGCTCGTGTTCGTCAGCACAGCTTCATGTATAATAACGATGCCTTAATTACAAAAAGGTTTCATTTCTAACTTTTGGATTTTGTATAATTTTTTCACTTCTAGTTTAGTCATACTTCACAAGTTTTCCTCAGCTGTTAATGATGCTATTGATTCTTTCTTTTCAATATTTCATTAATTTGAATATTATAGGCTATCCAAATTGTTTTGAGGGTGAGGGTATAGAAGGGAATTATTTTTTTAATAGTATTTTGGTATAGAATTTGGTCAAGTTGAAGTTTTTATATTTGAAAATTCAACTTCTGCATACTTCCCCGTACCCTTCACTGTATACACGCTTCTATGCTATAATATGCACTAAATTCACACTTTATTTTACCTCTTTCATATCCTAAGGAGTCTAACAGTTATTTTCTTGCAGTGTTTGGCTTTCAAGGTGCAAAATAGTCTATTATACAGTATTCAGCTGCTTGTATGGATTTGTAGGATCTTGTGCACACCTAGCTATGGTCAATTCATCTTGGACTAAATCCCATATTGAAAATCTTTGGAGATTTCCTGACCGTATTAAGCGAGTCTATCCTCCTTGTGATACTTCTGGACTCCAGGTTTGCAATTTGTTCTTTATTGTCCTACAATCGATGTTATATTGTCAAGTTCCTCTTTTCCATATTTGTTTCAGTTGGATGGATAACTTTCCTGTATTGCATGTTACTTTGTGACATTGAATCTCTTAACAGTCTGTTTCTTCTATCTTTTCTTATTTGCCAAATGTTTAAAACTTGAATTTAATGTCAGCACCTAATATGAGGATGATACTGTGTGTGTGTGTGTGTGTGTGTGTGATTGTTTTGCCTAGTTTGTAATCACCAATGGATTCTAACAAGTAAACAATATGAGCAGGTACTTCCCTTGGAACGATCAGCAGAAATTCCTGTATTAATATCTGTTGCACAATTTCGACCGGAGAAGGTGGGCATACTTCTATCAACTCTTGTGAACAAGAGGTACAACCTTTTTATGTGGCTCATTTGAGCCTTTGATGATTAAACCTGTTTGATATTTTTTATTCAAATGTAGGCACACACTCTCCAACTTGAGGCTTTTTCAGCTGCCATTAAGAGATTAGATCCTACCTTGCCAAAACCTAAGTTCCAAATTGTGGGTAGCTGTAGAAATAAATCAGATGAAGACAGACTTCAAATGTTAAAGGAGAAAGCAATTGAGCTGAATGTGAATGAACATGTAGAATTTCATAAGAATGTAACATACAGGTTAGTACCAGTGTATTTCCAGTCTCTTCCCCCCTCCTTCTAATGATCATAAGAAACACTTTCTCTGCACTCTGCTGAATAAAATATTTTAAATAAAAAGTTATATTCTGTAGAATGCATACCTCTCATTTCTTAGTTAATGGTATATGGTAGTTGTCAGTCCAGCTAGCATTGAGAGCTAACTCGACATTGATTATTTGTTCTTATTTATTATTATACTTTGATAATCAATTGGATTATGTACTGATCAATTAAAGAAACTTCAGTGAAACTTTGAAGTGTTTCAAATTTCTAGTCATAAATGTCTTGCATTGCTCTCAAGCTCATGTGTTAGGAACCAAGAATTGAAATGAGGAAGAAAAGAAAGGATTTTATTTATTAGTAAGAAAAAAACAGAAAATAGGAGAGAAAACTCTCCTCCAAGGTTTTCCCCTTCACAAAGGATTTCTCCTTTCACAAAGAGCTAATGCTCAATTTACAATAACAACAAATCTGCCTCTCTCCTATCCTTCTTCCCCTATTTATATCTAATAAACCCTCAAACTAACTAAATTATTAATAGTCTAACTATCTTAACTACTATCCCTTCTCCTTATATCCTAACATCATGTACATTAGGCTACTATTGATTAGTTTAGGTATAAGCATGTACTTGCATTGATTACTAGTTCAGGTATGTTTAAAACCTGAATGGATTTTGTCCTTGCTCAAACTCCTAAATCTCGTAAATCTCACTGCTTAGAAAGAATATGTCTTTAGCCTGATTATCCACCTTATTTGTTCATCTACTTATTATCTGTATAATAACCAGCATTACTTATGCATCATTACTTTCATTTTAAGGTGTAAGATTGGATTACTTTTATATGGCTATTGTTTATGTAATTAGTTGTGCTGGATAGACATAGGGATGTGATTAATATTTTAATTTCCAAAAGCAAGTTAGAATCCTTAATCTAAATTAGAACGAATTCAAATATTAGCTTTCCTCACCTATTAAGCATCTTGGCATTTTCGGATCCATCATACCAATTTGTTGGAACTTGGAGTTGGAATCCTTAGTATTTTGACAAGTAGATGGGCATACAAAAATTATGCACAAGGGTTGCACCTTAGTTTGTTATAACTTTGGAGGGTATTTAACAATATCAAAGAACTAATTATGTCTCTTAGACTAGATTATTCTTCTGAACTACACTTGTCAATTTTCTTTTGTTGAACTAGCATGGCTGGCAAAGTGTAAGCCTTGTAACCTTCTCTTGCAAAGTATAAACTATATTTTATTTGGATCTTAATTAACATTATGTTTCAGATTGTAGAGTTTGTGGAAAATTTCAAACATGAAACTATAATTGGTTTATTCATATCAATTAATCTAATATCATCTGTCAAAGTCAAACACCGCTTACATTGTTTGGGAAATTTATTAACAATTAACTGAAGCCTTACAATTGCTATACGGTTCATTCATCTTTTTGGTACTTTTCTTGAACTTATAATGGTTGCGCATGGCTCGTTGACACCTCTAAAATGCATTCAAATTTTCAACCATAAAGATCTATAGCCAAGTTGATAGGGCTGGAAGGACTCTGCTTGTAAATCCTTTATACATGGTGTCAATTAGCCTTTGACTGGACTGGGTATGAGTGTTACTTCCAATGGACATTATGTGGCTCAGAGACCACCTGACCTTATAGGAAAAAGAAGTCATTGCATGTATTGTTAATTGGGATTTGAATTAGTCTGGATAAATGACTAATTAGTCTTTCACTAAAAATATTTAATCACTTTTATCACATGCATTCATTTTTGAATGTCAATCAATTGCTTAGGTTATCTTGTACTTTTAGAACCGTAATTTTAAATGCTGTTCTACTGATAATATATATATATATATGATAATTGCATTAAACCTACAGAGATTTGGTGGGACTTTTAGGGGGTGCTGTTGCTGGCATTCATTCAATGACAGATGAGCATTTTGGCATTAGTGTGGTAGAATACATGGCTGCTGGTGCCATTCCAATTGGTGGGTTTGATGTGCAATTTCACCCTTTGCCTTTTTTTTTCTCTCTCATGGCTGCTCTTGCATGCTTTAATTATTCTTGCAATGTTTGTTTTTCAGCTCATAATTCTGCTGGCCCAAAAATGGACATTGTATTAGATGAAGATGGACAGCAAACAGGATTTCTTGCCTGCACTGTTGAAGAATATGCAGATGCCATGGTGAGAATTGTATCAATGTCGGAGATGGAGAGACTAAAGATGGCTGCAGCCGCAAGGAGACAGGCGAGGAGGTTTTCTGAGCAGAGGTTTTATGATGACTTCAAAGCTGCAGTGCGTCCTATCCTGTCTCATACTTCTAGGTGATGGTCTAGGGATCTAATTAGCATGATTGTAACTTTAGAATATAGACCAAGAATTTTGTTACGGAAATAGTTATACTTGTTTCATAAAACACGTATAATTGATTAACTAATTATCACCAAGTACTAACTAAATGGTAAACAGCAAAGTTGACCCACATCCGCGGCACCTCCCCTCCCAAAAAAACAAAGCACTAACTTATTTACCTCACAACAGACACAAAATCAAAAGGAACAAAATATATATGTTTTTAGTCTCTATTTTTAGTTAAATGTGATCAAGATCTCTATATTTTATATGGGTAAATTTGGTCTTCAAACTTTAAAAAGTATGTGAATTTGATCTTTAATAAATGAAAAATTAAATTCACATGTTTTTTAAAGTTTGAGATTAAACTTATCAATATGAAAGTATAAATAGCTTGGTTACATTTGACTCAAAATATAGGAATTAAAATTATTTTTTCCCAAAAGCAAATAATGATTCAAACAAGAAGACCAAAAATACAATTGATTCTATTTAAATAACTATATAAAAATAAAAATGTGTATGTACGTATGGGTCCCTCAAAATGTTTTTTATAACTTTTAGTCATTCATTGTTTTTTTATTCAGCATTTGTAATTGGTTGTTTTAAAAAAATGTTCATTTTTAGTCTTTTATTTATTTTTACTACTCAAAATTAGTCTCAAATATAAAATAAACTATGAATTAAAAATAAATAAAATAAGAATTAATTTTAAGTAATAAAAATAAATGAGAGATTAAAAATGGACAAGAATAAATAAAGAAACTATAAATGTTAACTGAAAAATGAATAGAGAATTAAAAACTGTCAAAATCTTGAGAGACTTAAAAATTAGAATATGAAAAAGTAGTCAGGACTAAAAACTTAATCAAACAAGTTTCCTCGTAATCATAATTAACTTACACATTTTTTGTTTTGTTTGAAGTCTCACATTGAATGTATATACATATCTAGTGTACTTAGAACATGATTTGCCAAAGGAAATTATCCTTGATGACTTAAGGGTCAATGGACGTAACATGAATAGGAGAAGGGGAGGGAGAGTTGCGGCAAACTGGGCATGTGGTGTTTATTCGAAGCCACTCGTCTATGCAGTCTGCATGGAAGCAGTGTTTGCATTCAGGAATCAGTCTTATGGTCTCTTTGCTGTTGTACTCCGACAAGCATATCCAACAGCATCCATTGTTGTTGGGTCCCGGAACTCGTCGACTCTCTCCGAGCACCACCTTCTCGTAAGACTCGATGGTGGACTCGTCCAGACCCGTGGTCGTGATTTGTGGCTCCGGCGATATTGTAGCTGCAGGTGCAGACCTTGTAATGGCACTGTTACGAATGTTGGCTAGTCTGTCCTTGTAGCACACACAACATGCCATCACAATTGCAAAGACCGCTGCTGGTCCAGCTATGCATAGTGTGATGATTCTGAAAACTTGGGTTCCACGTCTTGAAGTACCTGAGAATATTTGAAGCCAGTATAGGTCAATATATAATAGCAAGTAATTTTGGTGAAAACGTACAAATTCATTTTGGATTGTAATAGCAACTAATTTGTTACATTTAACCTGATTGGGTCAAATGTGAGCTAACATGGTTCAGGTTAGTCTATAATGTTGATAGAAAGAACAAGGGATGCAAATTCTTAAGAAAAAGATTGGTGCTAATTAAAGAGAGATATAATAAGTAATATAATGTGATAAAAAAAATAAAAGAGAAATAATAGATATTAACATAGTGTTTGATACATATACATCTAGACGGGTATATATATATATATATATATATATTCTTGAGTCACCCATGCAGCAAGCATATGTCAAATATAAAGCTAATTTGAAAGTATCTTAAGTGAAGGTTGTTCAGTTCAAGAATTTATTTTTTTTCTGTTTTCATAAAAGTATATATAAAATATTATTTTATTTTGACTCTACTTTTATATATATATTGTAAGATATTTTTTATACAAAACTTTGAAAATTAAAAATTAAAAGAAAATTTGATGACATTATTATAATTATTTAGAAAAATAATAAATAAAAAATATTTTCTCAAATTAAATAAATCCTTAAAGAATGTTTTCCAAACTCAAATAGAAAACCTTTTTGGTTTTTCCTACTAGTAATAAAGGTCAAATAAATTTCCAGCTAGCTAGCGCCCTCTATTGCACGTCAGCTGCTATTCATGTCAACTTATTAATGAATTCGGTTTTAAGAATTCATGGATTAATGTGAAACAATTTTTTTTTTTTGGAACGAAAACTAATGTTTAGTTATAAAAAAAAGAAAACCAATGTTTAAGCTTCAGTTACTTGGTGTACGGTTTTAAAAATTCAGGAAATGACGTGAAATAATTAAAATAAAGTCCTCACCAAAAAAACAAAAATTAAAATAAAGTTTTTTAATTTACTCTAAAATCTAACGAGTGCCGAGTAATAATTGAATCAAAAGGATTGACATACCAGACATCTGCCTTATAGGTGAAGATAACTTGATCTTTGAATTAGTATGCACAAATTACAGTTGCCTAGCATTGTTTTGTACTAATATTTAATTTAATGACAACATGCAAATCAAACCATGAAGTCAACTAGTATAAAGTATATAAAGAAACAAAAATTTCCGTAGTTATCGTGTCGTGGATACCGACGTAAAACCATTGACCAACATTTTTTTTCTTCGAATAATACTCAGTAAATTCATGTGGCCACCTATGATTGAGTGATAAAATCACTTAAGTTATTATCAATTTTTCTTTTAGTTCTTTATAATGTTGGGTCATCTAGAGTGTATGAACTTTATGGAAATGCATATTGAAGATGATAGAACATTTTTACCTGTTTGGTAACCAGAGAAGCAGAAGAGTTGACCGTTGTTATTTGGATCAAACCCACACAATTGCTGTCGCGATTCGCAATATTTGCAGTCAGGTGTATCCCACGTTAATCGAAGATCTTCAATAAGCTCATCTCTGAAATTCTTCTCATACTGCTGCTCTGGCCCTGAAACTGGGACTGAAACCCTTGTAATAACATAGCAAGACTCATTCAATGGATTGATCAAGCTCAGTGTAGGGATAGCTGATACAAAACTTGTGGAATTACTGAGGCAGTCTATGGGAATGAATTGTGACCCTGCGTTCTGAAATGGACAGCTTAAGAAGGTGTAGTCACGAGTAAAAGTGGGGATAAAAGGAGAACCTGAGATATTGAGGCTCAGAAGACGTTTGGGTAGGCAATCATCAGGGTCGTAGACTTGTATCTTTTGTGTGAGGTAGTTGATGCTGCGCACATAGAATGCGCCACGAGAGTATGGAAATTTTAGCACTGTTTTGCTACTATTCGTACAAGTTAAGTTGAAACCAGGATAGCCACAATAAGGATTTCGATCACCTTCTAGTTGAAAGGGGAAACGAATAAGGATACTATTGTTGCCACAGAGAGAAAATTGGCAATCATTTGAGGCAGCATATATGACAGGAAAGACGAAGAAGGGAAAAAGGACTTCTAAGATGCCCATTGTTTTTCAGATGTACAAGTCTGAGGTAGAAAGGGATCTGACCAGGTTATAAGAAGAAGAAGAAACCGTATTTTAATCTTAAAAGTCTATTCAATTTTAAAAGCAATGTTGAAAGTCATATTGTATTATTTATTGGTATAGTGCAATTAACTAACAGAGATGACTTTAAGAACATTATAATATAATTCTTGTTCTTGTCATATCAGCCTTTGAGGGGAAGAATAATCAAAATCCCAAAGTTCCTCAACAATGATCTTAAGTACTATTCGGCTTTCATTAGTTTGTTTCCAGCACACGGCACAAATCATTTAATTTCACGGAAGCAGATGCATCAAGATCTATAGAATACTTTCTATACTTGCATAGAAAAAAAATGCTTGGTCATCACCAATTTGCAAGTTTTCATTCGGAAATACTAGTATTATTTGTCATTGGCTTTCAATGTTTAAACCAGAGCTACATGTAGGAAATTAATGAATTATAGGAATAATTGTTTTCGAGTCCAAGAGTGTATTCTTGTATAATAATGCCAAGGAGAAATTTTAAAAGCTAGGAAAGAACTACCCTTCTCAAAGAAAGGTTAGAGTTGAATCACAGGAGCTGTTGAGAGATTCTAATAGAAACAACTTCTCCATCGGCTCCTGCCCTCATAGCATGGTATTTCACATGGAGACCTGCATGTATTGAAAAAAAAAGGGGGGAAAGCTTGAAAAATCAATTGGGACTGAACTAAAGAAATTCAATATTGAAGCATAAGCAAAGCAAAGATGTAAAAATGAGTTACTACACAGGCCAGTGAAATTTCTAAGGACAAAATAAGTCTGGGATTCAAGGTTGCCGAGATTCTTTCAAGTAATTGATACAGAATACAAAAGCTGTATAGAAGAAAGCTTAGTACCTTCATTTTCTTGTAAATTAGTGTTCACAGCTACGGCATGGAAAGCAATCATTGCCTTGGGTTGCCAGTCATTTGCTCTCCCAATCCATGACTTGTAATCAAATACAGCTGTCATTGGATGTAGAAATCAGAACAGATTGTTTTATGTGTTAATGCCATGACTTAACTGTCTTCTATAAAATGGTAGGCAATAAAAAAAAGACTAGAACATGTAGTAATTTACTGAAATGCTCAAAACCTAGACCAAGAATCATTAATATTCTTATTGAAGTTCGTTTTTTTATTATCTAAGAATTCCCTCTTCGCTGGAGTTAAATCGCCTATCTGTAATTGAAACTATACACAAAACACAATTTTCAAACCTTTCTGGTTCCATAGTGCTAAACAGAAGGTGATCTCTTTATGCACTGACACTAGATCGGTGGTTTATTCTCAAGAACACATTTGACTGAGTTACCAAGTAAGTTGACTCGAAGAATCAAGATTTACCCGAAGTTGAAGAATCCTTTAGGTGTTTCATGTCAAAAATGGCGCCAGCAGCCCCATCTGCTCGTTTTTTTATATCACGAGATCCTACAAGCTGGTAATCCCAGCTCCCATTTTGGAAGCCTTCGCAGAGGAATAGCTCTATGTGCCTTGCATCTAAAGTCTGCATTGTTCCTATATAAGTAGGAGTAACCTGTTAATTTAAGTTTAATCTAGCCTCACTACAAAGGCAAATCCTTTCTGTACAACACAGTGATCAGTGATGTATATTCACGGCAGTGTTATTTGTTTTGTCCAAATTAGAAGGCAATCGCAGTACAAAGGGATTGGGGATATGCGGAGATCTTCGGATTGTATTCAAATTACCATCGCAAGTATTGAGGTCACAAACCGGGCATCTTACAAGCTGCAGGTCTGAAAAATTAACCATATCAAATAAGTGAAATTAGTTAAACGCAACTGAGATAATATGTTGACAATAATTTATTTCAAGGATAATCCTAGTGTAAAAGATTAATAGTTAACTTGTGAATTACCAGCTATCCAGATTCCAGTTTTAACATTGTCTAGCACGCAACAACCTTGAGACCGCAACATCTTTTCCATGGTTTCTCCATTCCGTATCTTCCCCGGAAGAATCAGTCTCTCTGCCAGGACGGCTACAGAAGAATCAAAAGAAAAGGCGCCAATACGCATCCAATCTGATGTTACATAATACATAAAAAAAAAAAGTTATAACATCAATAACTTTCTAGTTAAAGCTGCACATATTGCCTGTAGCACATTTTTAGTCAAGTGGACTTTGTTTTAGTTCAACAATATATGTATAAGAATGACTCAATCAGTGGTTGGAAAAAATTAAAAATTTTAAAAAGATTTACACGACGAATTTGCATCATAGCTAAACAATCACAAACAGGGGAGGAAGAATAGGGGCTAGAAGTGGTTAGTGGTCACTGACGTTGTTGATAACAATAATAATTAAAATTTAGAATAATATTATTTTTACTTAACAATTTTACCATACTTTTTTATCTATTTCTAATCTTTTTTTCTACTTTTTTCATATTTCTTATCTCTGTTATAGAAAATATTTGAAAATAATGTTACTCTAAAATTTATTATGAGTTTCACAAAATTTGGAATGTGGATACGGTAATAATTGTGCGTGGGGTATGTTAAAATTTAGTATGAATTTCACATGTTATGACTAACGACTATACCCAATTGCCCACCACTTCCATAAATTTGCTTTTAATTAATTAGAGAACTATGAGTTCCTCACCAATTAAACAATATTATTTCCCTTAATATTTAAGATTTCATAAAAACTACTGTTATTTAAGATTTCCCTTAAATATTAAGGGAAACAATATTCTTCCATAAAATTTATTTAATAAGAGAATTTATTAATATATCTCTTCTTTATTAAATTCTCTTTCATTATACTACATATTAATCATTTCATATTTAAGACTTCATATTATAAAATAAAAATCTAAATAGAATATATTTTTTACTAAAAAGTCAAACAAAATAAGAATAAAAAAATAAATAATAGTCACACTCATTATACTTTTTTTCCTTTCTAATTGATTTTCTTTTCCATTACATCAAATAACTAACATATAAATCACTTATTTCTTTTCTCCGATCATTTATCTCTGGTATCTCTCCAAGTAATGACTAACAATCTTTTTTCCTTAGTTAGAATATAAGAGTTTACCATCCAGTTAAGAAAATTCAAACCTCTAATTTTATTGTTTAAAATAAATTAGGCCTGATAGGAACCATGCGTGGCTAACAAAAGAACCAACTAACCAATGTGTTTCTCTTGTTGACGGAACATGTAGGAGTGGCTTCCATCTGAAATTTCATTTGAATTTCAAAAATCGAAGTTAACCGGTAAAACTTGTTGATTGATTGAACAACATTGAATAAGGGTGAGGTCTTACCAAAGGTTGACGTGTACAGCTTGCACCATCTGAATGCCACGCATTCCGGGGGTGGGACCTGAAGATCACGCAGACACACGAACTTCCATATGCCGTCATCCATAATAGCACGGCGGAACCATCGGCTTGTGGCTGCCAGCATCACCAGAGATTTTCCATCCAGAAACTTAGCAATCTCTGTCCAAATGTCTTCTTCGAACCTTCTCGTTTATCATTCACAATTTACACGTTGTTCAGACAAAATTAGAAACATTAAATAAATAAACATAGATTCCGCCAATTAATTGAGCTTTTCTACAGATAGAAACTACAGAAAACGACGATTTGAAACATTTCAATATTTTCTAACTATAAATGAAAAGGCAAAACATAAAACAAAGATGCATCCACATATTGAAGCTATAGAAAACGACGAGCTTAGTAGTTTTAACATTTTTTATTTATTTAAGAAGTAATTAGAAACCGAACACACTTCAAAGAAGACAGAACAGAGTTCGAAGAGTGATTAAGCTGTTTTGCAGTTTAAATTCGGAAATGCTCCTCTCAATTTTATGCAGATAGCTAAGGAACTCATTGAATGAGACGATCTAAACATTCCGTAAGAAGCAAGTGTTTGAAATCACAAATTAACAGCTGATGAAGCTTTACTCGTTTCCTCTTATGTAAAAATATGCCACATAACATGATTCAGCGCGCGATTTAAAAATTGAACTCGTTAAATCAAATTCGAAGTTCATTCACAAGCAAAAATTCTATAAGATCGCACGAGCACGGAGATCTCCCACAAAACGAATAAATAAATCATAAACCGGTTCTTTTTGACGAGTCTCGGAACAAGTAAACATAGATTCCGCTTACTCGTTCAAGCGTAAACACACAAATCATTGAGAAAAATAGCTGGATCGCACGGAGCACAATTCAGAAATCAGATCTAAATGAAAATCCGAACCGAGTTCAAATCCGTGACTAAGCAATGCGTAATTGCATACTAAGCATAAGACCGCGTTTAATTAAAACCAGCATTCATATATACGAGTAAAGTGCTTGAAATTTAAATCAAATTTGCAATAAGATTTTCAGAGAGAGAGAGAGATAACCAGGAGAAAGTGGAGTGAGCAGAGAGAAACGGAGGGCGAGGAGAGTTGCAAGAGCAAATGGTTTTGCTCCGGCGGATCCGCTTTTCCGGCGGAATCTCGCCGCCGGAGGAAGTAGCGTTTTGGAGGCGCTTTCCCATGCTGCTGCCTCGGGAATCTGAGATTAGTTTTTTTTTTTTTCAATCTGAAATGAAACTAGCGGGGAAACAACAACCCACTCTCAACTCTGAAACGAAACACAACGGTTTCTTGTGAGCTCAATTCCCTCCTTTTATAGGCGCGCCAAAAGCTCCCATTTCAAAATATAATATAATAATAAAAACAAAAATAACAAGAAATGAAAACCACAATTTGAATATTTATTATAAAAAAAAATTAATGAACCTTGTTTCTTTCTAATTATAACTGTTGCAGATTTTATTTATCAAATGCATGTTAGGTTTTTGAAAGAAAAAAAATCAATTAACTTATATAGTAATAAAAAAAATGCAATTGCATAATGTTATATGTATTCTACTACTAATCTTCTTACTCCCTCATAAAAAAAATATGAAATAAGAAAATAAAAATTTAATTTCATGAAAATATAAAACACGTTTAATACTTACCATATAAGAAAAATAAAAAAATATTTAAGGAGGATGAAGAATTATTCTATTCAATTGGTTCACTGCATTTTGTTTTGATAACGTAGCATTAAGTTATATTGAATTATACATTTAAACTTATTTAATAATTTCCTAAAGCTATTATGAATTAATATAGTACATTTAATCATTGATTTATCTAGTAAATATTAATTTAATAAACGTATATAATGATTCATCTATTAATTTTTACATTTAATCATTATTTAAATAAATTATTATGAATTATTTTTAATTTATATATATTAAAATTATTCAATTATTTATTTGTATTGAAAATCAACAAAATAATATAAAATAAAACAAAAAAAGATTGACGAAACAACTACTGACATTACCTAAATTTTGTCTTACACAATTTATTATAAGTTGAATTCACAAGAATAACATTATTAAAAAAGTTAAGAATTCATATTTTTGAACATAATGAAAAATATGTAAGACTACCTTGAAAAGAAGTATTTAATAAATTACCTTTATATAATTAATTTTAGTACATCTCATTTGAACCACAGCCTAACTAAAAATGGTTACGATTCATGTTATTAATCTTAGTAAAAAAATAATAATCATTATACTATTTTTTTATGAATTATTTATTATAAAATAATAAAAAATATTAAAAAAACATTTTAAACTATATTTTTCTCTTCCTTAAAATTATACTATTTTGATATAAATTATATTTGTTTATGAATTATTTATTATATCTAGTACTTGTTAAAAGACTTTTAATTAATGTCTTCATTCATTTACCCCATTAAATAGCACGTGTCAGTATTTTATAATCAGAACTCTGTTTAACTTTTTTAAAAAAGAAATAAAAAATTAAAACTTAAGACCTTTTACAAACTATATAAACTCAATGATCGTTTTGCTCTTTTTAATGTTGTGAGGTCTGAGGACCAATTAACAGCGTGTTTGATTAGGACTTTGTATCACAATTTGTTAATAGATTTAGTGCGAAGTAAAAAAAATTGCTACCTCAATCAAACCATAACACATTGCTTTGAGAGAGAAAAAAATGATACTAAACTTTAGGTTATTAACACAACATTCTAATATGTAAATTTAAATAATAAATTTTATGATAATAAATTTTGATATAAATCATACGAATTATTTAATTCGTATATTTTTTTATAAATAAAAAATATTTACTATTACAAAATTTAATATATATTAAATTTTATAATAGTAAAAAAAATTTAATGCACAAATAAGTAATTTAACATTAATAATTAAAAATAAATAAAAATTTAAGGAATTAAAAAAAAAATCAAAAAACCAATACAGATAAACTTCATCCGTATGATTTATATTAAAATTAATTATCATTAAATTTATTATTTAAATTTACATGCTCATTAAATATACATTAAAAATTTTAGTGTTATGTATAACAACATTATTTATTTTATAATATAATTGACTCATTAGCTCAGTTGGTTAGAACATTGTGTAAATAACCTGAAAGTCACAGGTTCAATGAACTACATCCGTATGACTCTTACGGATGAAAGAGTCATACGGATGTAGTACTTCCATATGGATGTAGTACGAGTCATACCAATGAAAAGACAAAATTGAAAAAATGCGAAAATGTTGGGTGCACCAGCAATACTGCTGGGTGCACCTAGCAACACCCATTCGATTTTGGTTTAATTTTGCAAAGGCCAAATCAAGTACAGCATTTGACCCGGGGAAAAAAAGAAAAAAAAAACACAGCAGATATGGCTAAGGGTTTACATGAAAAGCCTAAAATGTATTATGTATCATGTGTGCTCCTCTATACACCTTTTGTCTTCAAGTAAATTGCATCTAAATGTCATAATTTGAAGAACATCCTTGCTAGTTACAAAAATGCCTCCAGCTCATTTGCTCAGAAGTTTTCTATTTTATTTTCTAAATATATAATGATATACAAATTATACTAAACCATTTAAAAAATTAAATAATGGCTCAAAGGACAAATGTTCACTGTGGTTTGGTAACTGCAATTGCTCAAAAAGCAAAAAAAGAAAAATGTGAAGCCTAATTCATAAATCTCCTACAATTAGGGGCTTTGCAAAGGCAAGGAACTTTCAATTCATCCCGCTCATCTGGATCAAACAAGTAATCATACCTGTTGCAAAATCAGAGAAAAATAATAGTTCATGTCGGGCTAATCAAAATTTTTATTCCTATATATGCCACTTGCATATGAGAACATGCATAAATATATATATATATATGCACAAACACAAACAAACCGTACGTTAGTTCTTCACCAGCAGAAACATTGGTCTTGGCAATAAGAACAATCCGGCTCCCCTGATCACCCATACTCATAATCCTTGCATAGCAGTTTGGCATGCACTGAAGTAAGTGAGGGATGAACATCAGTCTCTTTTTTGTTTTTGGCCATTGGCCCATTGCAGTGTAATTTTCTTATATAAAACCAAATGGTGCAGGATTATGTTTGAATTGTATAATGTTCAAACAATATTCATAATCTAACCACTACGTTTAGTATTGGAGCAATTCTGGTACATGTCATAAAATATAAATAAAGAAAAACAGACAAGGTCCATGAAGTTACAGCAAAGTCCACTTATAACTTACAGAATGGTTTATTAAACGTGCTATATTGCCGCTGTTTGTTGCATCAACTACCACTTCCTCACTGATCTTGAACAACTGCATAATTTATTTTGTGTTAAGATTAGCAGTAAATGAACTCAAATATTAACAGCATCATGAACCTGTCATAACAGGCTTTTGAACTATAAAATATGCTTTCACCATGTTAACCTAGACAAAAAAAGATTGGAAGTATATACAGATGTTAAAAACTATCTTAAATAAGATACTCACATAGCAATCTTTGCCTTCTGAACGGTATTTTTCTTCCCTCAGATCAGTAACACTACGCCTTACATGCACACCACGATACTCAACAACCTGCAAACAAACATAACAAGCATGAACTTAATGTCTTCAGAAGAAACATTGGTAAGGTATTTACCTTACAGTTGAGTGACTCCTAAATTAATGTAGTTACCATTTCTCCTTCTTGTATATCTCTACGAGCAAAGAGACCCCATCCATGAATGCCCGATTTTCCAAAGCAAACTCTAAATTTTTCCATCTCCTGAAAAACCAACATATTACAATTGAAGAGGAGAGAGAGAGAGGATTTAAAATTTTAAAAAAATAGAGAAGCAAATGGAAAGATATGATTTACCCATAAATGGTGAAGACGTTCCTTGAAAGAAGTGAATACTTTAGATTCATCAGCATCCTATCACAAAGAAGGATTATAAGATAACAAAATAGCCTTTTTTTTCCAACATACTACACTAAAGTCACAACTCAGCAAGAATAGGTTGTTCATTTCAAAAGTAAAAGGTCTATCATATATCATGTTAGCCTCAAAGATTACCTTAAAGTGGTTCAACTGAGTTATTGCACCTAAAGAATGAAGGCTGGGTCCCCTCAGCAAGTGAATTATTGGCACATCAGCCCTCTGGAGACACAGGAGAAAATGTGTTGCAAGAGACCAAATTGAAAATAATACATAATGCAAGTAATTAGCAAGTTTGTATTAACAGTTAGCATTAGCGAAGGAATAGCATTGGATTTTTTATTTATATCCATAGGAACTGAAGACAAGTATCAGGGTGTCTACAACAAATCACATAATTCAACCAACTAAACTAAACCCCCTTGGTTGACTAAAAATACCAGAAATGGTTGATTAAAAGTAAAATGAAACATAATAGACTATAAGACAAGAGTTAATATACTAGTATGCTCATGAAAGTATGTTTACAATCATTACCTTATTAGGAGACCTTTGGTACACACGACACCTGGCTGCAGACAGCGGCTCCACTATGTCCTTTTCAGTGGTTGAAGATTCATTAAGCTCTATATTCTTTGATGAAATTAGCCTTGATCCCCTGAAGCATCCCTTCTGATTTTGAAGTGAAGTTCTGGGAGAGAAAATCCCAAGGGGGGTGTGTACCACCAGTACAGAATCTGGATTTGGGACCCTGAGATGGAATTAACTTATAAAACCAATTTATTAAAAAAACGTGAAAATAGCATTAGACATAATCACAACACTAGAGCTCAAACCTGTGAATTGCACAATATATTAGCTTCTTTGTTATTTGAGTCCCATTCTTCTCCATGGAATGCAACTGCAAATTTATGCAATAAACAGCCATAGAAATTATTTATTTAGGATGAAACTATAAAGGATGCCTCTGTCCTCCACAAGAAAGGCAGAAAACTAGGGTCATGAAAAAAAAAATCTAGAAAATATAACAATTTCAGATCCACATATTTACACTTAAAAGCCAGATGAAACTTATACCTCCATTGTATATCCTGCCCTTGATGCACACATCACATGAAAATAAGTAGAACACTTGCAACAAGCTATGCAGGAACCATGGCTCTGTTCACAGATCACACAAGTCTGCAGTCATAGGGACAAGAACCATACACAAGTTCATGAGCCCAGCAAAATATAAAAGTAAAAAAAAAAAAAAAAGGAGAGCCAAGTGATTACATAACAACCACACCACTAAGTGCTCAATTAGGGGGGGGGGAATCAAAACTGAAGTTGGAAGATTATATAGTGCATGTTTGGATTATAGGCATGGACTTTACTTTTTTAGTTTTTAGGAAAAAATAATTTTGAAGAATGAAATTTCTGTTTTGAGAATAGTCATCCAAAAGTAATTTGAGCATAATTATATAGATTTTATTAAAATAAATCACTAGATTACACCAAAAATGAATTCAGGTTCATTTTGGTTTCCCAGTCAAATAAAATTTATAATCAATCAGGATTCATTTGAGGCAATATTATAGCTGAAACCAACTGTTTAAAAAACAAGATCACCATTTGGCCATATTTTTACCTTCACAAAGGAATTAGGAGGAATTTTAAGGATTCCCGTGGCAGGTTCCATGGCCTCATGATTTTGGAAAACAACTTGAGGTCGAAACCAAGCACATGTTACATGAACCCACAACATTTCAACATCAGTTGGCTTTAGAGCACCGCCTGAAATGGAAAAAAATGGTAACATTAGAGATTGATGATCCACCAAAGCAAAACAACTCTTTTTAATATTTGAAAGAAGGTTAATTCAATATATTAACGAAAAAGGCGTCCTTTAAGAGTGCTGAATCCACCATTTACTATTTCAAAAAGAATTTAACACCATAGGATATAGTCATAAGAACAAATAGAGTTCAGAGTGCCAAAATACTAAATGTGACATGCCTTTTACTGGGCAGAGGCAACACTCTCTCTCAACATCAGGAGTTTCACATACTCTACAAACCCAAGAAGTAAAATCCTGAACTTTCTTTGCCCCATAGCATTCTTGGTGGACTGCTATTTGGCATCTGCACAATGAACAAGTGTGCTTATATTAATCTATGTTACTACCTTTAAAGCCTCATAAAATTATAAAATACTAAACAACCCCAAAATTTTACAACATAAGGTAAAAGATCATGAAAAATATTGAAAAGACCTGCTACAAATAATAATTTTGTTATCTTCCCAATCTTCAACCCATCTGCAAACAGCACATCTTTCTGTTGTCCATTTTACATTAACAGGCTCATACTTCTCTGTGACAATAAGGTAAAAGTACAATAAATTTGCTTTTAAAGATATATTCAAAAGAAAGCATGTATCTGCTATGTGCCATAAGACCTGGTCAATTAGAAACAATGGAAGGCTTCAGTATGTAAAAGTTTACATGGAGTGCACATTTACCTTGTAAAAAGGCCAGCACCTGCTGTTGATCTAACTGCTCGGGTATTCCATCAAGTGGAATGTTTTCTGCCATCTGAAGTATTTTATGTTAAGTCAAAAATGAGAAATAAGTACAACACATAAACAAAAAAAGGGCACAATAATAGACACACTCAAAAACACAACGAATTCAAACTCAGAATGGAGAGACATTTGGAAATAAATTTGATGTAGGCACTAATGAAGAAATCCATCAGATAGAACTCATACTATGACTGTTAATTCAAAACCACCCAACAGAGTCCACCAGAAATACTTGGCATAAACCTCTAATAAAGCAAGAAATATTACATACCCATTTTTCCAGTGGTAGCATTGTACTTTTCACTTTCACACTATGTTTCCATTTTTTCGCTCTGCAACCTGTATGTTTTTCCCATTCACTAAGTGTCTGCTTTCTTGTACCACAAGAGCCACATTTGCACATGACTCTGCAAGAAAAGGCAATCACAAACTGCTCAATGGAATTCTTCAGGGAAGAAATCAAGTGCATTCACCTAAGGTTCTTTTATTTTTCTTAAACCGGTTTCTTTGTATAGAACTTAGTCAGGGTGATAAACAAAACTATTAGGTAATTTCTTTTCTGAAGGCTTACAGATGAAGCTTTGGGATGTAAAATCCGTCCATTCCATTGCACACCACCAATACTTTCTCGGGAATTATAGATTTTTGGGTATTCTCTATTGATCTGTCTCAAAAAATATCACATAATAAGACTCTGAATAAAATTAAATTCTGTAAAATAGAAGAAAAAGGATGCAACAAACAATTACTACATACTCGATATTTGACTTGTATGTTAGTGATGCTGGTAATTTACAATTGAATTTTCCCTTGCAATCTGGACAATAGTAATCTGTATTTTCCAGATCCTGTAACCACGAGTCAGACATTTTTCTTAAGCCACTTCATGAAAGAGAGAAATTTAAAAAAAAAAAAAATAGTGCCATCCTGTTTAAGCATGATACAGCACCTTGAAAAGTTTGCTGGATATTTTATCACACTCAGCATGCACCCACACATTACAACCATCACAACACACCTGATACAAAGAGTTCAGTCCCAAAAGATGTCAAAATTCAGACAAATTAAATTAAAAAAAAAAAAAAAAACTACATTGACAGAACAGGCAATCTCACCCAATTCCCACCATCTGAATGATGCCAAATCCTTTTGCAAATGCCACAATATTGTTTTGATTTTCGTAACTGTAAAAACATTAAAATAAATAAAATCAAATATCTGCTGTAGAATTTAGTCATGGGTTCGAATCCGGAAACAGCCTCTTTGCATATGCAAGGGTAAGGCTGCGTACAACATCCCTCCCCCATACATTCGCATAGCGAAGAGCCTCTGGGCAATGGGGTACGAAGAAGAAAAAATCTGCTGTAGAATTTAGTGAAAATTCTTAAAGCATTATAAATGAATCATTCATAACCTTAGAACAATGTTTGCAATAAAATCGGGGTGCACAATTTGAATCCTTAATTTTCTTCATGGTTTTGCATGGAAACATCAGACCACATCCAGCACAATACCTTGTATCCTGCACAATATATCCACTGGATAAAAAAACACAGATAACATATATAAGAAACATTTTTCTACAGTTAACTCTTATCCAGATCTGCTTTTCAGAGTAACTAGCATTACAGGACAACAAATCAAAGTAACATAACTAACACTGGCATACGGTTCATGATCAGCAATTCACCACAAGATTATTTTCATCTCTGATACAGAAATATTAGAAAGACATTCCCAGAAAGAATTTTAAAATATTTATTCTGAGTATGAATAGATTCATCACTTCACCACTTGATTTCCTACTTCAGTACAAGAGAACAGTAATGATACAAGGCTAAAGCCTACAGACAGGAGCAGTGCCTCCTTGTAGTTGAGGGGGCCTTTTTTGGCTCCAACCGATTCTTTTGAAAAACAGTAGTTTTATAATGTAATAATACGAAATTTAATAAATAATTTTACTAAAGCTTTGCTGGCCTCAATGTTAGTTTACTTTGTTGGCCATCCTAGGTTCTCTCCATTTTTTCTAGTTCCTACACTTGCCGAAGAGTATATCATAGGCACTTCGTCCTTCCTCCACAGATAAGCAGTCATATCATAGGTACCCATTCGCACTTCCTCCACAAATAAATATTGACTACCACAGCCTTTGTCAATGATAACTTAAAATGACTAAAACCTCTTTCTTATGCATAACAAAGTTTAATAAAGCTCTCTCATCCAGTGACAAAACATAAAATAAAAAAACTAATCTCACCTGATCCTGGCCGTAGCATTCCTCATCAACATAAGAACCAGTGGCCTCCATAAGTCCATCAGGATGAGCATTTGCATGAGTTACTTCTTCTCTTCTTCCCAAATGTGATTCCAGAACACCATCTTCTGCCAGCATTGCCTCCTCCAGTGCCATGCGGAAGTCACTCGGTTTGCTCTTGTACAACCGGGTCTGCCCCTGAAACCTGAACAAAGATAATCTTTCATCAATTAAACATCCAACATTCTCATAGAAACAACCACAGCACACCCAAAACTCATTCAACCACGCACCTGTCCATGAACTCCGAGAAGGGGAACACCATTCCCTGCTTCACCCACGCGTAGTCCTGCACATATAATATCAGACCTCAACATTAAAACCTAGAACCAAAATCTCATTAAATCCATGACACCATAAACAACACTTGCAGACAACCTCACTTACCCTTTGGGTTCCATTCTTTGAATAACCGAAAAACATCACGCAAAGTGCGCCGGGAACGCAACAGCGGAGCACGGACTCCGGAGCCTCCAAGACAGGATCGATCACCACAGCAGGCCAAGCCGGGTACCTCTTCCCACACTTAGCCCAAACGATATCCCCCAAAGCAAAATCCTCCGGCTTGTAAACCTCTCTCCTCTTCTCACCGATAGGCTTTTGGTCCACACCCTCAAAACTAATCCCAGAAGTATTACTCTCAGCCTTAACAACAGTCCTTTTACCCACACTCGACGAATAACACACACTATCACTCTTCTCCACTTTCACACTAATGCCACCCTTTCCATCCTCCACAAAACTCTTACCATTATCTTCAAAGCTCGAGTCTCCATCCGCGGCGTCAAGGACCGAGCCATTGCACCTCGACGGAATCTTCTGGGCATGGCCACGCGAGGACCGGAGCAATGGTGGCAGGCGCGACTCCTTCGCCATTTTCCGGTTAAACGGAACGGAATTCGAATTGGACTGAACCTCACCACCACCACCCCAATACGAACCTTCGCTGCTCAATGAGCCAGAACCGCTGCTGAAATATTCAGCATCCCCTGGCACTCCCAGCGAGTAAAAACCGGTCACCCTACGCTTCTTCCGAATCGCATTCTCGGAATCCTCAATCTCACAACGTTTCAGGTTCGACGCTTCGGTTTTCATCGTCCGCTTCACTATCATGATGCTGCAACCATCCACATCGACGATTTCGCACACCAAGAAACCCTAATTCTAAACCTGTGATGACGCCGTTGCCAAAAATCGCGCAATTCCTCACGACGCTTAAGCAAATTCGTAATATATCCTGTTATTGTCACGTGTTTTGAATCCTGCAACGCACGAGAACCGCAGAAGGAAGTTTTGAAACCCTAAATTGAACAATGAAGTCGTAAGAGAATGAATGAACGAAGGTATGTGTGGATTGTTGTTTTTTTTTTTTTTTGTTTACCTTTTGAGAACTCACGGGGAAACGGAAAGGCGAGGGAATTGAACAGAGATTGAAACGGTGGTTTCGATCTCTGAAACGATTAGCGGGAACGGGGAACGAGAAATCCCGGGAAAACGCAGCGTGAAGATTTTCCCGAGAAAGGAGGAATTTGAATTGGCAGAGAAAACAAAAACGGAAGCAGAAGAAGTGTGCTGGGGAATTTTCAATTTATATTTTTGGAGACAAGAAATAGAAGGGGAATTATTAATTATTTTATTTATATAGATATAGAAAATCATAAATATTTGTTAAAAAAATAAGATTTCATTAATTAATTTTATGTTTCGAATTTTTATAGAAACTATTCAAAGTACTACTCCAAATTTTAGAACTTGCATTTTCCGATACTAAATTTTTTTTTACCAACCAAACAAATAAAAAAAAGATATATGGGAAATTTATTTATTTTTTAGGGAAAAAACTTATTAATATTTTAACTTGTTGGTGATACTTATATTACTATTTTTTAATATGTTTTGTCTTCACTCACGAATAAATTACCAAAAAATATATATATTTTATTAGTACAGGTAGTGCTAAATAATTTTGTTAAGTGTTTCTTACATAATTTTTAAATTTTTCTTAATATGGTGTGATTCATTTGGGATATTAAAGTTAAAAATACACTATTTAACACAATGATTCATACATTCTATCTAATTAGTTAAAATTTATTAAAAAAATTATAAAATAAATATAGAATGGTTAAATATGACTTGAGACCCACCAAATTTTGTCATTTTTAATAAATTTTAATCAATTAAAAAAAATATATTAAAAAAATGTATCAGAGAATATATTGTTAAGACATGGTACAAATAAAATTTTAATTTCATGGGAATCTTATATCTTAGTATATTGGAATATTTGATACCTATTTTAAAATAACATGATCAAGAAATGAGGTTTCTTGAAAAAAAAATTAACTAGTTTCCCACAAAAACAAACTTATCATAGAGAGAGGTGGAAATCTAAGGAGGCCTATTGGATTAGGATTTTAGTAAATTATTTTAACATTAAAAAAGTCTTATAGATTTTAAATATTATGCAAGACAATTTGAAAGAATATTTTCTAAAAGGCTTAAAATTTTATTGAAGTGCTCTTGATTATTAATTTTGTAAACATAAAAAATGTGAAAGTTTTCTTTAGGGGAAAAAATTGTGAAAGTTGAAACACATAAAAAGGTAGAGTAAAATCTAATCCCATATAATCCATTATCCAAAAAACCATTAAAAAATTTTAACCATGAAAATTTTACATTTTTATAATTGAGTTCTTTATGATTATGACACTATTAATGAGTTGATGTGATACATGTGATATTAATTATTATTAAAATGTTGTCAACATATCTATTAAAACATATCTAATAGACTGTCACACAATAGGCAAAAAAAATGCTCAATTTTAAAAACGTGAACAACATATATGCAATATTTGTTTTTAGATTTTAAAGTAAATTGAGCAATTTTAAAAGCGTCAAGATCAAATATGCAATTGACTAACTATAACACTAAAAATAAATTTAAGAAAACAATAATGAATTTTCAATTTTTTTTCTAATGGATTTGCGTTTTTTCAGATCAGATTGGACACGAACACCTTACTAAAATCCATAGCCCAATAAAATAAACTAATTAAACCCTAGTTTAGAGAAATGACATTGCAACTTATGATTGCAGCCATAAGAATAAGAACCAACACTGCAACCTTAAACCCCAAATGTTCCTCCTCACACGCCTTACCCGCCAAAACCCCTCACGCGCCACGCTCCTCACGCGCCACCTCTCCTCAGCCGCGTCCAAACTCCACTCCAATTACACCTTCAAACCACCGTCTTCTCTCGCTCCCCAGCCCCAATGCTCCAATTTCCCTCCCTCCAAGCCCAACCAGAAAAAGCCCAAGCCCAGGTATCGGCCCCCCTCCTCCCTCGACCAGGCCGGCCGCAAGCCCGTCCGGTCCAACGACCTGCCCTTCGACTTCCGGTTCAGCTACACGGAGAGCAGCGCCAAGGTGCGACCCATCGGGCTCAGGGAGCCCAAGTACTCCCCCTTCGGACCGGGCCGGGTCGACCGCAAGTGGACCGGAGTGTGCGCCCCCGCGGTGGACCCCACGGTGGAGAGCCTGGAGGGTCCGGAGGACCCTAAGTTGGAGGAACAGAGGAAGAAGAAGAGAGAGATGATTCAAGGAAAACCGCTTTCTAGTGAAGAGAGAAAGGCATTGGTTTCGCAATTTGAGAGAAGCAAAACTAATAGACATGTCAATCTCGGTATGAAGGTTTAAAAATACTGTTTTTCTTTTCTTATTTTATGTGTAATGTGTTTGTTTAAACTATTATGACTGGGGATGTGAAAAATTCTATAAGAATTGAAGAACATTAGGGACTATTTTATAATTTATGAATACTTGAAGCAATCTTGGTATGAAAGTATATATTGGTATCAAAGCATGACTGTTGTGCGGTCCTTTCACTACTAGCTTTTATGTTTTAGTTAGTTTTGGTTGTGTTGAGAAATGAATAAGTCTTGGTACAGATAACAATTTGCCTTGCAATTATATTGGAAATGTATTGGATGGGTATGGGGGGAGGCAAATTAGTCCATTTGCTGACATATATTGGAAGCATATATGGGATGTTGTTTTCCTTGTACTTATTTCTAGGAAAATCCTGGCAGATAGATGCTTTAAATAATAGTTCTTGATTCAGTTGTTGTGAATTTGATTTTGCCCTTCTCTATAGTCCATACAGTTTGGTTGCACCTTTCTCAAGCAATTAATTAATATATTTTTACATTGAAAAGGCTAAATAAAACAACCAGAACTTATTTTTTTAACTTCATTATGTGTTCTTCAACCTCTATCTTATCTATTTATGATGGACTTTGATTGTTTCGGTTCCAGGGAGGGATGGTCTAACTCACAACATGCTGAATGTTATTCATAATCATTGGAAATTTGCTGAAGCAGTTAGAATCAAATGCATGGGTGTTCCAACTATGGACATGAATAATATTTGTACCCAGCTTGAGGTGCACACCTCTTCATACTTTTTCACGTCTTTTCATCTGACTACCTTGCATACTAAAGTAAAAGTTTTATATTGTGATCCATTTTGAAACATGTGGGCTCTTATGATAGTTGAACTGTAGGCTGGATTACATGTGATTCTTATGTCTAAACTTGTCAGATACACATGCATAAGCAATGCTCATGTTCTTGGTGCAGGACAAAACATTTGGGAAGGTCATTTTCAGACATGGGGGTACACTTATATTATACAGAGGCAGAAATTATAATCCGAAAAAGAGGCCTGTAATTCCTGTCATGTTGTGGAAGCCCCATGAACCTGTATATCCCAGACTGATTAAGACAACAATTGATGGCTTAAGTATTAAGGAAACAAAAGAAATGCGGAAGAGAGGACTATCTGTTCCTGCTTTAACAAAACTTGGTATGTGCGTGCGTTGTATTTTCTTATTTCAGTTGCCAGTATGCTTTTTGCAAACATTATTGACTCTGAAGTGAATTGCAGCCAAAAATGGTTATTATGCTTTTTTGGTACCCATGGTCAGAGATGCTTTCCTCTCCTGCGAATTGGTTCGGATAGACTGCGAGGGACTTGAGAGGAAAGATTACAAGAAAATAGGCTGCAAACTCAGGGTAAAGACAATTCTCTTTAGCTTTGCTGATTAGGTTGTTGTGATAACCAGCTTCACAATGCTATCTTTGCCATGTAATTTTCTTTTGTTGCATAACTAAAATGAAGAATGCCTTTTCAGCTTGGATGATTAGGTACCTCAATAGAAGTTTTAAAATTGAGTCTGTTTGGGTATTATAAATTAGAATCACTTTTCAAATGGGATTTTACGAAGATTCTTTTTTATGAAAATTATCTGGGTCCTACTTGCTAAAAAAATTGATTTTGAAGTGTTGATGGTGTTGATTGTAGGGATGTTTTATATATTCCGTTGGGCCAACTAGTTGAATTTTCTTGAGAAGCATGGAAATCCTACTACCCTCAATCAATCTTATGATATATAAATATTTAAAAATTTACTTTGAAAAACTACTACAACAGATTGGATTGTTTTCATAATCTATTCTTAAGGACCAAATGTGATTATAGACTCTCCAGAATGTAAAAGAAAATAATGCTAAATTTTTTAAAGAATATAAAAGAAAGTGGCTAGTCCCTAGTACTTCATCTGCGTGATTTGATTAGTTGATAAATCTACAAAGTTTGGCTAGACTATTTGTTATTTGAATAGCAATGTTTGTTGCTTTGTGATAATGGTTGTCTATCAGTTTTTAAGTCAAATCAATGGAGTAAAGTGTAATTTTTCTTTATATTTATGTAACTTGAAGGTAAATAACAATAATAGTGGTAATGGTGATACAATAATGTTTTCACTCTGCTCTACCGTCCAAACATTTTATAGAGAAGACATGATTTCTGATTTTCAAGTTTTGTTCCCCTGGGTTTGGTGATTTAAGTTGCTCCTTTTCACTTATCTCGTGAGTTAATGCAGGACATGGTCCCCTGTATTCTGGTGACTTTTGAGAATGAACAAATTGTGGTTTGGAGGGGGAAGGATTATAAGCACCCGAAGGATGGATACTTTCTCAAAGATCGAGAATCGTTTGACGACGATGATGACTTTTGTGTGGGAAAAGAGCAACAGGCTATGTAACACACCACAATCAGATGTGATAATTAAGTGGAATCTTTGTGCAAATTGCTGCCATGAATCAGAAGTTCCCTTGAGATTGGATTGTTGTGTTCTGTGTAAATGCAGTCAATGATGAAATTTGAGATATTTGGATATAACAAGATATATCTACACTGTTCTTTTTCCATGACTCATTGTAGGCCTTTAAAGTTGTAAGGAAAAATCTGAAGATATAGGATGAGTTTCTAACCATATACTGGCTATTTAAACTGCAGAGCTGCAGATATTGGGGGTTTGGATTTTTCATATTCTCTATGATCTACAAATGGTACACACAGCTGTTTGTTAGGAATCACAGATTGGAGGTGTTTATTTAGAGTTTTTGCCCATTGTTTTTGTCACAAATTCACAACAGTCAATTAGGAATCAATTCATGGTTTTGCTGACATAGCCAAGCTTAGAAGGGACTTTGGTATTTCATGATGTGAGAGAATCATGGAGGAAACTCAGTTCAATAGTTCAGTACGCAAGTTTGTCACCATTACCAAATTGTCAGTTTTATATGAAGAGCTAAATGTACATATTAGTAATTTTATAGTTCATGTTTGGATTAGTTTAGTTTTAGAATTACTTATTTCAAAACCTATTTAGTAAGGTTTTGTTAACACAATGAGTGAAGGTTACTGCTGAATCATATGAAACGAAAATTGACGAAAACAACTTAAAATTAAAATCATAGTGATAGATAATAGTACTATTGAATTGAGAAGAGAATGTCGTAGTAATTTTAAGAGGAGATTTACCTTTGTTACTTGGATGCAAGTTCCTTATAAGGTTCTTTTTTATCAACATCTGGTTCAACTAGTAATTTATTTATTTTTCCCTGATATTTGATAATAAGTCTAGCGTCCATAATTAAAACATCCTCAACTAAACAAGACGTGGAATTAGATTTTTTTTACTCCATAACTTCAGTAGTAATTAGGATGTCAATTTGATTACCAAACTCATTTGCAGGTCAAGATAAATTAGGTTAATAATTACTGGTACGAAATAGTTTTGACACTCGACCCGAGTGGACTGCGGGCCATTAGACCATTTTGTTAGCACCTACTTCCAACCTTTGAGGGAAAAAAAAGAACGATCAATTTTCGTTTCAATTCAATCTTCAAAAATTATAAAATTAACAAACTTATCATATCAAATATAATTGAATAGTGATGCAAAGACCTTATACAACGTCAATGTATGTATTATAATAAAAAGCAAGTTACAAGATGGAGTAAAGGCAAGTTATGCATACTTTTGGGGTAAGACTTCTTAGAGGCCTTTTCTGCCTGCACCCATCCTTTTTCTTTTACACCCAGCAAATTTTTTTCAATTTCAACATTGTCCTTACATATAGATCAATTCGTATGAATAAATATATTAAATTAAAATTAATTATTACAAAATTTATTATCTAAACTTATATGTATATTAAATATAAATTAAAATTTTTAATATTATATATAACAATATTAATTATTTCTTTAATATAATTAGCCTATTAATTTAGTTGGTTAGAATATTGTGTTAATAATGTGAAAGTAACATGTTCAATACCTCCTTATGACCCATACATAAGGGCAATGCTGAAATTGCATGAAAAAAATGCCCTTCTCAGATGTATTTTAACAAGTGTAGCAAAAAAATTTACGCCTGACAAAGTTTTTTGTCTTGGCTACCGAACTCCTAATACGACTTATAGCCGAACACCCAACTCGTTTGATTGTTTTGTATTCTATTCTAACGATAACAATTCTTATTCATGCTCCTTTATTTGAGAGAAATCCATGCTCCTTACAGAAATCTTTAAAATGTAAACCGTAAAAATTAACTCTTTTCAAACCAAACATTCCATAACCTTTCACTACATTTTCTAGCTTTTTTAAAATGAAACTTTTCCAAATTTAAGTTCGAAAATATCCGACAACCTACGCATTTCAGGTGAAGTAACTTCATCCTACAAGGTTGGATTTAGAACTTACATCCTCAACCACTATATTTTTCACGTAATATTTACACTATTCTATTTTCCAAATCATCAAACTATTGAATACTTATGTAATCCGTGATTGACATTACACCCAAAGTAAAATAACGAAATGAATAAATGGTAAACTTGAAGTGGTCAATTATGCCTCAGCTGCCACTCCCTTAATTTGTGCAGGAATTCCCATCCTGTCCAAAACGAATAACTGCTATAAAAAAGGTTTCACGGTTAACAGGCAAGACCCCAAGAACCAAAATGTTAGCACCCAAGTGATCCAGTGGCTAGTACCAAATCGATTATTTTCTCTTAAAATCATTTTGCTTTCCAATAAATACAGAACACCAGAAAATCTATAGACATAAAGACTGAAACATGCCAAATATTTGTTATTTTCAGTTCAACCCTTTGCAAGTCAATTTCCAAATCAAATTCCACTTTAATTATATTTAGACACAACAAAAAGACTAGAAAGGTCCTCTAGATAACTGCCAAGTTAAATTTTAAAAAATAAATGGAAATATAGAGTAATATATGCTACGGAGGCAGCAAATATGAAAAGTTTAACAGTATTACAAGGTTGACCATGGAAGGCAAATATTCTTTTACCTCTGTCAAAATTGTTACAAATTCACAGACCAGTGACTTTTCCCACGGCAACAGTTTTTCCTGCAAGATAGAATAAATCATATCGCTGAAACATATATTAATATTGGAGACACGAAATATGTTCTAACTCTTACCCTCAGTGCGAAGAGTGAACCTCCCAAGTTGTGGAAAATCAGAGAACTTCTCGATGCAAATAGAGTTATTAACCTAAAAGTTTACAATAAGAAAATGAAACTAAACACAGGGAAATCAAACTACCATCAATAGTGAACTGATCCTCTCTATTTGAGACTTTGAGAATCAGTAAAAAAAGAATTCCATAGCCCTGGGAAGCCCACATAAAGCAACGCATGAAGGGCCATAAAGTTCCTGCCATGTGCAGGGCCCAGGAAAGGTCCACCACCATGTAGGTGTATACCAGGAAGCCTCACCTTGTATGGTAAGAAGCTGATTCCACAACTTATACCTATGACCTCCAGCTCACTATGACAACTCCAACCATTGCATTTTTTAATAAAAAGGAAAAAAAGACAAATTAGATTCTAGATTCATAATGCAAAAAAATGCACCTGAACATGGTACACTACAACAGCTCCATTCTTCACAAAGAGAACTTTCTTTTTCAAAGGCTTCTTTGTCTTTGTATCAATTTGCTGTAAAAGTTCAACAATCTCACATTCCTCAACCACAGTGGATGTGCAGAACAGTCTTGTACCCTGCAGTAAAAATAGCCTATAGATTATATATAAAGATTTTAATGTCCTAGATTAATTAATTAATATAAAAACTAAAAAGCTAACATCCAAATGCTGAGGATGAGGGATCACCAACTGAGCAACAAACTCAGTGAGTGCTGGTATTGGATTAGCTGCAAAAGGGAAACCCCACAGAGCACATATGTATAATATTAGCATAGCAGTCATATTGCTATCCGCCATCTGTTGTCAACCCCTTGGCACCCTTTCCGGAATTAATTGCTATGATTAAAAAATGACAAATGCTAATCAGTGTGTCCTTGGAACATTAATTAAAGAACTAAAAAGAATTTCTTATTTATTAGGATGTGTAAAATTGTGTAACTCATGACTTTTTTTGTGCTCTCCTGTGATCTTCACAATAAATATTTTCTTCTTTTAACTCCATAACCAATGTCCTAAGGACATTAATTAGCCAAAACCTTAAAAAATATCTTCCAAAATGTACTACTTATGTCTAGCAAAATTTTAAATGAATGGAGGGAAAAAAATCCTTACCAACACTAGACAGGACAAACTCAGATAATATCTCTTCTTCTTCAACACCGGATAATTTAATCCGTAAATTTTAACTAACTCCCGCACATTTAACACGATCCTCATCAATAAATATGGCAACAACTTTTACTTGATCCTGCAAGTTCATAGACAATTTTCACCCATTTCATGTTAAACAGGCTTACAGCAACCCAAAGAATAAATAAATAAACTACCTTATTTGGCATGAGCAACAAGGAATCTCCCACACGAACAGTACCAGATTCAACCTTCCCCATAACAACAGCTCCCATGTCTTTGACTCTGTCAATAATTGGCATCCTGAACAATTCAGAACCTCCATCTTAGCAAAGAAGTTGAAATAAACAATAAGGACCTCGAAAGTGGGGACAAGATGATGGTCAGAAAGACAATACCTGAAAGGACCGCTAGGGTCGTGGTGGAACTTCAATAGCATCAAGGGTCTCAAATAAACAAGGCCCATTGCACCATGGACCAACGTTTTTTATCCACTCTTGTTTTCATGTTTGTACCCATTTGACCAGATATCGGTAAAAACAAGACATCTGTTAAATAAACAATTAGTAAAATAACTTCATTTACACAATCAAGAGATCAACTAAACAGGTCAAGATCTATACATAAAATAAATTGTTGCTAAGAAATGCTTTCCTAACACAGGCCTTTCCGTGTCCATTTTCACAAGCTTTTCAAATCCTACGCCATAGAGATAACATGTGGAGCAGAAAGAGAATAATCTTCACACAACCTAAAGTCCGTTGAATCTCAATTCTTACTTTCCTAAATCAAAACAAGTTGTTGTTCATTCTGTACACTAGGTTCAACATCATCCCCCATCCTTGTAGAACTTAATACCTACGATCTCAAACCTGCTCAACATTTTGTGCAAAGAAACCACCAATCATATTCAACTTGTCCCAAGCTCTAGCAGTTTTAAGCAAGACATAACATTTCCCACTCTAGAAAACAACAAGCTTAAAGAGTGAAAATGACAAACAGTCCCCCCAAATTACATTTTTTATTATATAATATGATGCATGTTCTCCATGTAAAAGCTAAATTGCCCCGCTCATCATAAATCGCACATTCACACCAGCATCCCACGATTGAAAAACATAAATCCCAACATTTTCTCGAACAAATAAAAGGCAGATACCTTTCTTTACATCAGCAGCTTTAGAAATGGAACCATCTTTGACTCAATTTCATCATACCTAGTGGTACATCAGCAGCAAGAAAATATCATTATAATCGCATATAAGCATAGAAGGGTGTGGTGTGTGTGGCAAGAAAGTGAGAGAACCTTTCTTTTGACCACTGCACAGTATCACATTGTTACCTCAAAGTAGGCATAAAATGGTTGAGCGTTCATAAAATAAACAATTGAGTCAAGGGAGGGGTATCTGTTAGAAAGTCCTCCAAGTAGTTCAAAACAGAATACTATTACTCTAGAGAATATCCATGTCCACAATACAGAAAACTGATTCGTGGGGAATCATGCAATGCAGATACTCACAGGTGCATCCAAAATAGTGAACCTTGTTGTCTCAGTCTCAAAATGTGCTTTTCCAACTTCAACTGTCTTTCCCTGCAATGATCACAACTGTACCCTAATTATGAATTATAATCAAATCCATATAATTAGAAAGGAAAAAGCAATAACTACATTGAATGGGATAAAACCGTTAATTTTTATCAGCAAACTTATTCATACCTTTACCCTCTCCTCCTCATTTGTGTTCAATATGTAAGCCATACACCTAGCATATCAATTTCAAGTCATTAATGAAATAGGTTAATATCAGGTACATCACTAAGCTATAAGATTCTCCCTACACCACCCCACCCTTTTCTTTCTCTTAAAAAGAAGTCTAAATTACACAGACTCTCCCAGATGTCTGCTCTTATGACACGATACCCCTCCATTTTTTTTTACATTTTTGAGTCCCTGAGAGGGGGCTGTTGGTGTAATGAAAGCCATAGGGTTCAAAAACAGAGAGGTATCAGGTGTAATAAGGGCAAACCTTGGGGAAGGATCTGTGTAATTTACTTTAAAAAAATTAGAAGCTAATCAGATAGTCATTGCTTCAATTAAGATACCATTAGCTAGAAAAACAGAATAACATCTTGACTTAATAGTACTGCAGGTCTACAGTTATGAACTAGTGGGAGAACATGCAAAATAAATAATGAAAAAAGTTTACCCACTAAACTTGAGAAGCATAAGAACATAGTAAGTAATGGACAATTACCAAGTGTAAACAACTGGCTCTAGAAGATAGATAAATTAGCATGACACAAATTTCATCAGGACAGAGAGAGATTTCACCTAAATATTTGTAGTTATGTATTCGCAAGGAGATAAATCTTCAGAAGACACACTGCACATTATAAACCACAGATAGACGTGACAGTGTGAGACAACCATAAGACAAACAGTCTCAACTTAATCTGAAAAGTCAAGTACAAAAGAAACATACATTTAAAATTCCACGCAAGTCCTAATTGAATTTTCTGTTTGGATTACTTTACCCATCATAGAATTTGTTTTTATTCTAGTTCTTCAAAACAAACTGCAGGACAGACTACCTTTTTATTTACTATTTAATGTTTATTTATTTTTCCCTTTTTTATCTGGTATTTCTGGTTTAATCTAATTACAGCATGTAATAGTCCAGTCCATTAACCATTGTAATAATTACTAATAGTAGCTCATTCAGATCAACAGAAATCCATGACAGCATACAACACTGAGTAATTTATCCAAATCGAGCTAAATAAGCTACCTACAATATATAACACTCTAAAAATGCTACTGTCCCTGTCTTGCAAAACACCCGAGTATTAAAAATCATGTGTACATTTGTTGACTTTTACTGGTTGCACTGTTTTTGTATCTATAGGAACCGATCATATCAGAAAATTTATAATAAGTCACATATTTTACTTAATCAACTGAACTATACTTCCTTGGTTTCTCGTTGCGCTATGAGGTAATCAATAATCAGTGTCTCCTTCTAAAATCTTTTGGACATCTTGAGTGCAACCATTTCCTCCCTAAAAAACTCATAACAAACCAATTAAAATAAATTGAACTGGCAGCCTAGTAATTTTTACGGTCTATTTTTTAACCAATATCGCATTTTTAAAGATTTCTGTAAGGAGCGTGGATTTCTCTCAAATCATAAATAAGAATTGTTTTCGTTAGAATAGGATACAAAACAATCAAATGAATTAGGTGTTCGGCTCTAAGTCATATTAGGAGTTCGGTAGCCAAGATAAAAAAATTTGTCAGGCGTAATTTTTTTTGCTACATTTGTTAACATACATCTGAGAAATCTTACCCAAAAGTAAGCATAACTATTAGTTATAAACTCTTTCATTTACTTTTTTCTAATAAACTTTTTAAAACATTAAGCAATATAAAATTGTTTCACTAATTCCTATGCAAAGTTTTGAAAATAAGACACAACGTGAAACTAAAAATAACGTTTTGTAATTAAAAATAAAAATAAAAATAAAAACTGTTTTCTCAAACAAAGTACTCCCTAATTTGTTTAAGTTCTTTTTTGGTACAAATATTCAATTCTTAGCCGATGCATTGTTGATATTGTAAAAAAAATAAAATAAAAAAAATAAACAGAGGCAGTGTTGCATTGATTTGATTAATAAAAATTTGGGATTTTATGAGCTGTGGCTTTGGACTTTGGATGATGTCTCTTATGGTGCATTATCATAATATTAGTCTTCCACTAAAATAGTCCTTGGTCAAAAACATGTCTGGGTCAGATGGGAGTTACTGTCCACAATATTGAAGGTGACTCGTAGAGAGACACGATATGATTGGTGTCATGGGGTGCTACACCTTGTTGGTTCACTGCATTCTGCAACCATGTTATGCTTATCTTTTAGCTAGGATTTATTTTGCATGGCGTTATGTTTCTGCACTTGGTATTTTAGTTGACTGATCAATATGCATGCCAGAGTGCCCGACATGAGTGGAGACTTAACAATCCAATTTCATTGTAAAAATAACAAACTACAAGACATTTTTGTAGCGTAGTAGACACCAGAATATTGTTGCAATAGGAATTCACATTTGTCGCTACACGACTCCCTTTTGTAACACACTGATTATGATGATAAGAATTAGAAAAATGCTACTAGAACTAACAACACACCCATTTAAACACGTTTTCTATTATTTACTAAAAATTGTTAAGACTCACAGAGTAACGTAAGTCTTACTTTTTATTAAACAATTCTCACCTATGAATATTCATATTTTTTAATAAATTTCAATATATAACCGTGTGTTGAAAAGAATATGTTTAATATTCTTCTGTTTTATTGAATACACCTAATGTGGACTGTTCTTTTTGTTACTATTGATTTTAAGAAAGTTTGAGTGAATTAGATATTCAGCGTTCACTTAGTTAAGACAGGTCTTACGGTTGAAAAAATATTTTTAGAGATAAATATAAATTGTTCACCAATAAATTTTTTACATAGATGATTAGATTCAAACTTACATTTTTATACACTGAGTCTTATTTTTTTATTTTACCTAGATGAATTATGTATTTTTATAGAAAACAATCTGGTTCGAATCAGTTAAGATCACTATAGATAGCAAAATTCTTCCGTCAAGTATTACATACTCAAATCTAAAACCAAGATCACTAATTAAACTCAACCAATCTCATACCATGGTGATTCACGAGTTTGATGGTGATGAGTCATATTCTTATTAACTGAACTCTGTTACTCTTACTCTGATATAGGCCAAAGGTGTCCATGTATATCAAAATGTTGTGCTGAATGGGGCTTCCACCTTGGAAGGAATCAACAAAAAGTAGACAGAAAGAGCCCGTCTGACATATAAGGAGTGGCTTTGGTTGATTATGAAAGGCTACATCCATTATTTTGCATTTTGGATAGAAGGGGTTAGCCAATCGTTTAGGACTCTTCATACTCATAGATTCCTACGAAAAAACATTGATTTGATTGGCTTGGTTTGGCCAATCTCTACTTCGCATTTCCAAATGTTTGACAATACACTTTGCACCAATAGCAAAAAATGATTAACTACCCAAGGCCTCGTGGGAGACACTTGGAAAAAAGATATAGACTAATAACTAGATGGTGTGAAATAGCTTTAAAAGACTCTTTTTTTCCCCCATAATTCTCTTCCTTCGAGATAATCATGTTCCAACACTACTAAATATTAATATCTGTTTTGAATTTGGACTTTGACTCATTACTTTGTGAGAAATTAATTCCTTCTATTAGACGTAACTCTCATTGGTAAAAAGTCAAATTTTAATCTCTAATATTTTTTTTTAATGAAAGAAAAATTGTTATCCCATAATGTAATGCCGCCCCACACAATTAGCTAGTAGAGTTTATAGGTCTTGGATATGTCTACCCTGTATTGGCCACTCTCCTATTGTTGGCTATTTGAACGTATAGCGGTCTCTTGCCAAAAGGGCATTAAAATAACTCAGAAGAAGGTGCAAATTTGCTGTCCAGATTTTAAAATTTTATAGGTTGCATGAATAGAAAAATAAAATTGTCCCAAGAAGTAGGAGTACCTTGGTCTTAATTTAAGCACATTACTTTTTAGTTGACGGATCGTGGGTTTATATACATTTAATTAATTAAGCTGATGACGTGTTCAATACCTTTTGTTGTTTTTTACATTGCAAATTGGCAGATCATGACGAGATTATATTATGTCTAATAAGTATCATCAAGGACACTTTAGTTGTGTAATTTAAGAAAAGATTTAGTGTTTTTGTTGCAGGAGTATAATTCATGCAAATTCAATCGGATTTTAATATTCCATCGTGATTTACACATAATATAGATTTATAGATTGGATTGTAGTAATTCTTCATGATTTTAGTGCTTTAGACTTATTTTGTTGTAAACATACAATTTAAAAAAGCTCTGTGTGAAAATTTATAAGAAATGTTTCCACTGTCAAAAATGTATAACACAATTTCAAAAAGTTATAAATTTAATTTGTGCTCAAAATTTAAAATTTAAGTCTTGAATTTTATCATATAGGTTTGGGTTCACTGGCAGATGCTCCGAGTATAGTGTAGGGAAAATTGTTCCCACTAGATTTTTTTTATTTGTTAATGTATATATAAAAAAATTACTCCCATAAAAAATTATATATTGTTTCATTGGATTTTTTAAATCCAAAAATTTAAACAAATATAAGACATTCAATACAAAAATTATATGTTCAAGTCCAAATCATTTAATTCAATTTTCGTTATTGTTACAATAACAAAAAATATTACACACTACATAGATTAAATTATTTGTTTAATCTCAAAAGATATAATTTTAAATTACGTACAACACTTATATAAGGATAGACAGTTCTTTATTTTAGAATCACACAAATAAATAATCTCTTGGGGAATTAGTAGGATGCTCAAGGATTGAGAAAAACAAAACAAATTTTTTTTTATTGAGATAAAGATAACGAAGAACTCGAATTACTTGCTTCAAGAGGTAAATAAATCACGTATCTTTTCAAAACTTTCATGGTATGATTTTTTTAGAAATGTTTTTCTTTTATTGTGTTCTTGATATAAAGAAATTGTAATTAATGGTGTTTTAGTATTTGTTATTTTAATGAAGGGTGTTACATTTCACAAACTAAATTAGTAACTTATCACACACTTTGATTACACTGTGAATCGCTCCTCACTCCTTCTAATCCTCCCAATTCTCAAAACAGTCAAATACTATTGTCTCTCACTCTAAATCACTCTGTTACTCATTTACATTTTTTTTATTCATTTTCTCTAAATCTAATTAGATTTAATTCATAAACTTATTTAGTTATTCATGTTCACAGAATCACTGTGGTCTCACTCACGGACATGTGTGTTGTGTGCATTGATAGCATTGTGGTCTTTGTGGAATTGTTGTTTTTGTGAAATTGCGGTAAGACTTTATAAAAAAAATAATCTTTTACTATTTTCCAAATTTTAATAGTAACTATTGATGAGGCTTAACATAGTGTAGAGGGTTTTATTTGTAAGCAATATGGAGATTAGCTTTATTTTGTTTTTCTTTTTTTACCTTAATCAGCTTAATTTTTTTTGTAGTGTACTAAAAGTGAATAAAATTTTAAAAAGGGATTGCACAACACCATTAGAGTCATTTGGGAAAAAAAAAAGATTCTTAGAAATTTTTAAAAGGGATTTCACAATACCATTAGAGTCATTTTGTATTTGATAAGGAAAAGTTGATTTGTTTTGCTAAGTTTTATGCATAAAAAATTTCTTGCGTGAAACTTATAAGACTTGAAAGTCAACTTAAAACTTTTATCAAAGATGCTTGGTCTAATGATCAATTTTTAAAGTTAAAAAATATTGCTAATCTTTTTCAAATGTTGGTGAAAACTAAAAAAACACGTGGTGTATCTAATGGTATACTTGCTTGTGAAGTTAGCTTTCAAAGAATGCGAAATCACATGAAAGATTAATGGTTGAATAATTGTTTGGTTAGATACATAAAGAGGGATGTTTTTGATAGCATTGAAAATGAAAAAATCATAGAACATTTTCAAAGCATGATAATTCGTAGAGGATAATTGTAATTTGTAGAAATTTAAGTACTTTAGATTTCTTTTATCATGATATTATATATTTTGTAGTATCTTGTGATATTTTACTTCTGAGAAAATATTAAAAATATTTTTTGTTTCAACTAAGAATTTTTTTGGATCCGGCAGTGTTTCGGTTGGTTGCATTCTAATAAAACTTAGGTTAAACCACTTAAATTTCAGTTTGTTATTGTAAAATGATGTACAAGTCGAATCAAAGCTTGGTTGGTATGGTCTTTTGAGGGTTAAGCCTTGATCGAGTTTAAAAAACCCTAGATTTAACTTATACTCAAAATTTAAGGTTTAAATACTACATTTCATTGGGTGAATTTGAACTTTTATGAACTTTCAATTCAAACTTTAAAATGAGAATTAAGTTAGTTTAATTTGTATAAGTTTTTTTATAGGTTAGAACTGAGATTAAATTATGATCGAATTGGATTAAAAAGATTCAAGTTTAATTCGTGCTCAAAATTTAAAATTTAATGACATTTCATCAAGAAAGTTATAAGCTTAATATGGATGATAAACTATAGTGAGTTAGGCCAAAAAGATCCAATTCAATTTGAGTTTTTAAAATGAAGTCCAAGTTCCATAAAAGTATAATTTATATCAATATTTTTTAGCTAAGCACATATCGGAGCCTGATCTATTTTTTTTTTATATATAATTAGAACATATAAGCCCCTTTATTTAATGTTCCTAAAGACCCGATAGAAAATAAAAGACAAACAAAAACACAGAAAATGTAAACCAATGGAAAATTATGAATTTCTCTTTTGTAACTATGGAAAAACACCAAAATGGACAGAAAGACACCTATACAAGCAACATTGTCGTGGAAGAAAGCAATACTCATATTTCATAATTAAAAACAGACCTATACACGCATCACACGTATGACATATCAATTACATTTGCATATATATTTATTTGCTTCAGTTAGGAAACTGAATAGTATATATAATTTTTTTAGTTAAAAAAATTAGGTGAATTGGTATGTGAGAACTTATCAACTAACTTCACAGTTTAGAAAGCGTACGGATTACCTAATAACGAAGTCTTTTGACAACCGAATTCAAACTCGCAATTTTATAAAATATGAATTTTATCTATAGTAACTAAATCAATAATCTTATTTTGCATTGAAATATATAAAAATTTCATGAAGAATTTTTTATATAAAAGAATAATTGCATGAACAAATGGTATATGACGTACCCGAAAACCCCATGGGACTTATCATCTGTGTTTTACAAAACTCCAAATACAAACAATAGGATCAGACTGAAAAGTAGAAACAAAGTGCCCCGCAATTGGTTTTCATTTTAGGGTCAATATATATATCGATTATTGCGAAAACTTTGCACCAAGTAAATTATGAAAATGAAAATGATTTCGAAAATAGAAAAAAAAGACAGCGAAAGCTTGTCATTACATTTCTTCATCCATGCAATTCTGAAGTTTATAATACTAATTGATTTGTTATTCCTAATCAATTACATCCAAAATACACTTTTTTTTTTCTTTTAAAGGGAGTTGAAATTGACAAAGTTGGCCTCTTAATAACTAAAACTATCTAATTTTCCCTTAAAAAATATCGTTTTCTATTTATATATATTCTTAATTGCGAAAATGATATATATAATGTATATATGGTTAATCAAAATAAGTAAGGGATAATTATGCCTTCCAATTTTTATTTTGTCTTAAACGAAATGTTCCAATATTTTTAATTGTGAACTTAATTCTCCTTTGATGTCATATAGTGACTCTAGGACAAAGTGTCATGTAAATTACTTAATAATAATCAGCCTGTATTTTTTAAAAGATAAATATTTATTTTGGAATAGATTTAAAACAATTACCATACTTTTAACCGTGAATATAAATCTAAACCAGAATTATGAACTTATTTGGTTTGCTGAAGACGCAAATGCTTTGACGTATTATAGGTCTGAACCCTGAAAGAATCTGATGAGTCGATTAATGAAAATTCAAGCAACTTTAATTTACATCAAGTTAAATAATAAAATCTATAAACCACTAGCTAAGATCAATATAGTAATGGAAGAATTTGGATAATAACATGATGCGGAATAAATTTGTGATTTTAGATTAATTTCGTACTTGAGTCTAGATAAGTCATCATATGGATTGGACATAACAACCTTTTTCAATAATTTATTTTCTATATATATTTTTATGAATCGAACTCCAATAAATATGCTTAAAATACTTAATTATTTATTAGCTTTTTTTGAAAGAAATTATTTATTAGCCATGCTATACTCTATTAGTAATCGGATGATCTTGAATCATTAGATTAATGGTCGTTCTAATATTTTTTGTGTGTTGGTATCTAAACTTGACCAAGACTATCATAATAAAAAAGGTAAAACTCAAATAAAAATAATTCACAATTTATAGGCTAGATGCTACTGCATTCAAATCCAATTAATATGAAAAAATTGAAAAAAAAATTATATAGAAAAACTGAAAAAAAAATCAATTTTGCTAAAAGGATGTTATTTTCAGCATTATTGTTATAATGATAATTAAAACCTAATTAATCCTAGATTTACAATTAACATAAAGAGTTGATTTCTTCGAAGAAACTTCTAACTGGGAAGAAAAAGGAAATAAAGGTATATTTTTCTTAGAAGAAACTTATAATTACGAAGTGTTAAAGGAGATACACATAGAAGAAAAAAATTTAACTATTTCAGTTAATTTTCCTAATAATTTCCATGGTCCATACACTCAAGTAAGGTAAAATTAACAGAAAAATTAGATGAAAATTAAAAAAAATAACTTGTTAAATTATAAGTATTTAGTAAAATTAATTATTGAAATAATTCAAAAGTATAAAATGACAGAAAATAATAAAGTTATGATTTATTTAAAAAAAATAAATAAGAAATTTGATAAATATATTAAGAGTAAAAAAAATATAAAAAACTTGAAATTAGTGTTTAAAAAACTCTAGTTCAAATAACATTTTAAAAAACACTAGAAATTATTAAAAATAACATGTTTATGGAATAACCAAATCAATTTTTCACTATTAATCTGTAAAAGAAGTATTTTTTGTTGAATAAAGAAAAGCAACTATTTAGTTTTAAGATATACGAGTACTCCATCGATAAATGGAAGGAAAAAAAGAAGTGAATGACAAGACTAAAATGTACGACATAATCTTGATAGATTTAGTTGGTAATTTTTTTTTCAGTAACTAAATTTGGTGGATGAATTTCTTATAGGTTAATTTGGATATTTAACCTAATTTTAAATTTGTTTAATATATTAAAAAAAATAAAATACAACACTTTGCACAAAATATTAAAATTTAAAACTTGGTGAACACTAGAAAATTTGAAAGAGAATTGAAGCATCAATTAATTAAACTCTTTTCAAAATTCTTGAGATTGTTATCATTCGATTTTGCCAAATATTTTTTTTTTATATAGATCACAAGAAACAAACTTACTAAAATATGGTAGAACTACTGGATTTTGTCGGATATGTTGATGGCTTAATTTAGTACCTTGAAAATTTATTTATTTAATATATTTTACTTTAAACGTTATAATTCATATAAAGTATTAACATATTATACCAAAATAAGTATTAACATACAAAATTAGATTGATGGTAAAAAAGTGGAAGATGATTAACCTTTTTCTATTTAGGTATAATTATATGATTATAATTTATTATTCTAAAAATGTAAATATTTTGTATTTGAGATGTCTCACGCATCACTCTCTATACATATATGTACGCATCATTTTTTTTACGGTATGTACGCATAAATTGAACATTTTAATCATTATAAAAAAATGAACATTTTAATAAACTAGACCTTCAATAAAAAAAAAACTAGACCAAAACATATTACAATATCAAATCATATCGTTATATAAAAAAAATATCAAACCATAACAATACATATAATCGATTCCCTTTTTTTTAACCTATTTAACACTCTAATTCTACTTACCAATTTTCCCATTGTCATTACTTGGGATTGCAAATTTAAGCTGTTCAGAACGATTCTTTCCTTTATTAAACGTCTATTGCATTTAGAAGAATTTGAAACAGCCAAGACTTTGTTGTTGTCCATGCTAGTGCATCGTATCTCCAGAATGGGTGGACTTTGATGAAAAAAAAATGTGGCATATTTTCAATCCAAGCCTGTGCACTAAGAGCAAAATTCCTCCCGTTTTACTTCAGAATTTGTTGCAAAAATTAATAAAATCCCTATTTCTGATGCAAATTTCATCTTATGTACTAATATTACATATTGGTAGAATTGAACCTGAATTTTTTCAATAAAATTTGAGACCAAATTTCATGTATGAAAAAAACATAATTAAAAAAAATCTAATATGGTCAATTAAGTGTGTGTTTGGAAACTAGTTAAGAATTTTGGTTCAAGCTTTCTAAAATATTTTTCCACTCAAAGAGTACTAACAATACATTTTTTATATATATTCCTTAAAAACACTCTTACTTGTGCATTAAAATTTATTTAAAACTATAAAATCAGATGAAAAAAAGTCATTAAATACGATATAAAATCCACAAAATCTTATGTTTTTTTTAATAATTTTAACCAATAAAAAATATATTCAAAAGAATATGTTCATGTGTTTTTAATATTTTTTCTACTTTCTTAGACACCAAATGTGGTTGGAGAAAATTGTTTCTCCTTGGACGGGATGCAATGTTTTATCAAACATAGACTATGCTATCTTATGGAAATTAATCATGTTAAAAAATAGTAAATACTTTGCATTTATAAATGGTAAAAAAAAAAAATGTATCTTAGTGTTACAAAAAATATCTTAGGCTATCCAAGTTCTGAATTGAAATTTACAAAGCGTAGACTGTGGACCCTATCCATGCTGCGGTCCCCTCTTGACCTCTTCCAAACGCCGCAGCTACTGGATTCCCAAAATCCAAAATAAAAAACCCTTCAGTAGATTATTATTCACTAAAATTCACCCAAAAAAATAAAAATAAAAATAAAAATAAAAATAAAAATATTATTCACTGAATAATCTTTTTTTTAGAACAGAAAAATAATAATACAGAGAGAGCAAATTGATAATTAAGCTGTATAAGCAAGCTGCCATAAAATGCCAATTTATCACTCTGACCGTTGAATCTCAGCCCTTCCTTCCTTATCATACAAAACCTCCCATCTTATATCTCTGCTTTCCCTCTGCCATTTTGCTTCCTCCTTCTAGTGGATGAAACCAACCTTCTCTTATGAACATTTCACTTCATTCTGCTCCCTCCTCCCTCTGAAACCTCTTTCTCTGCCTCATTTTTATACCTATCTATTTCATAATACATCTTTGGGTTATATACCCAACAATGCATTAAGGGTCTTTTTTTTCTTCTTTTCTCTCTTATCCAATCATCCAAGTCCTATAAAAAGCATCTATATATATATATATATTGATATTGCTTTGGTAAATTCTCTTGTAGCTATGCTGAATTTTGATTCATGTATCGTTGCCTTATGTATAATGTTTAATAATCTGTTGTATTCAATTGATTAATAACTTGTGCTTCTTCTGTGTGTACTTGGTGCCAGAACTTTGATTTTTATTTTTTTTTCAATTCCCCAAAAGGAGTGGAAAATGGCACCAAGAAACAGTCGCGGAAAGCCCAAGGGAGAGAAGAAAAAGAAGGAAGAAAAGGGTAACGGAATTCTGTATCTATTAGTGTTTCTTATCGTTTTTACAGAAGCTCTCTCGTTCGCCTTATCCGAAAAGCTGAAGTGCATTGATTTTAGTTTTATAAAAGAAACTCCATTCATTTTACCTTCTCTTGGAAAAAAATTATCCCGTAAATTGATTTTAACTTATCGGATAAACTTAATTCATTTTATATCTTCTTGTTTTTTTTTGTCTTTCTATAAGAGGTTATAGAAAGTTTATTGTTGTATAAGAATAGGGTAGTAAAATTCTATATCTGAATGATTCTTCTATAATTTTTTTTAATAGAAACTCTCTTGTTCAACTTATCCAAAAACTCAAGTGTATAAATTGTTTTTAGTTTATAAGATAAATTCATTTTTTTTCTTATCCTCTGAGTGTCTATTGGAGAAGTTTATCCTGTAAGTTGATTTTAACTTATGGGATAAACTTAATTCATTTTATCTTCTTAATTTTTTTCCTTCTACAAGTGCCTATGGAAACTTTATCCAAACATATTCATATATAAACACTTTCTTAGAACTTGTTAAAATAGGACAGGTGGTTTAATTAACTTGATTGTTTTTCTTTTCTGATTTGTAGTTCTTCCGGTTGTCATAGATATCACTGTGAAGCTCCTCGATGAAACTCATGTTCTGAAGGTTTGTTGTGTTTATTTAGGGAGAAGGATTGAGAAATAAGGGTTAATTTACTACTTGTCATGGATGCTTATTTTTTGTGTGCATTGACTAGTTATTGGCAACAAACTTGTCTGCATTTTGTTATGATTCTCATAAGTATCTTTTATTTCAAGATTGTACTACCTGTCAGTGCTGAACTTTGTACCATGTAGATTATTATTATAATTATAAGATTACATATAAGTGGCGACCATTGGCTCACTTTTCCATTTGAAAATTCTTATTAGCTATATTTAACTATTGTTTCAACTTACCATCATTTACTCTGTTGTGGGGGCATAACAACCACCAAAAGTCCTGTTTCTAAAAATGTGCTACGCGTTCTTGCTCTGGTTTATTTTTGTGTATCACACGTGGATGTGTGTACTTGTTGCATAATGTCGTTGAGTACTAGCGTTTGGCTTTGAAATATCAATTTTTCAGTATAAACATTTTGACAAAATATAATTGTGTTGATCGATTTTCAGGATAACAACAAATCCAGCTTGAAAATCTAATCCTATTACGTGTGGCTTGTATTTAGGAAACTTTTATATACTTTGAAGATGTGTTTTTTATTTTATTTTATATATATTTCCATTTCCAAGTTCTAGCTCTCACGACTTTATTATTGTTTTTTATTCACATAAATTGATGCAAAATGCAAATTTAAATGGTTTATTTATTTTATAAATTTTGAAGCAGGGAATATCAACGGACAGAATTATAGATGTTCGTCGTCTTCTATCGGTGAATACGGAGACGTGTTATATCACAAATTTTTCCCTGTCGCATGAGGTAAACTGTATACCATTAATAATATTAATAATTAATAAAATAACAATTCAAATTATTTTAATTTCTAGTTTTCAAGTATTTTTTGTACCCATTTGGAACTATAGTTGCGTGGTTTCTTTACGCACTTTGAATGTCAACATGTTTGATTTCTCTTTGACAAGCTTAGACATAGGTACCCAATAGAAAGCAAAGATAGTCATCTCAATAAACATACAACACAAAAATGAAATCGGTACATTTGGTATTTGGTTTTGGTAATATTAGGTGACGAATTCAATCCAAAAATCAACAAATGAATGTAGACCTCATAAAAGTGTGAATGACAACCTTTTTTTTTTGTTTTTCCAAAAGTATAAAACAAATAATGAATTATGCATAGATAAATTTTAGAAAAAAAAAATAGGATTGTCCAAGTTTGAATTTCAATATAAAAATACAACTCATAGTTTTTGCTCTGTAAATATTGTTGAAATTGAATCGAAAACTGAACTATCTACTTTTTAAAACTTAATCGGTTAAATTATGTGAAGGTTTCACGGCATTGAATGGCATCACAACACACACAATTTATGTAAAATAACAAAAAAAAATACATACTAATTTTACGTAATATAAAAAACTGTTAGATTATAATTTCATAATTAATCAATATTTGACTAATTCAAGTAATTTACCTTTTAATTTGTGTAAAAAAATCAGTTTTAAAATTAAATCATAATTAAATATAAATAAAGTTTAAATTAAAATATATTAACATTCAATCACGAATTATCATTTATTAATTCTAAATGAAAATTAAATTCTTGAATATATGTCCAAATAACTTATTTTGATGATATTTAAGTATTTAACTTGATCTAACAACCATGAATAGTTATATTTTAAATTTATATTTTCGTAACCAAACCCTTTTTCTATCAATACAGGTAAGAGGGCCACGTCTGAAGGACACGGTGGACGTGTCCGCACTGAAGCCCTGCCTCCTCACTTTAGTTGAAGGTACTAGTATATTATTATTAATAAATTAATATTAATATCGTTCTTTTTTTATTTAAACAAAAAAGAAAAAAAAACTATTCATTACGACGTCGTTCCGTTCATCTTGTTCCCCATCTTCGTTTTCTTAAATTTTTCACGCGCAGAGGATTACGATGAAGACCGAGCAGTGGCGCACGTGCGAAGACTCCTCGACATCGTCGCCTGCACCACGAGCTTCGGTCCGTCGTCTCTGCCGCCGCCGAAGAATGATTCTGGCACCGTCCCGAAGTCCGGCAAGCCTGAGGCGCCGCCGGCGAAGCAATCTGCGAAAGATGCGGAGGCGGCGGCGGCTACGGTGGACATTGAAGGCGAGATAAGCCACTCGTGCCCTAAGCTGGAGAACTTCTACGAGTTTTTCTCTCTCTCACACCTCACTGCACCAATCCAATGTACACTACTAGTCTCTTTGTCAGTTTTTAATTAATGGCATTTGCATGTGTGAAATGTGAATGAGGGAGTGTGCGAAACGATGCATGCAGATGTGAAGAGAGGTTCGAGGAGGCGCGTGGAGGAGATTTTGGAGGAGGATTATCTGTTCTCGCTGGATGTGAGGATTTTTGTTTTTGTGCAAGGCGCGTGTGAGGAAGGTAAATTGACGAGCGCGTGTGTGTGTTGTGGTGCAGGTGAAGGTGTGTAACGGGAAAGTGGTGCACGTTGAGGCATGCAGAAAGGGATTTTACAGCGTTGGGAAGCAGCGGATACTGTGCCATAATCTGGTTGATCTCTTGAGACAGCTTAGCAGAGCTTTTGATAATGTAAGTTCTCCTTTTCCTTCTTTTCTTTTATTATGGGAAATGCTGAATCAGTCATTCAGCTTTGGGTGTTATTCATGAAAGCTCCACATGACTGTTTAAGTTTTTCTTTTTGCTTTTTTTTATCACTTCTAACAAAAATATATATACTAATTAATAATATATATACTACTTCCAGTTAAAAAATAAAATAAATAATATATACCAATTAATAAATCTGATAAATGATATCCTAAAAAAATGAATGATATCTTTATGAATTTCCTTAAATTGTTATTACCTAAACGAATTATAAGTTATGTATTATTATAAGTCTTATTATTTATGTATCTATTTACTAATTATTAACATCAATTATTATTAACATTATATTATAAGCATATTTATATAATTTTACCATTTTTAATTATTATTATATTTTGAGTTTGTTATTTTCTTTCCTGTGAGTTTTGTTTGATTGTTATTGTGTTTGTGATGTATTTGTTTTTGTCGTGGGACTATACTGTGAGAACCTTGGAGATGTAATTTTTGTTAAGCACTTATTTTGCTATTTAATATATTTACCATTACAAAAATTGTGTTTGTGAGACCAAATTCTCTTTCAGAACCTGGAAAAAAAATCCAAGTTATTAATATCTACATGCATTTTTTTTTTTGTATAATTTAAAATAAAAATTAATTTTTATATTATGTGTAAAACTAATAGATAATTTTACACAAATTTTAGCCCCCTGATGGTTTTCAGGATCGGTCCCGGGTTAATAGTATCATTAAAGTGATAGATTGAGGTTTAAGAGTTGAATGAAGAAAGAAAAGAAGGAAATTAGAGATCTATGGTCGGTCGGATCTCTTTATTAATAATCTAACAAAAATTAATAACTAACATTAACTGATAAAAAAAACTTAAGTCATACAATTTTTTTTTAATCTTGAACTACTGTAATTGATGAATTACACTTTGAATGACTTATTTGCAATTTTCTTAGTTTCAAGACTAATATAATATGACAGCGTTATACACTTCTATAGACTAAAATAACAGTTTACTCGAATTTTAATTATTTTGTGCTTAAACTAGTTGTAGTGAATATACAATTTGATGTTTAAAAAATAGATTTAACTACATATTTATTTATTTTAGTTTGGATAACATGTGGTTTATTTATTTAATTTTATTAATGAATTAAATTTTTCTAATTTTAAAATTAAATAAATTTTATTTTTCATTATTTTTTTATCTGAAATTCTTATTTTCTATTTAATTATTTAAGAGTTTATAATTAATTGTGATTTGAAACAATTTTAAAAGTGAAAACTTAATGAAATTTGAAAGAGTTTATAGAATATGAAATTGGGATATAAGGAAGATAAAATTTGATGTGAAGGTCTTACGTAAAAGAAAAATAATGAAAATATCAAAATTACTTAATTTTAAAAATAAAGATACTTAATTGAGTAAAAAGTTAAAAAATCAAATTCATACACGGTCAACTTTAAAAGTGTAATCAAGCTTAAAAAAATTATTTGTGTTGCTTTTATCTCTCAAAATTTTCATTTGTACAAAAGGAAATTTGTCAGTTCTCTGTAAAGCAAGATAGGTAGCGTGTGTGGTATTTTCTTTTCCTAATTTAAAATTTTCTAAAATAAAAATATGAAAAAACTGTTAAATCCAACATGCTTGCACTTCTCAGTTGCTTCATGAAATTTTGAAAAAAAAAATCTGTTTAAAGATAAAATATTTATGTACATTTTTTATTTTCATTTATTTTTAAGATTGAAGGAGAAGGAGTTTAACGTAGGAAAATGGTGAACATACATACCATTTTCGGGTGAATGAGTGTGGAACGAAAAAGAGATAAAAAGAAAAAAATAAAGGAAGACAGAAAAAGTGATTACCATGTCATGAGAAATGAAAAGAGCCATAGAAAAAAATGAGGTGAAATGATTTGAAATAGCTGGTCGATATGAAAATAATAAGAGGAGTGTTAGCGATACATTATTTATTATTGGTTAAAATTTATTAAAAATCATAAAATTAGGAGTGATGCTGATTAAATAAGTACTTAAGTAGTGAGACATATGAATTATTATTATTTTTAATAAATTTCAATCAATAAAAAAATGGTGTTCAAACAATCGTTTCTCTAATAATAATCTTTTAATATATGCCGCTACTGAAATTCTGAATGAATCTGGTTAGATTATTTTGCAGCAGCTATAAGTCACCATTAGCTTATTAATATTATAACAAGGGAGAGCACTGTACTGTATGTGAGTGTTGTAAACTTTGTGGTACCATGTTCAATTTCTATGAATAAAAAAAGTTTATTAATATATGTTAATATAATTAAATGATAAATAATTTTGTCTGATTTATTAAATAATTTATAAGTTTAGTATGGGTTTTCTTGGCTGAATGTATTTTTTTTACCCTGCTACATGAGCGTAATATGCTACTTCTAAGTGAAAAAATATTATGTATTGACAATGTCAATCAATCACAAATCATTATTAGTTATAAGTTACATTGCCAATTTAGAGAGAAATTTGGATTAACTTAGGAAACTCATTAATAGTTTAAGATGAATGTTAAGAATACATTCTTTAAAACATTCTTTCTAATATACATTTTGTTATTGGTTAAGATTTATTGAAAATCATAAAATCATGAGTAGAGTTCATTAGATAAGGAATGAGACTCACAATGTAGTGATTCTAGCTAATGATAAAAACTGTTTTTAAAAGAATGTGTAAGAAAGTATGTTGCTATTAGTTTATTGTATGTTTAGAATTTGATATTCAATAAAGTATGGGAGACCAAGAAAAGGTATAGATGTGCAATAAGATGAAATTTCAAGTTCCCAGTTTCAACATTCCCATTGACGGTACTATATGTTTAATGTGCTTTACGTTAGTCATAACTCATTAAAATTTACAATTTTACTCTTTAATTTCAGGCTTTCGATGATCTCTTGAAGGCATTTTCAGAACGTAACAAGGTATTGGGAAACTTTTTGGCTCGTCTTCATTTTTTATTCATTGCACAAAATTTGGTATAACTAACAAAAAGAACCAGAGAACATGTTTGACTTCTATTGTTCCATGTAAATCTTGTTCACTGTCGTCAACATTGTATTTATTTGTGCTCTCTGCCCCATTTTTTTGTCTTCAGTTTGGGAATCTCCCATATGGCTTCAGAGCCAACACGTGGCTTGTTCCTCCTGTTGCTGCACAATCACCCTCATATTTTCCTCCTCTTCCCGTGGAGGATGAAATGTGGGGAGGGAATGGGGGTGGTCTTGGAAGAGACGGAAAGTATGATTTGGTTCCTTGGGCTAATGAGTTTTCATTTATTGCATCCATGCCTTGCAAGACAGCGGAAGAAAGACAAGTTCGTGATAGAAAAGCATTTCTTCTGCACAGCCTGTTTGTCGATGTTGCCATTTTCAGAGCAATAAAGGCCATTAAACATGTTATGGAAGAGCCGAATTTTAGCTGCTCAGTTGTAGAAAATAATATTATTTACACTGAGAGAGTGGGTGACTTGAATATCAACGTCTTGAAAGATGGTTCTGTTGCAAGCTGTAAGATTGATACTAAAATTGACGGAGTTGAAGCTACTGGAGTGAATCAAAAGGATCTACTAGAACGAAATCTAATGAAAGGAATCACTGCTGATGAAAATACTGCTGCCCATGTATGGTATTTTTATATAGATAAGATGGATTTAATTGGTCATTTAGGGTTGCTTCTTTTCCTTTCATGGAAATGACAAATGCTTCACATTTTATGCGCAGGATATTACCACTTTAGGTGTAATTAATGTAAGATATTGTGGTTATGTGGTCGTTGTGAAAGTTGAGGGAGGAGTTAATGAAAATGTTGACTCTCCATCTCAACAAAATATTGAATTGTTTGATCAGCCAGAGGGTGGTGCCAACGCACTCAATATTAACAGGTTCCTGAATCCTTCCACGTTACACACTTTCACTAGTTTATAACTTTTCATATTATTCATATCAGTTTGTTGTGCTCTCTCCTGTGGTCCTGCCCTCTTTCACTCTCCCTTTTATAGTATTGCAATTTTTATTAACTTGATCTATGACATGAGTGGGAATAATGTTTTTGAATGAAACCTTGTATAGTTTTGACATTTTTTCGTAACATGAATTTATGTTGGAAGTTTCTTTGTTTCTTTTGATGAAGTTTTGATCTTGCATTATTTTTAGATATATATTAATTGTTTTTTTCATTTTGTTAGTGTGAGTTGTACTCGTAGAAGATTTTGATCACTTATGTTTTGGTTCTAGATTTTATGGCTTTTATTTCCTAGTTATTTTTTAATTTTGAATCTGTTTCTAGATGTTCTTTCTTACTTTATAGTTGCTGTTTCAACTTCTTGTGGTTGATCAAATTCTTGTTCATCACATGACGTTGTTTCTTGTGCCTTGCAGTCTGAGATTACTTCTTCACAACACAACTTCACCAGAAAACAATAAACCAGTGTCTCAGATACAAACGTTTGAGAGTGAAGAGCTTGGTGCTTCTCATGCTTTTGTGGAGAAGCTGATTAAAGAAAATCTTGCTAAGCTTGAGGAAGAAGAACCAGGTATTGACTATTTTGTAAGATGGGAACTTGGAGCTTGCTGGGTACAACATTTGCAAGACCAAAATAATACAGAAAAAGATAAGAAACCATCATCGGAGAAGGCTAAGAATGAAATGAAGGTTGAGGGTCTTGGGAAACCCCTTAAAGCCCTAAAGAATTATAAAAAGAAATCTGATTCAAGCAATAATAATTCTGCAACTGAATATTCAAAGTTTAATCGTGAGGCTGAAAGCTCTCCATTGCCCTCTATTGAATCCCAACATGAAACTACAGAAGCTGAGAATGAGCTTGTTCTGAAAGGGATGCTATCTGATGAAGCTTTTACCCGATTAAAAGAATCGGGAACTGGACTTCACTGCAAGGTAAGCCTTCTAAGTGTAATGAAGTACTTTCAAGTTTTATAACAGTGAAAGTGTCTGAACCAAATCATGTCTTGTGATTAACAGTCTATGCATGATTTGATTGAGTTATCTCGAAAATATTACACAGACGTTGCTCTCCCAAAATTGGTAAGGATGGAATTTTATTTGGTTGATTGTTTGCAAGGCTTTTGGTTAATATGACTTTTGTGATCTTTATTATAGTCTTAATTGTGGAATACAGGTAGCCGATTTTGGCTCATTGGAACTCTCACCAGTTGATGGACGCACTCTAACTGATTTTATGCATACTCGGGGTCTACGAATGCATTCTCTTGGACATGTTGTCAGTGCTCTAAACTAATTCACTTTATTCAGCTGTGAACATCTTTAATAGGAAGCCATCTTTTCTGTCCTTACTGTCCTCTTTGTTGTTGAATTTTTTGTTCTGTTCCCAAACTTCTTCCACAGTCCAAGTTCATGAAATTCAATTGTTATTGTTTCATCAATATATCATAGGTTTACTAGTTCTGGAAATATGACCCTTTCTATTTGCATTGAAGTTTCTGCTTTTACTCTTCAAGTCTGCCACACATCTTATTAGAACATTGTGAGAGGGATTTTGTGTCTTAGGTTTAGAATCATTTATTAATATTTTTCAGGACTACTGATATTTGCCTTTTACTTTTCTTGATAGGTCAAGCTTTCAGAAAAGCTTTCACATGTCCAATCACTTTGTATTCATGAGATGATAGTTCGAGCTTTTAAGCACATCCTGCGGGCAGTAATTTCTGCTGTTGACAAGGAGAAAATGGCTTCATCAATTGCTGGTGCATTGAATTTGCTGCTTGGTGTTCCTGAAAATAGAGAATCAGATAAATCACGTGAAGTTCACCCATTGGTGTGGAAATGGCTAGAGTTGTTTTTGAAGAAGCGATTTGATTGGGATCTTAACAAGTTGAATTACAAGGACGTGAAAAAATTTGCAATTTTACGTGGCTTGTGTCACAAGGTAATGGAGTCTAAAAGTAGTCAATAGAATCCAATGTTCCTGTAGTATCTTGCTCTTGCACAATAGATTGTGTTGTTATAGTGCCATGCATTTGTATATTTTTTTAAGTCCTATTTTCTAGGAATTTATTTGACTAATTTTTATGAACTGAATTTTCTGCTTGAATATTGTCACTGTTGACATCTATGGAAGTATGGGTTTCAGTTTAACCTTCTTTGTGAAGTTGAAGTAGGCTCAAGTAGCTATATGGTGCTTGAGAATTTTACATACTCATATGCTACCTAGATGACCTTATCCACATAACTGTATTCACTTCTCATATGAAGTGGTTCATAAGACTCTTGTCTTAAATTCAGCAAACTCTTTCTGTCTCTCTCATTGACAGTTTGTTTCTTATCATCACTTTCTGTGTTAGGTGGGAATTGAGCTTGTTCCAAGGGATTTTGATATGGATTCCCCAATTCCCTTTCAAAAATCTGATATTGTCAGCTTGGTCCCTGTTCACAAGGTAACAAACAAGACATGTTGATCATAGGTTTTCTTGCATATTTCTTTGAAGTTGATTGAATAAATCCAAACTTTATACATAATGCTCATGCTGATACGTTGCAGCAAGCAGCATGCTCATCTGCAGATGGAAGGCAGCTCCTAGAGTCATCCAAAACTGCTTTAGACAAGGGAAAGCTTGAGGATGCAGTTACCTATGGCACAAAGGTATCTACGTCCAGAACCCTTTGTTTGGAAATCTTCAAAGTGTCGACAAGGTTTTTCAACAGTCTACACCTTTCATTTCAGAATTGTCGTTTGATATCTGCTATAATTCGTTGGTGACAGGCTCTTGCTAAGCTGGTAGCAGTTTGTGGTCCCTATCATCGGATGACAGCGGGAGCCTACAGCCTCCTTGCTGTAGTTTTATATCATACTGGAGACTTCAATCAGGTCTTATTTGTCTCATTTATGTTTTGGTAGTGGTGGACATTGTTTCATCAGAAACCATTATTTACATAATTATATTCACCAATAAAAAAATTCGACATTCTGTTGAAATTTTATCAAATGGAAGATAATTCAATTAAAAGTAGAGAAAGAGTAAAGTCCAGAGCAAACTACTGGTGAAACCTTTAAAAGGACCTGGCTCCATGTAATTTGGTTTTTAATAGTGCCCAATGGTCAATGACATTGTTTGGTCCATGTTATTGACACCATCCAATGGGATAAGGCTTGTTTGTTATTGTTTTATGAAATAGGCATTTTAATTAAATATTTCAGCCATTGTTTATTTGCACCTATGCCAAAATATCTTTTCTCTTTTAGATTTAGTAAAGTTTCTGGATTTGATTTCAATTCATCAAGTTTTTTACTTAAATCGCAGGCTACCATTTATCAACAAAAAGCTTTGGATATCAACGAGAGGGAGTTAGGTCTGGATCATCCTGATACCATGAAGAGCTATGGGGATCTTGCTGTTTTCTATTACAGACTTCAACACACAGAGCTGGCTCTGAAGTATGTTTTGCTCTTGTGCAATATAGTGATGTATAATTTTTCTTGAGTTTTTAAAGTTTAATTTGGTTTTTGAATTAATATAATACTTGCTTAATTGTTAATTTGAAAATGAAGAATTTATTCAGAGAGAAAATAAAGTTTACAAATTTGTTTTCTATGTGATGGGACAATGTAGATTTTCTTTTTCCTCCTTAACAGAAATTTATGTATTGATTAACACAGTGTAAAGATAGGTTTTGAAATATTGATTAGTTCATTTTAATTTTTCTTCTGATTTAGCGTTTTATTACTTGGATCTACAATCAGGTATGTGAAGCGTGCTTTATATCTTCTGCATCTAACATGTGGCCCATCTCATCCAAACACTGCTGCTACTTACATTAATGTGGCTATGATGGAAGAAGGTCTGGGAAATGTACATGTTGCTCTCCGATATCTTCACAAAGCTTTAAAGTGCAACCAAAGATTACTTGGTGCAGATCATATTCAGGTTTTATTTTATTCATTTTTTTGATTTTGCCAAATTATGAAGTTATATGATTCTTTATGCAAAATGTTGTACATAAATTCTCTTTTGAATGATTGTTAACAAGGAATTGTCGACAGTGGGATCCATATGAATTAGTGTGGTATACCCCTGGCAAAATAAATAAATAGTGAGATTAAATGGTAGATAATTTAAAAATTTGTTAGCTAGTTGGATAAAAAATGTTGGTTTTGCTTTAATATTAAAGGATGATATTTTCAGTACATGTTATAATTATTGTATTGATTTGAATTCATAAAAAAACTGAATCAGATCGTAAAGAAGTTACTAAAATAATAGGAACCTATGGGATTGATTTATATGTTTAATGAAACTTCTCATCTTTGTTATAACACTTAAACACTTGCATCTTCTTGGATCATCCTCTGCAGACAGCTGCAAGTTATCATGCAATAGCAATAGCACTCTCATTGATGGAAGCATATCCATTGAGTGTCCAGCATGAGCAAACAACTTTGCAAATTCTGCGGGCAAAACTTGGCTCCGATGACTTGCGCACACAGGTATACTGTCACAATAGTATGTTCTTTGTGCTGAAAACACTCATTGGTTTTGAATAAAAGGCTTAGGCAGCGACACAAAACTTTGTAATTATAAGTAATATAGTCTCACATAATGTTGTAAAATAGCGTTTAAATGATTTGTAACATCGTTATGGTTATATATATTGGCACTCTAGTCTCAATTTGTCTTTTTCTTAAAAAAATGATGAGGAATTATAACTGTTTGCATAATCTATAGTTTTTTTTATTTATTTACTTTTTTTTATAAATTTGGCAGGATGCTGCGGCTTGGCTTGAGTATTTTGAATCCAAGGCTTTTGAACAGCAAGAAGCTGCTCGAAATGGTACTCGAAAACCTGATGCATCAATAGCCAGCAAAGGCCATCTTAGGTATGGTAAAATTAACCTTGGCAATGTGGATCTGATACTTCATTGGCTAATTGTTGCATCAGGAAAAACTTCTCTCATGCATATTTTATTTGGTGTCTTTTAAGGAGCAACTCTCTTAAATTATCATATTAGAAATTGTATTATGTAATTTTTGTATGAAAGGTCGTGGTTGTTACACCCTTTGAGGTCTGCTGTTGATGACAGTTTTCAATACAGTTGCCTGGATGTTCTTATGGCTTGTATGAACTGCTCTCAATTTTGTTGACTTATAAAGAATTTTTTTCTGTACTTTTTATGCAATCATGGACATTTCATAAGACAATAGACATGGACACTGTACAGTCATAGAAACTGCTACAGAGCAAAATTTAATTTGTATGTGGCCCATAGAGTCACGTGCCTGAAACAGACACAACTATTTTATGTGTCTAACTGTCTATGGTTCATAGAGTGATATATTATCCTATTCACTTGTCAATATTGATATTTTGTACATATTGAGATATTCATATGATACAGTTATAGATACCTTTTGTAATGATTTGTTTTTATCTTCATTGAATTTTCCAGTGTGTCAGATTTGCTTGACTACATTAATCCTAATACTAAAGGGAGAGATGCAGCAGCAAAGAGAAGAAGCCAGATAACAAAGGTATGCTGCTGATTTACTGGTCTTGATAAGTTCAATTCATCAGTTTGAGTCTTCAAACAGTTATAAAACAGTGCCTGATTATTGATTACCATTGCCAACAGTCGGTTATATATGTCTTTTGATATAGCTGCAAGGGTTTGACTAGGGCATTATCAGGATTTGATTATGGAACTGTTGGTTGCCTTTGTTTAACTTGAACCCCTCTAAAGGGTATTTTATTATGGCTTGACTATTGATAAATATTCTTAAGCTTTAAGATCAAATGAACCAGAGTATTTGTCATCTGGGTCATAAGATCTCTTTCTCTGCTCTAAGCATTGCTTTTTACTTTGTGAGATACTGAGATGCAGGCACCAATAATCCTTAATTGTAAATCTGGTCAGCTACCCAGTTTTTGAAAAATAATAATGTACAGAATGAGTTGATAAAGGCAATAGAGTAGTGATAAAGGGTGACATTGTAATTTGTAAGGTCCAACTAAATCATCTTCTCTATTTTCATATTCTCTTTGTTCTCTTATAAAATGTAATTTTCAATAAATACAGAATGATCTTCAAGATTAATCCAGTCTGTTATAAGAAGGAAAAGAAGTAATTGGGAGATCATATACCTAATGGAACAATTATTTCTTGTCGCGGAACTGTTAGTCTTTATATCATTGTGAGAACTGGCTACTTGTGCTGCCGCCTACATTCACATCTCCTGGGGTGTAAATATACATACATAGACATACACACATGCATATATAATTAATTTTTTAATATTGGGCAGGTGAGAGCAACATCTTACCAGAATACTGGCATGTCAAGTTCTGATGAATCTTCAAAAGAAATTCCAAAAGAGGCTTCAGATGAAGAGGTACAAATATCCGAACCAGTAGGTAGTGCAGATTCTGAGCAGGAGAGCAACTCTGGACCTGATTTGGAACAAGCTATTTTAAAGCAAATATCGGATGAAAAGCTACAAATTTATGATGAAATCTTCTCTGAAGCACATGCTGAAGGAGAGGATGGATGGCAATCAGTTCAAAGACCAAGATCAGCTGGCTCATATGGCCGGAGACTGAAGCAGAGACGGGCAGCACTTGGCAAAGTTTATAGTTATCACAAGAATGTGGAAGTTGGCACAGAATCTCCTTTTGTAAGGAGTCCTAATCCGAATAGTAGGTATTATTTCTTGAAGAAACGAACAATTTCCCATGGGAGTTATACAGATGATCATACTACAAACATCACCCAAGGCAATAAATTTGGAAGGAAAGTAGTCAAAGCTGTTACATACAGGGTCAAGTCCATGCCCTCAACTTCAAAGCCTTGTGCAAATGAGACATTAGAAAATGGGGATAAGCTGCTCAGTTCTCTTCCAGAACCTGATCCAATTGATGCTAATCCAGTTAAGAATTCTAAAGTTAGTCTCGGAAAGTCTCCTTCATACAAGGAAGTGGCCTTAGCTCCTCCTGGGACAATCTCCAAGTTTCAGGTCTATAATCCTCAAAGTGAGATTTCTGTTAGCAGTGAACATGATAGTGGAAAACACGAAGAGGAAGTTGAAGCTAATAGAAATGTTGATGTTGATCCAACCCTGATAGAGGTAAATGATACAGTTAAAGAGAAGAATAATGATTCTTTATCAGATTCTGTAGATGATTCACTGGATGATACTGGAGTGGCTATTGAGGGGAAAGAAGAAACTGAGTTGATTGTTGCTGTGCAAGATAATTGTATGAGTGCTGAGGGGCAATCGGGAGATGTTAAGGCTCAAGGAGCAGTTGATAGCAGCATATTGATTCATGCAGTAGATGATCATGTGGATTCTTACAAGCAAGAACTTGATACAAGTAATTCATCTGGCAGTTTAGAACCTAGTGCCAATACAAATCCCATTTCTCAGGGTGGTGAGGATTTAAGGGTCAATGTATCACCATCAAGTCAGATTCGTACCGGGGGCATCCCATATAAGAAATTGTCTGCATCTGCAGCTCCATTCAACCCATCACCTGCCATTGCACGTGCTGCACCAATTGCCATGAATATGACTCTTCCTTCTGGTCCTAGAGCAGTTCCTGCAATTGGCCCCTGGCCAGTAAACATGAATGTTCATCCTGGACCTACTACTGTGCTACCCGCAGTTGCCCCAATGTGCTCCTCTCCACACCATGCATATCCATCACCTCCAACAACACCAAACATGATGCAACCACTGCCATTTATGTATCCTCCTTTTACTCAACCTCAATCAGTATCGCCTAGCAACTTTCCAGTCACTAACAGTGCCTTTCATGCCAATCACTTCACATATTTGAACCCCACAATATCTAAGTTTGGTCCCAGTGCTGTTTGGCCTGGTTGTCATCCTGTAGAATTTCCTCTTCCAGTACCTATTGTTGAACCAATCCCTGATCCCATTTCAGAGTCACAAGCTCTGTGTCATGGTTTGGAAAGTCCAAGTTCGGCTTCAGTTCTTCCTGAGGACATTGATAATATTGGGGATTCCAATCAAGTGGTAAAAACTTTATCATCAGAGATAAGTGAAGATGAAGCAGTGAGATCTGGTTCAGAAAGTATAAAAGAAAATGGTAATATGAATTTTCACGGGTCTGAAAATGCTGGGAACAAGCAACATCAAAACATTGCTTCAAATGGCAACTCTAGCAGTAGTGGAACTAACATGGATGGTGAGAAAACCTTTAGCATTTTGTTTCGGGGAAGAAGAAATCGAAAGCAGACTCTGAGAATGCCAATAAGTTTGCTTACTCGACCTAATGGCTCACAGTCATTTAAGGTTATTTATAACCGTGTGGTTAGAGGAAGTCATGCTCCCAAGTCTATGAATTTGTCTTCAAGTAAGGATTGTACAGCTACTTCATAATCCACAGTTCTTTGTTGTTACTAATGAAAAGTAGCAGAATTATTGTGGGTAAAGAAGATCTCATAATTTTGAACAAGAGAGATGTGGTATTTCGATCATTTCTGGAATTGAATTACAAAATGCCCTGTTGTATCAGCTCAAGTTTTATAGCTGCACTATCTTTTGGGAGGTTTCTGGTAGGTCTTCCACTTCCATATCTTTATATCTGCTGAAAGTTAACTTTATATATTTGAAATTTGAAGAAACTATGAATCAATGAACCCTTTTGACCATGCAAATCAGATTTGACTATCTAATCATTCAATTTCATGAAATATTGCAGATATATGTCTCTATTTAAGATGGAGGATTGGAGGTTTTTATTCATCAATATAAGGTATTATTTCACCGGCAAAAGTTAGAGCTTTTTAATTGCTTCCTTTTCCGCAGAAATTACAGTTTTATGTTTCTGGAACGCTCTGAAACCCATTTTTTTGGTTTTGCTTATATACGAAGTTTCCTGTGGAGCAGCATTCATGCTAATCTCTTGCTCAGTCTGCAGGTTCATCGCAGTCAGTTTCGGGGTTTCTGAGGTACCTTCAAGGTGAAAATTTGGTTCTCTACGTAGTTAGACAATTTTGATATGAATTACGGGACTGATGGATAGTTCTAATTATTATTTTTTTTGTAACAACATTATCAATGGCTTTGATAATTAATTTTGTTTAATTGTATATACTTTCTTACTTTCTTAATATGTTGTTAGTTAGGTAATAGTGGTTTTTTTTTTTGTTGTTGATTGAGTTGATATTTAATTGTTAAAATCGAAATAATGTGAACGAGCGTTACATTAATGAAAATCATTATTTCCTTAAATACATAAAGCCAAAAGTTTAGCCTATCACTCAGTATGTTGATTCTCAAGGACAGTCAAGGTAACTACTAACTTCCTAATATTACTTGAGGTGCGTATAGATTCTTCATTGTGACTTGTGAGTATATTATATGCACGAGTGGGTACGTAGGAGTGTACACGTCAAATTGCTTCGTACTCCTGATATGTACGATAAAATTTATAAGTATGAAATTAAGGTGTTACAAAAATCAAAGGAAAATTCGGTCCCTAATAATTTTTTATAATGGCATTAGATAACCTCTAATTATAAGTTTGTTTTGATTTATAATAGCTGTCAATCTTTAAACCAGGTATTTTAAACTTATTTTAGGTTTGATCTTTGTAAGTGACCGACTAATTGAGCGCACAACTTTATATCAAATTATTGATTGATTTTAAAGGTTTCACTGAATCAAATTGAAAATCTTTAGCAAATTGTATTACAGCTGGTAACGCGACGAACTTTGTGTGTTCCTGTCAAATCAGAGAGAGGGCTAACCGTCTTGAAGAAGGAGGTGAATGGATGTAATCTTGTCACTCAACCAAAAACAGTATTATTTTTAAATTCCAATACATACATCTCCAGAAAAGAAAAAAGGAGCTACGAATTACAAAAATGTAACTGTAAATAAGCTCATATGAATCGTAATTTACATTCTTGACCAAGCAACAGAAACCCTATGAAGAAAAAAGCAATAAAAAAGAATTCAATCTCGTGAAGTTGAGTGAGAAGGCCAAGCATGGATTGTCCAACTTGGCAACTTCTAGCTGGTTTATATTCGCATTTCCACCTATATGTACACCCAGAAATGGCACCAAGGAACATGCCAAAAAGAATTCAAATGATATGCCCATAACACAAACTTGAACCAGATTGTGATTTAACATGGGCTGGTTGTTTAATGGAACAATTGACAACGCTTGTGGAAGTGCAAAACAAGCAGCAATCACATTCCCCCTGCTTCATCAAAGTGGTATAAGAATAACATATAGATAGAACTGAAAACATTTTGCTTTTGAGCACCATTTTCACTGAACAGATGATATAAAAAAGGGAATGAAAAAGGAAAGAAAGTGCTTGATTACTCATTTACTTGGAAATGTAGCTCCTCCAACAGGATCCAATTGGAAGTTAGGAGGTAGAGAACGCATCTCTGATCTTTTCAAATAAGCCAATATTTCAAGAACAATAGCCGCAACAACCATAATGCCAAAAACGAATCCGTAGCCTATCTTCCAATCACTTCCTGCCCCCGCAGCTTGCATCCCCAACACTATGTTAATGGCTGCAAATACAAGTGCCATCCTTCCAAACCAACTGTGGTACCAATTCCAAAATTTTCGAATCTTGGAATCCTTGTTTGGTCTCAAGAAGAGTGCCAACACCTGAATTTAGCATAAAATCAGTTCAAATTGTACTCATCAGACATGAATAAAATAAGTTTTTATCCCTCAAAATATTTCGAAATATCAGTTTTGTCTCTATTAAAATTGAATACATTTTTAATCTTTACATTTACTCAGAAATACGTGCTTTTAGTCCACAATGAAAGACTAAAATCACATCACTTCTGGTAATTATAGTGACTAAAAACGCAGTAAATTTTTATACTGAAACATATTATGCTTATTGGCCAGTGACAAACCTGAAGAATACTTAGTACCAGAGCAAAGATGCCTATGCCTCTGTGAGCTGGTATATGGACTTGCATTTTGGAATAGAGTTGTAATCCAAGAATTACTGTACCAAGCCCAAATGTGAATCCTACAAACTGAATGATTGCATGGAGATAGAACCATAAGGGATCCTTGTGCCTGAAATATCTAGCAATAATAGCCCCTACAGGCAGGATTAGACCCCACCCTATTATAGCCAAAATTCCATGGTTCGTCCTCATCTGAATCAATTCACGGGATACAGGACCCGTAGAACCTGTCAAAGTATAGTTGATCAAGTTTCTGCTCTCAAAAAGTTATACATCATAAAATGCCATCATGCAGTTATATATGAATAAGACGTGTGTAAATTTTGTTGGATTAAAATATGGACTAATTCAAGTTTAGATCCTCCAAATAAAAGATCATTTCCTGTTTTAATTGCTGAGTAATTTTGTTAAATTAATATATGATTCTATAGTAGTATAGTACCATCATGTGTTTCACTGAAGTGAAATTTTGCTAAAAGGAGCTGAAGAGAATTATGTTTCTTAAAAAATTCGTTTGGATTTTGGAATTGAAAATAGCTTTCACTATGTGCAACAAATTATAAAATGACATATCTGCTGAACTGCTGTTAGAGTAATTGAGAATTGGTTTAGACCTGCAGAGAAGTCAAACACAATAGCTGTTTTGTCTTCATGCTTGGAGAGGTGGTGGTTCTGTGGATATTTGCTACCAAAAGCCAACAAAATTGGTTGTTTCTGAAATGGGGTTGTCATCTGCAACTGAAATGCCATATGAATTTCAGCTCCATTAGTCGCCACAGCCGAAGGGATATTATTGAGGGGGAGTTCACCTTTGTCTATTTTGACTTCTGATGACTTCCTACCCCTTAGGTAAAATTGCTTCATGTTTGCATGACCATGTTTGGTAATCCATCCCACCATTGCACTGGAACCAACCATCATTCCATCTCTAGAAAATCCAATTCCTACCCACCCTATTGTGTAGGGAGCAGATAATATGATAGTTGTTGTATCACCATTCTGGAAATACTGCAATAAAAAGATCACTACTAAACTAATTAGATTGTAAAGAGACAACCAAGTCATTCACAAATTAAATACTAACATACCCTAATGCTAGAGGCTCTTCGCTCAGCGAAGCTACAGGGAGGGTAATTGTAAGCTGTCTACATATGCAAAGAGACTATTTCTGGATTCAAGTCCATGACCAACCGGTCACTAAGGCACAACTTTACCGTTGTGCCAGGGCTCCGTTCACAAATTAACAAAACAAAAAGTTTCTTGCTAGATTTTAGATTTGGTTTGGTTGTCTAAGAAACAACAACAGCTCATGATGTACAAATTTTTTGTACTTGCATAACAAATGAGGCCAACCTGAACTAGATCAAAGTGAACTAAACTAGAACCCCCACAAGGAAACAACAAAATGAACTTACCCTCAATTCATAGGTGTGCCATACAGGTGTGCATATCATTTGGGACATATTCTGGTACGGTGGAGGGAGAAAACTTTGATAATTTGTGTTCTTGCAAGTGTTTTCTGCTGTAACACTTCCACTGACATCCCCCAATGCTGTGATTTTGAAAACCAAGACAAGATTCAGAACACCTAGCTTGACAAAACATGGCCATGTTTGAGTCCAAGATCTACTATTTGCCATTCATAGACACTTGGTTAAGTGAGATCCAAGAATAATAACAAAACTCACTAAAAAGAGAAGGAAATGTGAATAGGAAGACCTAGCAAGGAAGCAAAGACTTGAGAGATGATTAAGTCTCTTGCGTTTGAAGATTAAAGTTCGGTGGTTGTTGTGGGGTTTAGTGGTTGGTACAAATAGGTAATCATCACTCTGTTATATTCTTGAGAACTCAATATCAAGCATCATTTGTTTCTCTACCTCAAAACATTTTTTTTTCTTCCTGTTAAGACATCATTTTCCATATTTATTCATTCTCCAATGTTACACGTTCAAGTGTTTAATACTTTCAATCACAAGAATGGAAGTAATAATGGAACATAAAACTGCAATTTCTAAACAACGGGACTGCTTGTTCTGCCCAAATAGTCTTCTAGCAACTTGAACTACGGCATAAATAAAAGTTTAGGAGTTGGTAAATAATGAACTCTCATCTAAAAAGAACATGGGTTGAATTTCTGTTTCTACTGTGTTGTTAATATCTTGTTCAATAATATGTAAATATCTTTTTGTAAGTACATTTTAAATCTAAGATTTGTCCTAATTCTAATGAACTCTTAAAACTCAATTTCCTTAAACTTTTAGTCATAAATTAATAGAATAAAAGCTGATCTTACCCACAAAAGTAAAAAAAAAAATGTATATATGTTATTGACTTAATACTTATTTTTTTAATTGGAATTTCTCTTTATTAAATTAATTTTGGCGCATATGATGATTTTATTTGCAGCCAGACAAGATGAGTGGTCAATATTCAATAATGGTATTGTTACCCGTCAATATTCTTCAATTATTTTTGTCGTTTTGGTTTTTTATAACAACGAATTATGATATATGTATATGAGTATCCCCAAAAAAAAAATGAACGCATGTGTCGGTAGTTCATTTCATTCCTTTTTTTATAATGAGGAAGACAAACGTTGAGCATTATGAAACAGTTTTTTTTTGGTGCATTATTTTCTTTGTTACATCAAACAGTTTAAATAAACTTACTAAAATATTTATATGAGAAGAAAATAAATGAATTAAATTTCGTGTATTTGTTAAAATAATTTTAAAGCTCAGTTGTCTAACTTCTCTATAGCCACCTATAAACTTATTGAATTCAGCCAAAAAAAAAAGAACCTATAAACTTATTGAGCTCATCATGTCTGTCTTAAAAATGTATTAATAATACCAATTAGTAATTGGTTTTGAGTAGTACTGAATTCCATAAGTTAATATGGTTAAGTAAAATATCAAATTTAAATCTTATAAATGAAAAAAAAATAACTAAAAAGAAAAATCTCATTAAAAATGATTAGGCATATTTTTTAATAAATTTTAATCATCCATGAATTCTCTATAATAATAACATGTTAAAACATGTATTAACAATAGGTTCTACAATTGAAAAGCTCTCATGAGCTAGAGACTAATCCAAACTGCTTGCCTTTTAAGATTTATTTCTTTCTAATAAAAGAGAACACAACAGCAATAGCAATAGAAAAATTAAATACCTACTTTTTCTTAGGACAGAAAAAGAAAGGAAAACAGGGGAGGCTTTATACGGAAAGCAAATGCTTCTCCCTGCGTTTCTTTCTTCTTAACATGATTTTTTTTTTCTCATTTTTCTGCATTTTGACCTCAAATCCTTTACATTTAGGAGAAATAGAGGTCAAAGGCTAATGCTTTGAGTTGAAAAAAGAAATACCCATTCTTGAAAATTTATCTATTTAGGATTCTTTGAGGTAAGCCATTCATGAGAATCATGAGATTTGAAATTTATTTTATGGCATTCGTGTGTAATGTGTGTGAGTATAAACTATAAAGTAGTAAGTTAAATTCCTAGATTTATTACTTTAAAACTCCTGGTCCTGAAAATTGGAGGCTTTAACAAATCTATATTAGTCATTCTTAGTAAGACTTCGAATAGATTTCTAAAGGCTCAATATTTATTTGTTGATGTTCAGATTAAGAGGAAATTGCTCCAACAGATCCTTTTAGAAGCATTGATAAAAATCAAATTGGTTCTTCATGGTAATAAGTATCAAATCTACTTAATAGCAATTTTTATATATGATTATTTTCTCTATGATGTCATGTAGAGAGGAAAAAAATAAGGTAGATGAAAATTAAAAGGGGCAACAGTGAGAAATAGAGTGAAAAGGAAACATGTTTGGTTGGAAAGAAATAAAGAAGAAATGAGAAGAGAGATAGCAAGATGAACAAAAATAGGTAAAATATTATTTATTTTACTCACAAGCACCTGTTAAACTATCCAAATCCAATTTGTAACAAGTTTTACCCACAGATATTTCCTGATACAGGTTTTTTCCACCATCTCCAATTTGGATGCATGTGAATAAATATACGGGAAAAGGTTGGAAGGTAAATGGATAAATGTTGGAATGCAACACACAAACTCACCATATTATCATCATTTAAGTATTGATGTTTATAAAAGATTATTGATTTAGAATTTAGATACACAGTAATTAGTGTGTCATCCTATATTTTTCAGCTGTACACAGGACATGCTCTATATAGTTCCTGACTAAGGCTAATGCACTTCACAGGCTCGGTATATTATTATTTCCTAGCAGCATGTCAAATACACATGAGTCATAATCATGACACCAAATACACAAGTTTTTTTTTTCTTTTTTCTTTTCAGTAATTGGAATCTGCTAAGTTAATTACTTAACTCCAGAACCAATCAACCTGAGGCACCCTGTATATATGTTCCTCACCACTCTCCTCATCAAATTTGGCAATCCATGAGCTCTTTCTCCTTTTCTTGCTATAATCTCCTTTAACACCAAATCTCATATTATTAGTGTTATCACTCTTGCTAATCCTAGTAACTTCCATGCCATTCCCTAAAGGATGCTTTAGAGATCTTACTTCTAATTTCTCATCCTTTCCTCTTAGGCACCATCTTATTCCTTTTTTGTCACCATCACCACCAACCATGTTCTTTGCGACCACTATTGATCTTGTGAGGTTAACATCTACCAAGTTGAGCAACCTTGCATAGTTTTCATTATCCTTGCAATCAACAAGAAAGAAATCAATGTTCTCATAGAAGGGTAGTAGCTTGGAGGGGTCTTCAGTTCTAAATTCAACTTGGTCTTTAAGCCCTGAGTTGTTGATAACTTGTTGTGAATCATTAAGGATTGACTCGGGTAGAATACACACCACTCTGCCTCCGGTTGGTCTTGCAGCAGCTGCAAGGGCTAAGGTGGTTAGCGATACGCAGGACGTCACTTCCACTATGAGTTTTGCTTTCATTCCTGCTGCTAATGCTGATAAAAATTCATTGCTTCCTGGATTTTGAATTCTCCATGTGCCGTATTGTCTTTTGTGATTGTTACACTGAAGAAATAAATGAAACATAATACTTGTTAAAAGCTTAGAATACCTGCCACAAATTAGGGAATTATGGACATTGTATAAAATTTCGCATGGCCCTTATGTGAAGGTGTCAATAAAAGTTCTTAGTAGCTTGATTACAAGAATTTGCAGATTGAAATTTAAATTAAGGTTTCGTAGATCAAACTATATGCAAGGCCAAAGAATAATGAAGGTCAATCCATTCCACAAAATTAAGGATTATTCTTTACATTAAATTCCTTTGTATATGATTAAAAAAAGAAGACAAATATTCTGTTTATTAATCGATCAGTTCATGCTTTATGGAAATTTTACAACTAATTATGGATTGATATACATCCATTTGATTAGAATTGAGTTTGTTAGAAATATTAGTCAACTGTTATTAGGTTGTTAGAAAAATTGTCAGCTCTAATATGCTCTGTGTAAAGATCATTTACATACTTTCATTGTTTCTTTTTCAAATCTATGAATTCAATGAGTTACGTCTATGAAAGTCCTTTATCATTCTTTGAGATCTATGATCTTTGGCCACATCAAATGAGAAATACTTACATTTCTTCTCACTTTTTTCTGATAATAATATAATTTTTATAAACAGTACCAATAAAAGCAAATAGTCCAGGACCCTTAAAAAAAGAAGCCCTATCACGGTATCATATACCGAAAAAAAAGAAGCTATAGAACAACATACAAGTAAAAGATGTGGAATGCCAATATAATTAAGGGGCTGTTTTACACATTTTTATGAAAAAAAAGGAAAAATTGTGAAGCAAATACAACATAAATTTATATCACCCTTGAATTGATAAAATGAAAGAGAGAAAGGTGAATATATATACCAGTTGAAGGGTATCAAGGTACGCCTTTGTGGCAGAGTTTGAAGACCATTCCATCACGAAAACCAACCAAGAATATTATAATTAACACAATAATATCCCAGAAAAATTATTTATGTGGAGAAATTTATTCCACAAGTCCAACTTGTGAATAGTAATTATTATTTCAGGTAATAAGGACCTAATAAGAAACTGAACGCAAACGAGGTCAATCGATCGAAGAAGCTAGCAACTCGTTTGATTGTATATATGGTTTTGTTTTGTTTGTGTTTTTTTTTTCTTAATTGTTTAATTTTTTACTAGTTGTGGAACTTATTTATATGGCAAGCGAAAAGGAATGTCTTGTGTTTGTGTGTGCGCTGTATCGAGGATTACGCAGAAAGCGTGGTCAAAGCGCGGAGAGGTTGAACCCGTGGCCATACATACAACGTAAGAGGTTGACTAGGTTTGAGGTTTCTGTTACGTTACGAGACTTCCATGCATATATTTGTGAATATTCATTCTTCTCTCCTAACCAATGGATTTACACATCATCATCAACAACTGCAAGATTCACGTTTGATTCGTTGCGGCAACATCACTAATCTATACATTGACCTATAACTGTATATTAATATTATTTACTTAATGCATAAAGAATATTAATTTTAATGAATATCTCAAAATGTTAGTACTTTGTCATGTATGTTTGGAATAATTTGTTTTGGAGATTTTTTCTTTTGTTAGATTTAAGGAGGTTTTTTTTTTTACTGTAATTTTTAAAATTATTTTGCTTGTGAAACCTCATTTTGTCATTAGCATTGCCTTGTTGAAACTAATGCTTGCAGAATGAATAGGGATATAGGATACGTGGTATATATATATAGGTATTTTCATTAGAAATTATATTAAATCAAATCAAAATATTATTTAAACAAAATTTCAATAGACTTTTAATTGTCAATCCATTGGTACATAATGCAATCTTTATAGTGAGAAAATAAAAGGACGTTTCGGACATAAGTACTAAAAAATATTGATATAACTCTTTTAACCAAACTAATCATCAAGTTGTAACAAAAAAGAGACAACTATCAAATATTAATTAGAAAAAGAAAGTTATTTATATAATTTCACCAACTTATTAACAAATGGGGGTGTAGCTCATATGGTAGAGCGCTCGCTTCGCATGCGAGAGGCACGGGGTTCGATTCCCCGCACCTCCATTGTATACTTTTAATATACATATTTATTAATTTTATTTTCATAAAGATCAATTCTGCGTGATGAAAACCTGCTTTCTGTGCAAGAAATCACTGGTAAACAACATCTATAAATGTGATCTGAAATTATACAACTTTGGTTTGAAGTAATTGCTTTGAAATTAGTACATCTATTTAATCATTCACTCGAGCAACAAAAATAATGTAGGGCTTGTTCTCATTCCCTCAATTCTTCCCAGCTTTTATATATTCTATGAAAGATGCTGAACAATAGTACTAGTTATTGAGATTGTTAACTGTCTATATATCTAACTGTTGCTACCTGACTTACATATGTTACCTAACTAATTGTTATATCTCTTTTAACTCTTTTTATATATCCAATCCCATCTTCTTCTTTCTTCCGAGAAAAGAATGAGCACTGATTCGTGTATTAATTCAATAACGAGGTTGAAATAAATGAATAGAATTGAATTAGTTCAACAAAAACAACGAAGCTCAGGAGCATAAGCCTATCATAGAAAAGGTGAGAATGACTTCATTGATCCGTGTCAAAAAAAAAAAAAAAACTATACTCTTCTTCATCAATGTATAAAGAATTATAATGAATTTTAAAAAATGTCCTCCAACCCCTAAAAAATTCAAATTCCAAGAACAAGCACTGGTGCTTTCTACCTTTCCTATGCAACTGCCTCAATTTCTGATTGTGCACTTCTGTATAGCTTTAGCCTCTTTGCAAGGGAGGTGCGGGGCTGCATGATTGCAGGGTCCTCATTCAGCAGTGAAGCTAGTTGTTTTCCCTACAAAAACAAAACATAGACCATGATAAAGTAAGCTCAGAGCATTCTCATCAGACATGCCTATTAGTATTCTATTCTTAAATAAAGACAATAACCAAAGCTCACCTCCTTCTTCCCCAATTCTGTAAAGAAATGATCCTGTAAGCTGCGCTTAGCCTCACGCACTTGACAGTAAACCACAGACTTGGGAATGGTATGCCTCAGGGTCCCACATACCATGTTCACATAGGACAAGACAGTGGTAGCTGTTCTTATTCAAGGAATCTCAGTAAAGGGAAAATGAAAACAATGCCTCTTGTTTCATGAACATATGTGGGTTTATGCACTCATACTATATATGTTGAACACAAGTACAATGCGTGACTAATGGACTCCTTTAGTTCTTTTTATGGTAAAGACTACTGGTATCTTTCATGGAGACAATCTTGTTCGCACCAGATAATCATTTAGTTCTTCTATTATTTGAATTACAAGCAAGGAATAAAACATCAAAATAAAATTGAATATCACATGTTCTTACTTAAATTCCAGTCGCTTACCAATTCGACGAAGATAAGAATCATCATATCTGTCAAAAAGTGAATGAGTTGGATTTCCACCCTTCTCTGCGTCTTGGGGAAGTTTGCGGAAAAAATCAATAGTCAAATAGCCATACTCCATGTCCACCAAAAGCAAAGTTGATTTCTTACTTTCTTCTCTCATCCTCTCCAATGAATCAACAGCTGCACTCCAAGTTCTACACTCAAGGTGGGATACTGCTTTAATTCCTACAATCAACAGAAAACTGCAACCCTTGAGATTTGAGACGCCACTAGAAAAAATATACTAATTTTGATATTGCACTAAATTAATAAAAGTCATCTGCAGGTTTAACATGTCTGAGAACTATATGCGTAAAAGATAAAATAAGCAATCTGCTACTTGCCATTGTCTCACTCATTGATTTCAGAATCAAATCTTTCAAAATTCCATGAACCTGAAAACATTATAATAATAAGCATTAAATGCATAATTCAACATAAAAAGAAATGCTTCTCAATTTTCCAAAGGTGACTTTCAACTTTGCCTTAAGTCCAGACTATAAAATTTCAGAGACTTTTAACTGTGCCAAGGAAAGAAATGCAAACGTTCCTTAGGCCTAAGTAATGCCAGTAGTGTCAATCTGTTTTTCTGTTTTTGTTACTAGTGTCAAAATAAATACGGAAAAAGAAGTCAGCTACAATTTTCTCATATAACACCTCATAGCAACGTATTAATTATATTTGTATAAAAATATACACCGCATCAACAGCTGCTTCAGCAGGGCCCCTAATTGATACTAAGCATGATTCAATAAGACGGCCGTATCCTTGCTCAGGAGCGATTACATGAGGTTGATACCCATCTGCTTCAGTTATTAGTTTCCGCACCTTGCCGATTGATAAATGTTTGTCAAACTGCAGCCGTTTTATAGATGCTGGAAATTGATTATCAAATACTTGGTAAATTTTCTCACCACCTGGCCGTCTGTACACATTCAATCATTTTCAAGATCAAATTGGAATGTCTGATATCCGATTTATATGTAATTCATTATATGTACCAAATAACATGGAAAAAAAAGGACATACATGCCATCAAGATGATCTTTAAATAACTGATCAAAAGTTTGACAGATTTCCATTATCATGTACAACTTCCCCTGCAAATGGAAAAACAAAATTAGTTATTCATCCACTAATAAATATAAGGATAACCTAATCATGAAGAGTAGTACTTATAAGAAGATTACAAGTTAAAAAACTTTATATCAGTTGTTAGGGTTACGGGTGGGGTGAACGATGTGGCTTACTCCAGTATCAGCAGCAATAGGTTTCCCAATACGTTTCAATTCTGTCTCCAGTTCAATGATAGTCTTGTTAATGAGTGATTGTAGGCCTGGGATCCAAGACTTGATGACAGATTCTAAATGCTGAAAATTTAAACATATACTTAACAAAACAAAACAAAAATAAGGACACTAATCAACCCAGCAATTGGAAACAATCAGTTGCATCCCTAGAGTCAATGCATCCATTGAATTTCAATTTTCAAGTAACACCTCCTACTAGAATTACAATTCAGCATACCTTAGATAGCACCTTTCCTGGATGCACAGAGCCCATTCTGGAAGCAAGATGTCTATATTCGGGTGTATTAGAAAAATACTCGGTCTCTCTTTTCCGAGCAGCAATCATATCAACTTGTTTATTGATATCAGCTTGGGAGCGGTTGACAACACCAATCCAAGGGAAACTTAGCTTATATGATTTCCCTTCAAGGATCTAGAAAAGGGAAAAAGAGACGAAGGAAGCCACATTATGAGCTTCCTAAATATGATTCCAGTAATTTAAGCTTAGGAGAAAGTTAAAAAGGAAATCTCAACTCAACTTGTGTGATTCTTAAGTTTTATACAATAGTTGAGACATGGAAAGGCAAATATAAGCAAAGCATAACAATGACACTAAATATGTGCAAGATATATTTCCATCCTCCATTCCCCTGGGAAGATATCCAGGTATCCAACATAAAGGAAATAATGCCTTTTTAATCACCAAATGACGACTACCTATGTCCCACTTTTCTACCACGTAATTGTAATCCTACTTTTATACTATAGACTTAGTTTTCTGAAACTACAAAATGACTCTTCCCGTGCTAACTTTTTGGTCAAAGGACAGCATGAAGGAAAGACTTTTCCCAAGGAAAACCTTGCGGCAAGAGAAGCTTACCTCAGCTGCATCAGTACCCTTGTCCATAAGATCAATCTTTGTCAAAACTCCAAATGTCCTTTCCCCTGAAAATTAAAACAAGCGATCTTCAGCCACATAGTAATCTAATCATCGAGTTAGTTGCTTATAAAAGTATTGAGTTGTCTACTTATATAGAGGTCAAATAACATTGAGTAATTGACAAATCAAGAAGCACAAAAGTTTGAACCAAAATGTTGAGAATTCTTATGCTCAAAGAAGTCAACCGTAGAAACTTAAAGAAACCAAGCTACCGTATCTCTCAAAACACATCAACCAGTTTAACCATCTTCCAAAAGTTATCGTTCCAAACCATGACAAAAAATTGTGCACGCATGCATTTTAATACTTGATACATTTCTGAACAAAAAACTGCATAGAACTCAGTCACATAATTTAGTATTCAAAGAAGTTTAATTTTCATATTCTAATGACAACCATTACATGCCAAGGAAATTTGAAACTGAAATTCTGTACAAATATAAGAATTTATTGATCTAAGAAGCCCAACACCATACAAATCAGTCTACTACATACTGTGCTTTGCAGCAGATGTCACGATACAAACCTTCTAGGTTCTGTATTTTCAGCATCTTCCTTACTTTCAGCTTCAGCTATATTTTATTAAATTACTTAATACGGCTTACTTCAAATAACACATTCCTACTGAAAGTATTTTGACACAAAAAAATATGTTCAGCGTCTTACCTTTAGGATCTGCTTCACGGGAAATCTTAATTGCATCCGAGGTAGCAAGGTCTTGATTGGCAGGAGAAATTGCCAAAATTATGCAATTAGGCTGTAACAGGTGATAAGTTTCAGTATTACTTTCAATTACATGCTCAAGAAGTTTAGCTTCCACCACTGGAGCTCATACATCTAAATAAGTAAATTATCGAGAAGCATTTAACTAATATTAGAGTAAGAGAGCTCAATAAATACACTGGATCAGGATGGATAGCTTAAATTGAATATAGAGTTCATGAGTATTAAATATGCAAATTGATGTTTCAATACACACCTTTAAAGATTGCATTTAAATTTTCTCACCTCATAACAGATAACTGTTTCCATAAGCATCAAAACCTTTCTTGTATGCATGCACGTATTCATTATTTTATTGTATACCAAAATAATTACCTTCTCAATAAAGGCCCGAACCATATTTTCAATGTCTTGCACAAAGCTATCTGGTTGACCATCTGCAATATCCCGGGCAACATTATGCCAGTACACTCCAGATTTAAAATGTAATAGTGCTCGGAAATTTAATTTTAAATTTGATTGACAGGCAAAAAATCAATGTTAGAAACTCACCAACAGCGACTTTAGTAAGCCCCGGAAGATCAACCAGAGTCAGATTGACAACTGTCAAGTCAACAAATTCAATGCATGAAATGAGTGCCTAAATAATTATATTGAATTAAAAAAAAGAAGAAAAAAAAAAGAGTAACGAGACACGAGCACAAACAAGCTGTATGTAGCCAAGGCAATTAAAATAAGTTTCTTCTCTCATAATATTGACAAATTGAGAGTAACTCGTATGAGACAGGCTGAGACTGTGAAGTAAAAGATAGTAGTTGCTATTCAACTCCAGATTTAAAAAAGAGTTGTAGTTACTAGTTAGTAGTTACACCATCAATACTTAAGTTATTTGATGAGAAAACCAAATTGCCCAATACTTTGGGTTTGGGTCCAAAACAAAGCAAAGATAAAATTGATGCACATTAATAAAGTGCTAAAGTAAAACATAATTGTCATTGTATGGTTTGTATTCTGCAAGCAAATAATCAATAAAAATAGCAACAACAGCCAACATGATGGTAATAGGAAACAGCTAATCAACTGATTAGTTTAAACTTAAATGTAATTGAATTATGGATGTTCTTCGTTCTCAAAACCTTGATGATAAATAAAATAATATTTTATTGCTAATATTTATATCTCACCATGAGGGGAGTAGATACTCAGATGGATGGGCACAGATGAAATACCCTTGTTGTGACCTGTTTCTCTATCAGTCTCATCAGCGATCTCCTGCCTAACAGCAGCTACAGAACAGGAAAAAATTAGTAACCATGGAAGAAACAGAAACATAAAGATCATAACATAACAACATAAAATAAGAAAACTAGTTAATGCGGAAGTCACCATATGCAACATTTGATAACCCCCCCCCCCCCCCCCTGAAATAGAACAATAGTTAACACTCGCTTCTGCAAATCATCATAATCAACATTTATTTTAAAAATTAAGTTACTTGCTAATTCCTACCACATTGATGTTAAGTACAACATACATTAAACCATATGTCTGGGAAAATGTTTTATGTAACAGAATACCAAAATCAAGAAATTTCTTCCTTGGAAGGTGCATAAATTCAGCATATTCTCTCCCTTCGTCAATCTTATGAAGTTGCAAAACAAGAGGACGCCAAGTAACAATCCCTGTATAAAATAGTGGATCAATTATCCAGAAACTCATCTAAGGGAGAGAGCAAGAGAAAAAAATCATAAAGGTGTACATGCCTAAGTACATATAACAGACTTACCAGATCCACGAGGTAAAAAGTCCTTCCCGACAACACTCTCTAACACTGAAGATTTTCCAGAGCTCTGCAAATTATAAATTTAAATTGTATATGTTTATGACAAGTAGAAATATAAAATGGAAACGTTAAAGTTGATCAGAAAAAGAAAAGAAAAAAAAAATTGGTAAGTCATTATCTGTAAAGAAACATGAATTTTTAGTCTTATTTCATTGCAACGTCTATGCAATAAATGACAAAGAGAAAAGAACCTGGAATCCAACAATGTTAGATTAAATGGATCACATGATACAGTAAGCAACGGATCAATAAAAAAAAATCCCTAAGCAATTGGGTAAATTTGAATAAATATTGATAATTGAAGAATTAACTATTTATGAATCAAAATGAACACATTAATAAGAAACAATAACAAATTGCAAAATATGATTTTTAAACCCTTCATCCCTCGTCTGATCTTTAAACAATGACATGAGGCAGCAGATCAGAAGAATTCGTATCAATGATAATGTTAATGACATTATTATATGGGCACCCTCGTCTGACGGAATCTATTCTGCTAGTACAGCGTACAAGTGCCTCACTTCCACACCTTCCATCAATGATACCTCTGGAGTTTCTTGGACCTGACTCTGGTCTCTAAATATTCCCGAAAATATCAGATTAGTCTTGTGGCTCTCTCTTCATGAGAGCCTCCCCACTAACATGTTTCGTGTTTATAGACATCTATCCCTGGATGTCAATTGCTGCAGGTGTGGCATATTCCAGGAGGATATCCTTCATCTCCTACGTGACTCTCAAAAAACGAAATGGAGCTATCTCAATTGGCCAGGCAGCAATGCTTCCCATCAGAACAACTCAAAAGATTGTATTCAGAACAACATCAAAGGAGATAAAGGCATTCTCTTTTCCATAACTTGCTGGTTTATCTGGAGGTCTAGGAATGAAGAAATTTTTAATGATAAAGTTCAACCGGTGTGGCACATTGCTAACCAGATTCACACTCTCAACGACATTATCTATAAGGATGTTACTCAATCATTGCAACAGCCTTCTCCTATGCTAGTGCTTTGGATTGCTCCTCCCGGTAATGTCATGAAGCTTAATACTGATGGGAGTGCTTTTGGAAACCTGGGGCAAGCAGGATTTGGCGGAATCATAAGGGATAATCTTGGGAACTGGCACACAGGTTTCATGGGATCCTGTGGCTTTACAACATCAGTTCATGCAGAGTTACTCGCCATCTATCATGGTTTGAAGATAGCTAGAGACATAGGAATTGGAAGATTGATCTGCGAATCAGATTTGAAGGTTGCTTTGGACCTAATCACTGGAGAAATCAACATGTTTCATCAATATTTCCCCACCATCATGCTGATCCATTCGTTGAAGCATATGGATTGGGAGGTGACCTTTGTGCACGTGTACCGTGAAGGGAATAAATGTGCAGATTGGTTTGCAAAGACGGGAAACTCTTCTCAACAGGGCATGATTATTCTTGATCATCGTCCCTCTCCCATATACCAAGCTTACCTTGGTGATGCCATGGGTGTCACAACCCAAAGGATGATTTAGTCGTTTCTTTTCTTTGTTGCCTTTTCCTTTTCTTACGCATAAAAAAAAACCCTTCATCCCTAGAAAATAAGATATTAATTCAATCCACTGCTTATTCGTGCTATTAAAACTATACCTTAAAAGATCAATCATAGAAAAATCGGTTACAGATTAAATCCAAATATAAGCCAACGATAAGGTTTTACTCATGATTTGTACAAACAGTTTGTGTGTGTGTGTGTGAGAATATGTTTACAAATAGTCCACAACGGTGATTTCAACAGCAACGTCAAGGTTTTGAACTTTCTGTGACTGCATTGCAACCACAATAGCGCCTGCATCAGCAGCATTTGTGAGTAATTTCCCCCAATATCAAGGATTATGATGAAACTGTGATTACAATTTAAAACCTTGGTTTCACTCACTTAAACAGAGGCATCAGCGTATCACTACATAAATCTCTATATTCACTAGTTTTTTCTTTCTTTCTTTTAAAATAAATTTCCATAATAAATTAGAAATCACCAATGAGATGAGATTATCAAATTGATACACCAAGTACAAACAAACTCAACTCAACAAAAAAAGAAAAGAGGAAAAAAAATGATAAAAACATTTAATGAAGGGAGAACACTGAATTGCACGAACAAATGTGGAGTTAAATGAATGACAAAGGAACTGAAAACGGCAGAAAATCAATCTCAATTTCTAAAACGGAAAAAGTTAAATAAAAAACAATGCAGTAGAAGAACGATCGCGTAAAGTAAAAAAATAATAATAATGACAACAATGATGTTAGGAGAGAGAGGAAGAAGATGGAATGCCTTGGTTCGAGGTCAAGGTCCCTCCTTACTAAATTAAGCTTTCTCGAAATATTTCTTTGCGTTTTATTCATGCAAGCCATGTCTTTATATACAATTGTGTCCGTACTGCTACAACACGTAACTACTTTGCAGTGCCATTACAACAAACTAACAGCTCATAACTAATTAACGGTCGTGTTAACTCACTAATGGCCATGCATGCAGCTTTACACGTAATTTTCTAGGTATTTGGGTCACGTGGTGTTCCTTCGTGGCCTTTCTTTACGTGCTTCTTCTGGCACTAACAAGATATCTTCCCTGTTCTCTCTACTGTTGGTGCTATCATTATCCCGCCCTGGAAAAATCACCTTGTCCTCAAGGTGATGGGATTTACAAATGTCTTCCCACTTCTCCCAAGTAGACTCCTCCGGGGCCAAGCCAACCCATTGCACCAATACTAAACGAGTTGGCGGATTAGTCGAAGAGTCCATAGCGAATCAAGGATGGTCAAAGGCTCCAATATCGGCTGATTATGAAACGCGTCTGGTGGAAGGGCGGAGATTTGCAGTTCCAAGGGACCATGGTGAGGGCGTAACATGGAACAATGAAAGACGGGGTGTATCTTGGACTCGTCAGGGATTTGTAATCAATACGCAACACTACCAATGCGTTCCATGATGCGAAATGGCCCGAAATAGCGCTTAGCAAGCTTATTTGGTGACTGGGTACACAACGAAAGTTGGCGATGAGGTCGAAGACAAACATAAACCATATGTCCTTCTTCATATTGAATATCTTGGCGATTCTTGTCCACAAAGAGTTTCATGTCCTACTGAGTCTTGAGAAGCTTTCTCTTGAGAGTTGCATGAATGGCTTCTCGTGTGAGTAGCATTGTGTCAACTGCGTCATTGGGGGAAGAGCCTTTGAGGTAATCGGGAACTGAGGGAGGAGGCTTGTCGTAAGTAACCTTGTAAGGAGTAAAACCCGTGCTGGAGTGTTGCGACGTATTATACAACCATTATGCCAAAGCCAGAAACTTTTACCATTCAACTGGTTTATGATGAAAGAAGGAACGAAGATATTGTTCAACAATGCGGTTCATAACTTCTGTTTAGTCATTCGTTTGTGGATGGTAGGCCGTACTCATGTGTAACGTTGTGCCGCTTAATCGAAATAATTCTCGCCAAAAGGAGCTAATAAAGATCGGATCGCAATCGGAAATGATGTTACGAGGAAACCCGTGGAGCTTGCATACAATATTGAGGAAGAGGTTAGCCACCTTGAACGCCGTAAAGTGAGTAGGTAAGGCACCAAGGTGAACTCCCTTGGAGAACCTATCAACGACCACGAAAACAACTGTGAACCCGTGGGAACTCGGAAGGTGTGTGACGAAATCCATGGAGAGGTCTTCCCAGATGCCGGTGGGTATCGGAATAGGTTGGAGCAGTCCAACACTTTTGCGCGTGATATGTTTAACTTGTTGACATGTACTGCAGTTACGGACGAATGCCTTGATGTCCTTGAGCATGCTGGCCCATTGGAAGTTGGAACGGAGGCGATGTAACGTCTCTTTACGCCAAAATGGCCGCCAATAGGAGCAGCATGATACTCATGTAGCAGCACGAGAATGAATGGGTTTTGAGTATCAATCCAAATAGCACCCTTGAAGAGGATAAAATCGCCTAAGATAAAAAAATCATGATGATCTTCAGGCTTAGCTTGTATGGCCTCGCATTGTTTCTGGAACTCCGAGCTAGCTGATAAGGTTTCCCTTAGTTGAATCATGAACTCGTGGTGAGGAATGGACAGAACGAAGTACTGTCCTTGAGTCGAGCTATCTATGCGCGAAAGAGAGTCAGCAACTACGTTCGAGGTTCTCGCTTTATATTGAATGTCATAATCAAACCCAAGTAGCTTGGCAAGGTAAAACTGCTGCTTCGGGGTCTTGATAGTTTGAGACATAAGCTCATGGAGACTACGATGATTTGTGAAAGTAATGAATCTGTGACCCAGCAAATACTGCCGCCATTTGCGGACGGCGACGACGATGGCTTGTAACTCGCAGACATATGCGGATGCATGCTAAAGGCGCTGGCAGAATGGCTTACTAAAGAATGCTATAGGGTGACCTCATTGATGTAGGACAACGCCCATAGCGTAGCTCGATGCATCTAAAGAGCCAATATCGGCGCGGCCGTCATAGCATCTTTCAGATTGTCAAACGCCGCCTAGGAGTCTAGTATCCATTTGAAGGCATCTTTACAAAGTAGCTTTGTTAATGGTGTTGCAATGGCTGCATAGCCTTTTACAAATTTCCTGTAGAACCCGGTGAGGTCAAGGAAAGCACGAAGATCCTTCGAAGAGCGAAGGGTGGGCCAGTCGATAATGGCCTGAATCTTGGAAAGGTCCGGTTGCACACCCTTGCCGGAGACGATGTGACCTAAGTAATCAAGCTGACGTTGCTCGAACAAGCATTTGGAACGCTTGAGGAAATACTGAGCTTGGGATAAAGAACTAAAGACACATTCCAAGTGGTGAAGGTGATCGGGAAGAGTTGCATTGTAGACGAGTATATCGTAAAAAAAAATTGTTGTGAATTTCCACAAGAACGGACTTAGCAGGGCGTTCATGGCTACCTGAAACGTCGACGGCATGTTGCACAGGCCGAAAGGCATGACTCGATACTCATAATATCCCTGATGAGTTCGAAAGACTATTTTTGGGATATCCTTTTCTGCCATTAAGATCTAATGGAAGCCCTGTCTCAAGTCTAGCCCCATGATCGCCGAGGGCAGTGCATGCTTGCTAGATTTTGTTCACCAATTGTATCAGATTCTCCATTGTAGGAGAAGACTCTTTTGAGTTAGAGAGCGCCAAGCAAAGAAGAAGCAAAAACAAATAGTTGAAGAAGCAGCTTTCGAAACATTTGTTTTGAAATATTCCTCAACGAATTTCTGTTATTTGTCTATTCCCCATTTTGCCCCTACCTTTCGCTCTACTAACCTAGTGGATTTAATTTCAATTAACAAACAACTTAGCTTATTTTTGCTTCTTTCTCGTTTAATTTGTTTTTCACTGTTAAACTTTGAGTTTTTTTTTAAAGTCTTAACTCTTTTTTGGGCAAAGTCTTAACTCTTAATATACATAAAAAAGGACAATATGATAGTAACGGACTAACAGTCATTTTCATATATATGTTAGTAAAAAAAATTCGTCCAAAGAATATTGATCAATTTAAGTAAACATAATTAAAAAGGTAACTTTACAGCTGTATTTTTTTTTGTACATAAAAAATTAGTTTTTGAAAGAAAATAATCAAATTGCACAATATTTTAAACTATAATAATGGTGTAATTGTATTATTATTACTAAAAATGATTTGTTTCAAAAAAATTATAATATTGCACAATTATTTATAAAAAAATAATTTGAATCTTTCTAATGTAAAATTTTTTATATTAAAAATTAATAAATTTGGTTTCCTTGCCCACCAAACAAATGGTTTTAAACCATTCGATTTTTTTTAATTTTTTATGATTTAATTTAATTAGCTGAATGTTGATTTCTTTTAATGAAAATTGATGATGTGCACTGTATATTTTCTTAATCTTTGAAGCATTACCGTTTTTTCCTCTCTATGTATGCAATTGATTATTCTTTTAAAGTTGATTAAAGTAATATATGTTACAAGCTGCTTCTTTTTTGACACAAATATGTTACAAGTTTAAGAGAGCTGTAAGTCTGTAACGTTCAGTTTGCTTTCTTTTTTTAAGTTAAAAGAGTGAGAACTTACCGTTAGCCTTTTTTGAGGAATTAAGAAAACATTGGAAGCTTTGAATCCAAGTTGCACATCAACAGATGAAGATTATAAGTTTGTAAATGTTGGAGGACATGTTAAAAAAAAAAAAAACATTGGAGGACCTCATGTTCATTTGTGTCATCTAAATACTTGTAATATATTACTAAACTTAGAGAAGAAAGAATTTCAATGGCTAAAAAAAATTGGGTAATGGCTGAAAAATCATGTTAATTACCTATATTGACCAATCTAATAAAATTATTACTTACTGAACATAATTAGGCCTTTGGGCCAGTAAAATTTCAAGTAACCCAAATTCATAAATTGAAAAATTGATCCAAATTATGGTCCAAATCTGTGAACACGACCGGGACCATCCGTGACCCGTTTAATCTGACCCGCCCAACCGATAGATGAAACTGTTGGAGATGGGCCTGATATTTAAGAGTTCGGATTGGGCCTATTGGGCCCGAATCCGACCGAACTCAACCATGCTCAGTCTTGACCGTTAACGACAGAGGCGTAGTGACATGACACACGTAACATGATGAACAGTAAAAAAGTTATCATGTCACTGTCATTTGCATCATTGCTAACGTTAAATGCCTTTATATTATAATCGTTGTTCAATGTTCAAAAGTGGGAGTGAGAGAGAGCGCACTCGATCGTGTAACGCAACGGCTTCCCCGAAGTTCGAACATACCACCAATTATCACTATTTTGAGTGCGAAAAACAAGGCCACAAGGGTAAAAAGCCACCTAAAAAATAAAAAACAATTATGTATGTACCTAGAGATACGTATACGTGTATGGTATACAGTAGTATTTTGATGTTTCTTACGGCAAAAGCTTTGTACTAGTATTTGTACACCAGGCGGCTACGTGCGTCTGTGTCTTGTTCTTCAATCCATTCTTCTCTCTCTCTCTCCTATTTGTGTATCTTTCTTCCTTTCGGTCAGAGTCAACAATAACATAACAACCCTTCCCTACTTTCTCGAGTATTGAATTGAAAACTCTCCCCACAACTCAAATTGAAAAGGAAGACAAAAAAAAAACCCCATTGCTTTGTTTTCCATTATTGGTGCCAAAGTTTCAAGCTTTCTCTGCTTCCTCTGCTCCTCCAGGGTAAGAACTGCTTTCCCTTTCGAGTTTATAGTGATTTGATTCTTGCCCCTTTTGTGGTTTGATCCAAATCAAAGGACGTTTCTCTACTGGTGCTTTGATTCTAAGTTTTGGTGGGGGGAAATGATGGGAAATTAGGGCCTGGGTCTGGAATTTTTCATCATTTCTATCGAAAAATTGTACCTTGTTGTGCATATTTTGTTAAAAAGTTTCGATTTTGAGCTTGTTTGGTCATCTGGGTAGGTGTCTGTGTCATCTCACACCCAGGCAGCTGTAATTGTACAAATCCCATGGCTGTCTTGTGAAAAATTGTAGAAATTAGGGCTTAGGTCAAAGCCTCAAGCTTTTCTTTGTATTTTACATTCCCTTAATCAACATTGAAAAATGTCGTCTGCTGGTGTCACCACTCTTAGCCCTGTTCCAAGGGAACTATTGTTGTCCCCAGATGGATACTATACCCCATTGCACTTGTCATTGGATCAAGAGTTTATTTTCATATATCTGTCCTATTATGGATCTTTGACTCCAATGCGGGTTCTTCCCTGCGATACCATCGAGTCTGTGAAACTCAAAATCCAGAAGTCTGAGGGGCTTCCTTCATTGACAAACAAACAAAAGTTGGTTTGCGATGGGCGGGAGCTAGCGCGGAGCAATTCCCTGCTGAAAGAATATGGGGTTACGGAAGGAAATGTTTTGCATTTGGTTATTAGGCTGTCGGATCTCCAGACCATCAGTGTGAGAACTTCTTCCGGGAAGGACTTCACTTTTCAGGTGGAGAGATGCAGAGATGTCGGGTATGTTAAGCAACAGATTGCGAAGAAGGAGAAGCGCTTTGCTGATCCTGAACAGCAGGAAGTTGTGTGTAACGGGGAGCTGCTTGAGGATCAGACGCTTATTGATGGTATCTGCAGTAAATATAACGATGCAGTGATTCATCTTTTTGTTAGGGTGAAATATGCAGAAGTTAGGACGGGACAAGATGAGTTGTCCGTTGTGGCAAAGGAGTTGAAAGATACAAAAGATTATGATGTTAGTGAAACTAATTGTAGGAAAAAATATGATGTTAGTAAAGAAGATACAGGAAGGGAGTATGGAGTCGTTGAGCCAATTGTGCCGAGGAAGGCTATTGATAGGGATCTTCTTTTGGAGCCGGTTATTGTTAACAAAAAAATTGAATTAGCTTCTGAGGTTTGGAATATGATAAACTCTACATATGAAGGGCTAGACAGTGGAAATTATCCAATCAGATCTGCAGAGGGTACAGGGGGTGCTTACTTTATGCTTGATTCAACCGGGCAAAAGTACATATCTGTTTTTAAGCCCATTGATGAAGAGCCAATGGCTGTGAATAACCCTAGAGGTTTACCTTTCTCTGAAGATGGTGAAGGCTTAAAGAAGGGTACAACAGTTGGTCAGGGAGCATTCAGGGAAGTTGCAGCTTATATTTTGGATCATCCAATGAGTGGCCGCCGATCATTATTTGGTGATGAGAAGGGATTTGCTGGGGTTCCCCCGACTGTTATGGTTAAGTGCTTGCATAAAGGATTTAACCATCCTGGAGACTTGACTGCTAAGATTGGCTCCTTGCAAATGTTCATGGAGAATAATGGAAGCTGCGAGGATATCGGACCTGGGGCTTTCCCAGTGAAGGAAGTGCATAAAATTTCAGTACTGGACATGCGACTCGCAAACGCAGATAGACATGCTGGGAATATTTTGATTGGCAAAGAGAAGGAAAATGACCAGGCTGTTTTGATTCCAATTGATCATGGATACTGCTTGCCCACAAGTGTAAGCACCTTATTTTTGTTCCCCGTTGTTTTCTTTATTTTTATTGATAATCTGTTCTCTATGAATACATGTGATGGTGCTTTATTGTTCTCTTGGTGTGAACTTGGGTTTTCTCCTGCTTGGTTTGGGGTGCTAAATGTTTTATTTACAGATTGCAGATTTCTGCAGCTCCTGACCAAATACGATATTTGGAATGCTTTTAATGTTTTTTTTTTCTTTTTTGGGCTGAAATGAATTGTGCATTTTTTCCTAGCAGGACTACATGTTGTTGGATAATCAATGCTTCCACAAATAAAATTACTCACACCCACAAAGGATCGTGAGAACACACACAAAGATTATACCGTAGAAAAAATAATAACAAACACAAGAATTTAACGTGGTTGACACTTCTTGTCCACGTCCACGGAACCGTTTCAAAAGTATTTCCACTATCACAAGAATGATTACAAGATTGCAACCCACCCCAAATAGTGTATCACTCTATAAACTCAAGTATTCCCCTCAATGGTTACAAGAAATGATAACACTCTCACACAAAGACACTTTTCTTTCAACAAATTGAGTTTGGTTCACAATCTCGCTTCTCACACACTCTATCTTCATATGTTGTTTTTCTCCACTAATTTTCTTTTCTATTTGTTTTTAAGATTGTTACCAACTATAATAAATAAGTTTTTTTAGAAGTTGAAATAAAAATAATTTTCAATGTATCCATTCAAATAATCTTCATTTAGTAAAATGTAATATTTCACTTTACATTTAAGTCACCTAAACCTTAGTAATAAAAATCAAATTCTCAATATGCATGTATCTTATCTTTTTGGCTTGAAACTCTACACATGTCAACAAGGACATGCCTTTTCACATGTTACTCTTCTCTCTATTATGTTCTTTACACAAGTTATTTTGGATAGATTGCTGATATTTTAAGAAGTGGCAAACCTTATCCTTGAACATTATTTTCTTGGTGCAAATACCTGTTTTGAAAGATGTTGTAGACAATTTTTCTTGCTTGGTTGGAGGAAGGTTTTAGTTATATTTTCTATAGCTTTTCCCTTGAATCTTGTCTAAACTTCAAACCAGTCATTTGACGTGATTTTTCTGCTCCAACAGTTTGAGGATTGTACCTTTGAATGGCTTTATTGGCCTCAAGCTCGCCAGCCATACTCTCCAGAGATCATTGACTATATAAAGTCACTGGATGCTGATGAAGATATTGCCCTTTTGAAGTTTCATGGATGGAATCTTCCAGTTGAATGCGCCCGCACTCTTCAAATCTCAACCATGCTTCTGAAGAAAGGAGTGGAGAGGGGGATGACCCCCTTTGCCATTGGAAGTCTTATGTGCAGGGAATCCTTGAACAAGGAGTCTGTGATTGAGGGAATTGTAAAGGCAGCTCTGGATTCTGTTCTTCCTGGCACAAGTGAAGCCACGTTTCTGGATGCTGTTTCTGAAATCATGGACCAGCACCTTGATTAGATCACCGGTTCCATTTCTTAATTTAAGTTAATTTCTGTCATAGAAATTGGTATAGAAATGTCTGTATAATCGTGTTCAGCTACATATTTATAGCTCAAATGGTTGTTTTTACATTATTTTCACAGTAATGACTTCCTAGGCCTTGACTTTTTTCCAGTATTTCACAAATTATTTCTTGTGTTTGGATCCAACAAAAGAAATTCATTTTCTATCCTTTTACCATTTTACCTCAAAATCCCAAAGGTTGTTTAGCAACAAAAAAAAAATCACTTTCATGGGCACATGCAACAAATTATGCAAAACTTTTACAAAGCATGAATAGCTGTGCAGAATAATTAATACCTTTTTTTGAGAGAAAAATACTTTTTAAAACATTAATTTTCTGTTGGGGTGCTTTTACGTGTTCAAGTCAAGGATAACTGATGATGCTATTAATATAGCGTAAGGGTTAAGATGTGACAATGCAACCGGTTAAGATGTGAGAAAATTACGAGCGTGCTCTCTTGCAATTTGACTTTCCATTCAAGGAAGAGAAACGAAATCTTCAAACTATGCAAAGCCCAATTTTCAAGTTATACAGCGCATGATGGAAGATGAAATTCCACCTACACAACCGAATTTCTATGCATGTACATTCTTCAGTACTGCAAATATACAATTTATAGAAAATGATTGATCTTGACCATAGGTATTACAGGAGTGTAAAAAATTTACTCCCATAATTGATGGACACAGTTGCTACAATGACCCAATATATGTTAATTTTAGGTGAGTAAATTAATGTCTTTAATACTCCTTTTAATACCAAAGGATTTAACTAAAAGAAATAAATATATTCAGTATGTTAAAAAAATTCATTTCTATGCATTAATATTATAAATATGATTTTTAAGTTATTCATCTAACAGTTAACAAATCTATCATAACAAATCTATCATACAATACAAGGTAATTTTTAATTAGATGATGGTGTGAGAACTATGACAGAGACTATTTTATCTAAAATTAAACATTTAATATTTTGTTCGTTTTATTCGGATTAAATAGACATGAAATTATTTGAATAAATTAGATTCAATCTAGTTAGAGATAATGAATAACTGTGAATCGTGTAGCTTTCAAAACAGGAATGCTACTCTGCACGAATACTGAACCACACAAAATGCACGAACACATACGCGGATCAATACCATTTTTTTAAGAAAAGAAGCATGAATTAATATTAGAATAATAAAAGAAGCATGAATTAATATTAGAATAATAAAAGAAGTATGAATTAAAAATAGAATAATAAAAAATACGCTTTTGACAGAAAACATCGTTGTGCAAATTTGACGGAATCATTTTCAGGCTAAATCAGCACTTCTGCTTTTAAAAAGGATCAGCAGTCAGACTAATAATTTTATTGATTTTTATAATTATCTAAATTTATACTAAAATTGGTTTCTAATTAGTTAAGATAATAAAAACATTTACACTTGCATGCCTATTTAACTCTTGTAAAAAGGTTTATTTTTTGCATATGAATAGAAACATCTTTATTCACAAAAGAAAAGAAAGAAAAAAAATATATTTAGTGCTATGGAAGCGATGGAACCACAACTGATTAAAAATTAAAATAAATAAAATGCCCCAAATCTTTCATTTTCTATACGTGAAGAAAATCATTCTCAGTAGTTGCCTACGTGGAGCTTGATAACTATATCTATATGTTCCTCAATTATATACAAACATCTGTGAATTGGGTAAGAAAAATAAAGTACACAAACTAGAAGTTGGAAGGAAGATACCACATGCTAGTGATGCTACCATGCAGACATGACATCATTTTTTTCAACCTTACAAACTTCTGATGACATGTTCTCTCCATGTCCTCGTGAGTATAGGAAAATCTGGTCAACAAAATATGTTCTGGAAGCAAGAAAACTCCCTTGCTTTGTGAAAAGCGTTTATGCGCTCGTGTTCAATGTTTGGGGTTAGAGGACTTTTCAGTGTCTTCAACTGGTCACATTGTTAAAAGTTTGAATGCCATCATCCCTTTCTGGGTTTCTTCAACTTCCTCTTTAACCTTAAGACCCAAATGAAATCAGTAAATGTAGCATAAACAATGATGAAAAACTAACAATTCTAAACTTATGAAACTACAAAGCAAATACCTCTTGATGGACCGGTCACTAAAACCAAATACACCTTTCATTAATGTGTTTATATCCACAGACCGCTCCTTCATCATCATATCATGATACATTTTGCTGCCAATCTCTGAAATTTGTTCCTCTACTTCTTCTAGTGGTTGGTCTATATTGAGCTGAAGTTCACCTTTCTTGATGACCGTAACACCAAACCCATTTGCTTTAGCTTCTCGAAAAGCATCCTATGACATGCAAAAGTTCATAAAACATTCATATAATCACCCCCAAAAGGAATGAGAAAAGAGTTTAATCTCTATGCACAGAGTTTTACATGTCCACTAATCAAAAATCATGATAGATATGATTTTTAAGATAATTATTATAAAAGTCAATAAATTTATCGTACATGTAGTATGTGATTAAAATGACCATGTAAAAATTCTTTATAGTGCCTGAACTATTTATTCACAAGAAAATTTCACTAAGAAAATGTCCTAACAGAACCCCCCCTACCGTCTTCCAACAAAAAGTAAAAAATAAAAATTGAAGGCATGGTTGCATATTACAATAATACCAAAAGCATGAAGAGAACTAAAGCTATCTGTGTCAAACCTCTACAATAATTTTTCAAACAAATGCATTATTACATTCTAAAGTAATCTATGGGACCAATAACATGGGTGAGAGCACACAAATACCTTAGGAGGCCGTGCAACAACAAAGGCATGACCATTTCCCAGCATTTCCATATGAGCCTGAATTATGTAACAAAGGTTTTTGCAGTCATTGGGATCTTGGAAAGCAATCACATGATATGGCTTAGGTTCCAATTCAAGATCTGAAGCCATCTCCAATGAATAAAGTCCTACTTTCTGCTCTCCATTCTCAACTGTGTACAATTCAATGCACTGACAGAAAAGAAACAAATTAGCTCAGTATCAATGGGCAGAAAAACAAAGCAAATCAATAATAACAATCAGAGAGGAAAATCTGAAAAACAGAGAGAGGATAATTAGCTTTAATCCAGAAGAATTATCATTTAACACTATAATTTCCACGTGTGCCAGTGAACTAGTGGAAACTGAAAACCAAGAACAATATATATAATACACATACCAGTACGTGTGAAAGATCTAACCACCATAAGTAATCTTCCTCTTTGTCGTCTGCATATTCACGATATTTGCTAACCACTGCTTGCGGTCCAAACAACTCCATCTCTCTTTTAATCTTGTTGAGTTTCTTTTCCATGAAACTCCTATTCCTATCAGGTAGTTTGTCCATTAGTTCAGCTGCTTCCTCTATTTCTTTTTCAGTGATCCATCGATCCAAACCCTTCCCCATATCCTTCATTATGGACTTTACTTCTGGGTCTGTCTCATCATTGTAACAGTCCAAAAAACCTTGGGACCATTTCTTTGTGTGCTGCCAATATTCCTTACCTGATTTTTTGCCAACTTTAATTGAACCATCACTTCCTTCAATAATAGTCTTTGGATTTTTCGACTTCTTAATAGGTGCTGTAGAGCCATCAACCTTTTCTTGTAAAGAGGAATCAGCTGATGTTATAGCAAAGCCACTCTCATCCTTCTTCACTGGGTTCATATTTCTGGTGGAACTTGTCTTTTTTTCATCGAGAAATTCATTGAGAAACTCGGGAATTTTCTCCACAGGAGGCCCTTTCCAGCGTGGTATGATTTTCTCCGGTGGGTCATATATACTAATGCCATCTAGAGGAATTAAAGACAACTGTTAGCATCACGTTTAAATTTATTCAGAAGAAAATGCTTGGTAATATATTTATAAGAATTTCCAGGAACATATTGATCCTACAGAAGAAGTTGCTGAAATCATTTCAAGAAATTAAAAGTTGATCAAATACTGTATATCGTATAATTTTAGAAACAGGTAATTTACCTGCTCCGTAATCAAGATTTTCAATATTTGAATGGAGCCATTCATGTATGTCAGAAAGTTTTTTATTCTCTTTCTCCACTTTTTTCTCAAGACCTCTAAAAAATGTGTCCTTATCTTCATCATTCATCAAATAAAATGGGTCCCGTCCAGACAGCTCATTCTCACGGACTCGAAAGACAATATCTCTAAGATGATCATCCTGCATCCAGTCAAGTTCTCCATCATCTTCAACACCCCCAAGTGATTCCATCTCAGTTGGTATATCTAAAGTTTGATTGACTCTCTCTTTTGCAGCCATGTAGTTATTTCTAAATCCTGCTCTAATTTGCTTAACTATAGGCTCAACTTCATGGAAGTTTTTCTCCAGCCAGTTTTCTGTCTTTCCAGAGCCCCTTGTCTCTGTACTAATGCCATTAACTTCACTGTCTAAAGTGGTGCCTGACTTTTGATGGTTTCTTATTCCAGGTTCAACACCAGCATCTTTGAGGTAGTCATCCTTTGTAGTGCCAAATTTCTTATTCTTCTGATTGGAATCTTCCCTGGCATTTGTGGCAGACTTAGAATCTGATAATCCATTTAAAGCATCACTCCTGCTATGCTCAACTTCAATGAGGCTTTTGTCTGGCCAATTTTCTGGCTTTACAGGCAGCCGTGTCTCTGTACCAATGCCATTAATTTCATGGTCTAAAGTGGTGTCAGACTCTTGAAGGTTTCCTAGGCCAGGTTCAACACCAGAGTCTTTGAAGTAGTCATCCTTTGTTGGGCTAAATTCCTTATCCTTCTGATTAGAATCTTCACTAGGACTTGTGGCAGCCTTAGAATCTGATACTCCATCTAAAGCATCACTTCTAATTTGCTCAATTATGGGCTCAACTTTGTGGAGTTTTATCTCCAGCCAATTTTCTGGCTTTACAGGTAGCCTTGTCTCTGTACTAATGCCACTGACTTCTTGGTCTAAAGTGGTCTCATCCTTTTGAAGCTCTTCCAATCCAGGTTCAATACCAGAACCTTTGATGTATTCATTCTTTCTTGGGCTAACTTCCTTATCCTTCTGATCAGAATCATCGCTAGAATTTATGAGAGGCTTAGAATCCAATATTCCATTTAATGTGTCACTTTTAGACACAATTGTATTCTTCTCCAAATTCTGGTACTTCTGGCCATTTAAATCAATAACACTTGAAGATTTCATATCAGCAATATTTTCTTTCGCGAGTTCAATTTTACATTCCGTGCTAGTGCCAGGATCTTGTTTGTCATGTTTTTTCGAAAGATAATCCCTAGCTTCCTTAACAGACCGTATGATCCTAGGTTTCTTCTTCACAGAACTTTCATTTGTCATAGATGAGCCATTAATAGGAGTATCTGAGGGCTTTCCATTTTCACTGTCCTTCAGGTGCACATCATTTTCAGAAAATTCTATTTCTTGTTTCTTGATCTCCCTATCACCAGGAACTATGGCATCCAAAGCATATAAATTGCCTTTATGTGTGGGGACTTCCTCATGCAGGACTGAATTATCAATGCTCTCTGGGACATCAACAGAAACTGATTGCATAATGGTATTACTATCTGTTGTTTCCTTTGAAACTTCATTTTGATGATTACTTAAACCATCATATTGTTCACTATCATCAGATGATATCTCAATCACAGGGTCATCCGTTTCCATATCCCTGTTACCTACAACACCATTGCTTCCCTCAATTTTCCGTGCCTGCCTAGCCATTTCTCTTATTTCTTGAACTTTATAATCCATCTCTGTGGATCTAGTTTTCACTTTATCAGACGAATCATGCACTACCAATTTATCAGCAGAACCAGTAACTTTCAGAATACTATTCCTAAGTTGTTCTTTATCTAACTTAGGCTTCTTAATGTCCACCACCGGTGCCTCCGAAGATTCAACAACAACTTCAACAGCGCGCTTCGTCAGCTTCTCTTTCTCCTCTCTTGCTTTTATCTTTCTCCTCATCATTTCCTTCTCCGTTGCCGTATACTCCACCTCCTTATCTCTTTCTCCAAAAGCAACAAATAATTTCTTCACCACCCACACAACAACCAACACATACAACACTTTCCTCCCAACCCAGGAAAGCCTCGGAAGCAATCTCGGCTTTGCAACAAAACCTTGAACAGCCTTAACAAAACCACCACCCTCCTCCTTCCCTTCAACCACAAACTTAGCCACAGAACTATTCCTAGCAATCACATTATTCCCACTCTCCATCTCCCTAGCAATGTTCTTAGCATTCAGAATTTTACTTCTAACTTCAGCTAAATTCTCAACGGCATCTCTCCTAACCTTGCTTCGTTTCAGAATCTGGTCTTCATCAACAACCACCCTTTCGACAGCTCCGAGGGAATCTTCATAAACAGTGAATATAGGACCAGACCCTACACCCCAATACTCAACATCCTTCTTGTACTGGTCAACCCAATTCTCCAACTTATTCCACAAAACAGACTCACGCAAAATCTTAGACTTTGGTTTTTCAGCTTCGACCACATTGTTAACAACAGAAACACCCTGAACACCTACACCACTCTCCTCAACGCCATTACCCGAAACAGAAAAAGGGTCGTTGGGAATCTGATTAGGGTTTACCTTGTGATCACGGAGGAGCTTCTTCCTCAGGGAGTTGCGGCGGTTGCTGGGTCGGCCGGAGTGCGCCCAAGTTTGAAACTTTATGGCGGCGGAGCGTGATAGGTAGAGAGAAAATGAAGTTCTGCGAAATGGGGATGTGGGTTTGATGTTGTTTGAGGTGAATTTTGAAGTGAGGGTTTTGGGGTGGCAGAAAGTGGGGATTGAAAAGTTTGTGGGGTTTGAAATGTTGAGAATTTCCATGGATGAAAAACAAAGCTACACAGGATGAAGTGGTGAGGGCATGGTTGAATTTAATGAAGCTTTTTTTGCTGAACTGTGTATGGAGTGTGTTGTGAGAAATGGAAATTTGTTTTTCGCTGAAACCTGTTTTGTTGAGCTGAGATTGCACTTAAACCCCCAAGCAAGACGATAACGTCCTGCACCGATCCCGCACACGTCGTCGTTTTCGCTGAAATGCATTCATTTTTAATTTTTTTAAAGGGTTAAATTTTTTTTTCTTTATAAGTTATTTTTCTTCTTAATAGTTCAGTTTATCACGAGAAATAAATTATAACTGGTCTGAAATTCATTAAATATAAATAAAATATAATTAAAAATTATTTTCTTCAAAAATTAAACTTAAATAGCACTCAAATGATTCCTTAATTTTATATAAATTCATTTTATAATTTTAATTTTTATAAGTTTATGTCTTTTTAATTTTGAGTTTTAAAAAATATTTTGTTATTTTTAGTTCTTAAAAATTTTCATTTTTCTAATTTTGATAAAATAATAATAAAAAAGAATAATTTAATAAAATTTAATTGTAGTAAAGTAGACTAAATCATTATTTAAATATGCTTATTTGACTTGAAATCTGGTCATATATATATATATGAAAAAAAACTCATTTTAAAAAAATAATATTCACTTCAATCTCTTTGTTTTAAAGGGTTATAGTTATGAATATCCTTAATACACTTCAAAGTCTTTCTCAATAACTATGGTACATACTAAAAAAAACATAGATGATATACATTTACTAAGTTCGTGACTCATCTACCAATTATATACATCTTAAAATCCCCCATAATCAAGTTTAACACTGGACATTTCTTAGCTAATTCACGTGTGCTTGTCTACAGCAGGGAGTCTAATAGATAAAAGCCAGATCATAACTTATTCAAAATAGATAATAGTGTATGACAAAAAAAAAAAAACCCAACATAACTTAGTTCATGATAAGATGTACTTTTGAGCTAATTCATGTATGCTAATACATTGACTAGAGCGAGTGAGCTTTTTGATAAGGGATGCCATTTTCATAGCTATAAAAGGCGGATGTAAAGTAAAATGAATTGAGATGCACATTTTTTTTTTACAAGAAAACAATTCCAATTTTTTGTTATAAATGAAAGAGATGTACATTTTCATAGCTATGTATGATTTTTTATTTTTTTATCTTGCTCTACTGTATCATCCATCTCATCTCACACTTATTTCTCTTGTCTTCTTATCTCTCTCCTTATTGTAAAACTCTTGTATCCTTAAATCAGCCGTCCATTGGTAACATCCAAAGTCAAAACCTTCATATTCCTCTACTGATTTTATTGTTTTGGGCTCAAAGTGGAGGTTGTTATTTCTTGCATCTTCAAGTTGCTTCCTGCACTCATTTTTTGGCTTTCGGATTGATGGCAGATTTTGGCTTCTGAAATGACCAATCTGAAAAATAAAATAAAATAAATCCAGAAAGGATGCAGAAAACAATTTGGAGGTGTAGGAAGCAACAACACGAATTGGAATACATTAAAAGACCGGAAGGTCAAAAGCCCAAGGTATGTAAACAGTGGAAAGAAGCCCAACAAAATCAATAGAGCAGTACATCTCCAACTAATAGACACATAGCACCAGGATACGTTAAAGAAATGAAGGTTCCTCTAACGAATTTGATTCCATTTCTATTCATAAATTAAACGGGATACCATTTTCATTTTTTTTTCCTCACTAGTCAATTTGAGAATGTTACGTCAACAGAATTTAGATCCTCGAGTGTTGGATTCTTGGAAGAAAAAGAGAGGTTAGAGTTAGATTGACATATTTTGGTTATTTGTTTGTTGGACGACTGAGAAGGAAATTGTAGTAAGAAGTTATTAATTATCAAAGATCAACAAAAGTTACAACACAATCTTTCATTTGGATTTACTGCATCAGCATCCATGAATAGTTGAACACTTGAACTCCCATAGGTTCTAGAATGAATTTGCATTTGCCATCAATTAACTCACCAATATTTTAATTAATTTTGATACCACTAAATTTGTACTCTGACCTGCTCTACTAAAATTGAATTTCGTTTTGCACCATATTGTATATAATTTAATAAAATCCTCACCTCTTGCAAGGTGATGTAGTACGAAAGAAGTTTCTTGCACAATGTAATTTTGTGGTTATTTAGCACTAACTATGCGGCAATCTAGGGATTTGTTTTGAATTACATTACAATTAATATTGCTCAATTGTTTTGTTCTCTCGCTCACAGAGTCAAATTAATTAAATTAAGAAGAATGGCAATATTTTTGGACAAAAGAGAGAATGCAGGTCCTGGCCCATTGTTCTTCAATACAAAGCATACATATTTTATTGCGAATCCAAGACTTTTTGTCTTACATGCTCCATAATTGAAGTCTAAAGTCTATATTCACATGCATGATGAACTTGCGGGGACATTTCTTCTCCAAACATTCAAAATTAAGAAATTTGGACGAATGTTCATCCTTGTCTTCTTGCTATACGTTCAATCATTCAATAGCATTGATTAAATATGTTGGTAAGTGTGTTTTACTCAAGTCCTATTATTAAATATTTAAATATGAATTTTCAATAATTCAAGTTCTATTATACATTTTTTGGCTTTTTTTAATACTGGTGTAGAGCATGTAGTAAGACCAATCACGGTCATTGACTAACCTTTTACTGTCATGTTCCCGTACGTACAATTCGCCAAAAGTAAGAACAATTTCTATTTCTATTTTTTATTTCTATATAGTACCTACTACGTAGTAGATGCATGCATATTACTCTAAAAGATGGGCAACACAATGGCATTTATTACAATAGATACATAATTACAACTTCTAATCGTTATTTTTTTTTATAAAAAAAAAAAGGAAGGATGAAACCGTGTAAAATTTCAAGTTAGGGAAGACAATTGTAGGAAATTTGTATAAAAATTGAAAAAGGTAAAAAGAAAGAAGAAAACTCACTATTCACTGCATTGGTCAGTGTTCGTTGTTGTGATTTCAGAAAAGGTTTCTATAGACACTCCTGCAGTGTCTTGGTGCTTTCTCCACTATAATTAAAGTCTCTTTCACAGCTAGAAATAGAATCCAAAGACATGGAAAAGATAATCGATTAGCTCTTTCCTAAGCTATCTATCTCCTATTAACCATTTGACAATTTAATTAATTTCTCTACTTGTCTGTGCCTGTTAGTTAGTCTGCTATGCTATGCATATGCTGATTGGAGCTCACATTTTGCTACTAGTGGGCAATCATATATATGGGCATGTTTCAACTAGCTTTTCCATGTTTGATTGAGATTATTAATATGGAAATAATTACTTTTTTTAATTGAGAAAATTATTTTAAAAAACTATAAAAAATAATTCAAATTAAATTAATTAATATAAACTCGTATTCATTGATAGAGGGAGCAAAAAAGTAGGAGACTGTAGAATCCTTCCTTTAGCCCATATATATAAGTGACACTACAATGTCTATGACTATGTTTCTTGTTTGAACAAGAGACGTGAGCATTTTGGAAACCACTAAAGCATCCGAATAATTTAATTGCTTAAAGATTTACAACTGAAATGAGCTTAATTAAGCTTCATCATAATGCCTATTTTATCGGAAGAAAAACAATGTTTTCATGCAAATCAACTATCCTGGGAACTTTAATTTAAAATTAGTTTAGCCACTAAAAATTTGAGATTTTAACTAAAATTTAGGTCTAAACCCTAATTGAATATAATTTATTAACTCCTTTTAACTTCTTGAGTTGCCAAATTATTTATCAGAAATTTACAGTTAACTAATTAGAATGCTTATTATAATATAATTAATTCATCTAACGCATCTTAATATATAACTGACCTCAGATAAAATGTAATTAAAAAACTTCTATTAACAATAGCAATAGCTATAATATTGCGAATAATAATTTATAAGCAATATATTTTATGCATTTTTCTTTGGCTAAGATCTAGTGTAATATTTTATACATACAAATACTTTATTATAATTTAATAAAAATCACAATTTACAATTGTTATTATTCTTCAGCTTATTCTCAAAAAAGTAGTGATACTTGATTACTTGTACACGTAAATATTTTAAACATTTCATTAATACTCTTAATATATTTTTTTTCTTATCACATAAAATATTTAAATGTTAGTATATTGAGTGTCTATTCAATATTTTTCTTCTGAAAATATAGAATTCCTTCCGGAAAAATTAATCAAAAGATGACCTCCGTGATTAGCGATCCACGCGTCCACCTTATCATTCGTTTCTTAGATATTCTTTCAATTATTTTTTACACTTTTCCCCCCACTACATTAATAAGATCTCAGATCCCATCTTATGCCATCTCAGACCCTTTCTACATTAGTAAGATAACATGGTGACATAATTTAACGCTTTTACACTATGAGAATCAAACTCTTTTTACAAGAATTTGATTAAAACATAATCAAAGTGTAAAACATTTTAACACAATCAATCAAATTCGGATCATAATATCATTAATTGTTAACATTATGTTACTTATATAGTAGTATTTTTTAAAGAAAAAAAATGGAAAAATGATAATAAAAAAAACAAATTTCCTCGGAGCAATTGGTTACAATGGTTATACTCACACAGGTGAGGTGTTGGACGCATTGCTGCAGCCTAACCAAAACAAAAACAAAAAATACAAAGCTTAATTTATAATACAAATTGATATTTACTCAAACAAGAATGTTTTCCAGACTCTAATAGTAATTTTAGAGTACATCTAGTAGTAGTAATTTGAAGCATTTATTAACGAGCTATAACCACCCCTTACTGTAGCATTTCATTAGGTAATATGATAAAAACATCAACATTAAAATATTAATCTTCTTCTCTAATCTTAAATAATTTCGCATGATTAAAAAAAGAAAAAGGTGAAAGACTTGTTTGGTTCCCATCACGCGCACCCTCTCGGGGCAAACCCGACCCGAGAACCCGCCAAATCGAACACAACCCGAAACCCTTGCTGCTGAATGTTCCCAACAATAGACAACCCACTCATCGTTCCGGCGAACGCAAAACAAAAAGTCCCGTCATTATCCACCGGAATGAGATAATTCGACGCCGGCAGTGACACGTCAGCACCCCGAAAATGCAGTACCACGGTCGGAACCTTAACCTCCGACAGCCCCGAAAGATCATAGCACGTGTCAAAAAGCGAAAACTCAGACGCGCGCTTCAAATGTGAAGCCCCGACCCGAAACGCGTCTCTTAACGCCACATAACCAGGGCGCGTGAGGCGCGTGACGGAAGTCCCTGAGTCAATTATAACACCCCCGTTCCCGGTGGAGTCGAGCCGAAAAAGTGAAGCCGAAATCCCCCGAACCGGCGCGCCGCCAACACTAAACCCGAGAAGCTCAACATAATAAAACGTATCAAGCTTAGGGTTTTTAACCAAAGGAGTGAACCGGGCGGTTCGAGAGACAGCCGAGTCGCCGAACACAACGGAAGACGGTTTAGCGGAAGCGGTTCGGTCTGTTAAACAGTAAGAGAATTTGTTATTGAACCGGGTTCCGGTCTGGGTAGGAAACGACAACCCGCCGCGACCTAGGCCCAACAAACCTGCGGCGCCCACGAAAAGTCCCTCGTTGTCGTGACCGCATCCGAGGGCCACGCGCGGGACTTCGGCGCGTCGGAACGTGAGAGTTTCTATTGAGAAATCTCCGACAGTGAAAGAACCGTCTCCGTAGGAAACCTGGTACTGGCAAAGGTTGTTTTTTGTATTGCATCCCGGTGAGTCGAGGCGGCGGCAGAGAGGGGAGGAGCAGGGGATTCCGGCGAAGGTTTTCGATTTTGATGGGTCAAAGATTTGGTCGGTTTGGGAGTAGCATTTGGTGCAGGGCTTGCATTGGAGCCAAACGACGTCGCTTCCCGTGTCGAGGACAATGTAGAGGTACTTCGGAGGGGTTCCCACGCCGAGGCGCGTGAAGTACTCGCCGCTTCCCTGTGAGAGACCCGAAACTACGGAGCTGCTGAAACCCGACCCGGTATTAGTGGGTCGGGTTTGATTTGTGGCTGCGGCTAAGGAGTTTAGTGTTTTGACTCTTGCGCCGTCGCGTAGGAGTCTTAGGTGGAAGAGTTGGGAAGGGGTTTTGTTGGGGGAGAGTGCGTCTATGTGGTTGAGGTGAACCGAAAGGGAGAAGGGGTCGGGTTCCGGGTCGGATCCTGATATGGTTGATTCGGGCCAGGAGAGTGTGGGTGGGTTAGGGAGGGTGCGGAGGAGGAGGGTTTGGGTTTGGGAGTTATGTGGGGCAATGGAAGTGGCGGAGATGCAGAAGAAGAGGGTTAAGAAGGAAGAGAGAAAGGGGTACTTTAGTTTCTCTTCCATTTTTTGGAGGGAGTGAGTGTAGTGAGAGTGGGAAATGGGAGTATGGGACAAGTGTTGTTAGAAGGTGGGAAGGAATTATATAAGGAGCTGTGAGGTTTTTGAAGAGTGTTTCCCATTTGGTTATTTTTTTTTTAGGATTAAGTAACTTGGGTATTTCTTGTGATGATCACTTTGGTTGATAAATAGTTTGTCTTTTAAATACTACTGCTGTTTAAATTTTAGAGACTTAATTTACTTTCTACAAAAAAAATTGTATTTATTAAGAAAGATTAATTCATTAAATGGATCTTAATAGTTTAAAGAAATTAGTCTTTAATTTTTGGTTAAAGATATTCTATGTTCAAATAAAAATTTGGATATTTTCTATCAGTCAATTTTTTTTTAATAAATTCAGTCAATAATTAAATATTGATCTCGTACTTAGATTTATTTAAAAGATTACACCTTTTAACATATGTTTTTTCATGCATATAAAATTAAAGATTAAATTTCTTATGAGTGACCATATATTTAAGAAACTTAATTTTCTATCAATCATTTCATAATTATATTAGTTGTTTGAAGCATTTGTTAAAGCCTTTCTATCATACATTCTCACATATGTTTGCATGTCAAAGTAAAAGTTATTTCTTACATTTTTTTTTTATTTTGGTGTAAAGCAACAAGTTTTAAACATGATTTGTGAAATTATTATTCTTGCAGTTTCTCATGTTCGTGTAAAATAGGCACATTCCAAGATTCAAAAGGCAGCACAAACAGTCTCATTATTCCCTATTTTCTACTTCCATTTTACGGTTTCTATTAATTTAACTGTTGTAGGAAATTATGAATTTACCGGTATAAGGAATAAAAATTCAGAAATTGGCATGCAAGACTAACTATAGTAATTACACCACTTTGCTTTTATGCGTGGTTTGGTGAAACTTTGGCTTGTACTTCTGAAAAGTGCTGTTAGTAAGAATGGAGAAATTTTTCTTATGGTGATAAGAATGAAGAACTTCCTGAACGTGAGTATATTTGTTTATTTCAGATAATTAAAACTAGTAACTTTTTTCTGTAAAATTTAAAAAAAGAATACCGTTTAATACGTGTTAAATACTCCATTTTAAAATAAATTAAGAGAAAATAAATTATACACTAATATAAATTTATAATATTATTCCATCACAACTTATTATATATAATAAGATGATTAATTTTTGTAATAATTACTTTAAAATTATTTTATATTATGCATGCATCCGTATTTAAATTCATAAATTAATTCATTTTCACACTCAATTCTTCTTATTAATCCGGGCGTAGTAATTGCCGTGGACCACTATTGTTTCCAATTGGATTATCTTCGTTGTCCTTAAAGGATGTACGTACCGATGTGAATGTTTTGAACATTTGCATATTTTTGTAAGGCTGATGATGCGGTGCACAAAAGGTTTTAGAATAAAACATCGCGTCAACGAGAGAATGTGGAATATGGAATATAATATCTTAACAATAACACCCTTGTGAATCCTAGGAGAAAATTTGCATTCTGCATAAAGTGAAATGCTCCTTCGTCATAATTAATGTCATCATTTTTTTTATATAGTGAAGTTACGCAAAAAAGAAGTTATAAACTTTCTGTAATTCTTGGTATGTTATTGGGAAGAAGCACTCTCAAAGTTTAATGATGAGGAGTGAGGAGATTGAAAAGTTTAAGACAATGTAATTCTTGAAAAATGTTGTTAATGGGGAAACCTTACTTTATAAACGCGTGTGCATTTGTTTATTTTAAATAAGGCAAATGATAAGTTTTCAATGTATTAATTAAGAAATTAAAAGAAGAAATATTTTGGTTGAATTATGTAAAATTACATTGCACGAAACTTTTTTCTTTTAGCTTATTCAATAATCTTTTTTCAAAGGACATTGATTAGAAAGACCTTTAAATAATAATAGCAATTTTTTCAGCAAGACTTGAAAGATGTTTTGATATGTGCTAAATACACCTTATATAAAATGAAATGTTGACTTGAAGAGATGGTGATCCGGCCAGAAATTCGATCTAGGGAGGCAGATCTAGAGCTGGTTCTTGAAGGTGTTCTCCAATGATGAATGGAAATCGTTTGTGCTTGCAACGAACGACTCTGATGCTCAAGTAACGAACGACTCTGATACTCAAGTAAATATGAATCTCAAATAGAGTGATATAATTGATTAGAGTTGGTTACATACCATAATCTTATGTTTTTTATACACACACTGAGACAGGAAAATTAGTTATCCAACTGTCATTGCTTTCCTTCCTGTGGGTCACATGTAAAGCTTGAGTCTCTCTTTATTCATGTCGGGGAAAAGTCACCCCTGAATTGAGTCCTGCATTTTATTTCGAATAGCATAGTTCCCAGGTGTTAATCGGAGCTTCTCAGTGGTTGTGATTAGAGTGACATCTGGTCTACTTGTTATTGGGTTAATTCCAGAACATGAACTAATTCCATTTCCACACCCAATTCTTAGTCTCACTGCACTAATTGGCGTGGGCCACATTGGCTTCCAAATTGATTATCTCCTTGTCCTTTATATTAATGTAAGAAGGATTTGAATGTTTTGAACGTTTACATATTGTATGGCGGATGATGCCGTGCAGAAAATGAAGACATTACTTCAGTATGGGATATAATAACTTATCAAACTGAAATGTTATTTCGTGATAATTAATATCATCAAGGTTTTTTTCTGAGTGAAGTCACTTCCTTGTTGTCTAAGCAGAAACCTCATAAACTTTTTGTAATACTCATTTGCATCATTTTCTCCTCATATCAACCTTGGGTTTGTTTTTGAGAAAAATAAAAGAAGGAAATAACTAGATTTAGTTTTGATTGAGGAAACTAAACAAATATAAGCAGCCTTTCATTTGTGACATGTGATTTTGAACTATTATCCGATGTTATACTTTGATTCCGTTATATAAGAATTGAACTAGGTAGGAAAGAAGTAGAAAAGGATAAAAATAAAAGTGGATTTTATTTTAGGGAAAGCCAATATGGACACCAGGAAGCCAACTGAAAAATATATGCATATATCTATGACTAAATAATATATAAATTTGATCTTTGTTATATATATAAAAAAATAATATTTGATCTAGTAGCTACTAGCTCCATTAGTAGTTTTAAGCATTTTAGGGAAAGCACGCGCAAGCTGCCAAAAGGTGGTTCTCAGTTCTCACTATACGAATTTTTGGTCATGCCAGAAAGATGCGTTAAAATAAGAAAAAGAATAACATAAAGGCCCCATCATTCTCTTTTTCTTTTTCTTTTTTTTAAATAGCACTACTTAATCATTCCCCATTTCAGTTTTCAGGGCATGGGTTGTACTTAACTTTGGCAGCACGGGTCTCCAAGGCTGTGCTGTGACACTATATACTATAAGTTTATGCTACAGCATAAAAATGTATCTAATGAAAATACAAACAAATTAGATAATGCGTGTGGCTGCAAATGTTTATAGCATTGTATTTGTATTCACACAATTATTAGACCCTTTGGAATATATATGACTGCAATTGAAGAAGCGTGCAATCGTTCTGCTTCATACAGTCTGTGAAACAGATAAATGCATCGTGATGATATGGTAGATAGTGATTCAGTACTGTGCACTTTTTACAGATGATCGTTCAAGCATTGAAATTAACCATGGCCAAGGCCAACCACAAAAAAACAAGTCAGAAACAGAATTGGTGTTATCATAAGAGCTATTTGAGATTTCTCATTTGACATTTAATTAATCGTTTTTCTATCAGTCGACTCATTTTGGAATGAATGATAACTTTAATTATGATTTCATATATAAATAAAAAATATTTAATCTCAAACTTTGATTAAAAAACTTAAATGTCAAATAATAAGTTGTGAAAATATATATTTATAGCACGTCAGACACCTTAGTCAGTACGGCATAAAAGTAAAAATTAACAAATGTAAAAAAATTACAAATCAATTTTATTAGAGAAACTGATTTATATATTAAAAAAATCATCCTTATTATTTATTACCCCCATACCAGACTTTAAAAGTAGAGAAGCAAATAATTTCGTATCCTAGTCCACTGACGAAATAGAAAATGAAAATTATTTTGGCATGTAATCAATGTGAAGGACAATAAAGTTATTGTTGTAATATATATTTTCAACCATAATATAGTTGACAGTTAAATTATAAGATAAATTCTTAACGTGCACGATCTATATTCCATTTAAAATTGTATTTTCAAATATTAAATAAAGTGTTTATGATATGAGAGTGAATTTAATAAGTTGGCATCAACCAAAGTCTAAGAGTATCTTTGTCTTCATAAGATTAAACATAGGTTTGAGATCTTCATCATATAGGATGAGTCTTTGTGAAAAAATTCTAAAAATTTATTATTATAGTGAAAAATATTGAAAGAGATCTAGGTAATATTGTGAGATTAACCAAAAAGTGTCTTAAGATTTTAAAATGAAATATAATATTAAAGATATTTTTATAGACTTTTTGTACATGATTATTAATGTTAAATTAAATTATCCATCATGTTATCTTTTCCCTCTCCCCAAACACACATATATATTAAATTCACTCTACTCTTTCAATCTGTGTATATCATTAAATAAATAAGATACATACAAATAGAGTTACTTATGTATGTCATCATTTTTATTTTTTCCCTCCAAATTCATACACCCTTGTTACATGCTATTAGGAATTAAGCTAAAAGGTAATTGCCGGTGTACTAACGAACTACCATTGGATCAAGAAGCTAAAGAGAAGATAAAAATACGACTCATGTATTTATTTTCATGTTCATTATGCAATACATAATCCTACACTAAATAGCTGTCTACAAGGAATAACAATCTGACATCATCTTGTCATAAGGAATTAAAACAAAAACAAATAAAATGTATTGTAAAATTTTTCAGCCCATTCAATAAAAAAATAAAAACCTTTAAGTTTTGGCAAATGTTATATCTGCTCACTCCATTTCTTTCTAAGTATACTTTCCTCCCTTATTTTAATTTGATCATGACTTAAATGATCATTTTCAAATACTATTTTCTCTCTCACACTTTCGCATACTCTCTCTCCCATGATAGTACACTCCTTTCAATTCAACAAAACACCCCTCTCCTTTTTTATTTATTAGAATAGTTCCTTTCTTTCACTTTTTTCTATCACCTTCTATTCATAATCGTGCACGCTCTTCCTTGCTTGGTTTCTTTGTCTAAGATTAATTTTTTTCATCATCAAGCTCTCAAACATGACATGGTTGCACTCCTTTTTTGTGATTTATGTATAATTAAAAGAAATAAAATTTTAAAAGAAAGAAAATTAAAAATTAAATTCGATACATAATCTTTTGAAATTAAATGAGTATATTTTTAAATTCTAGAAAATAGTTTCTAGAATACTATTGTTTACATCTTGTATTCTTGAAAGTAATTTTCAGAATACAAAATATAAACAGTATTCTAAAAATTACTTTCGCGCGAGAGCTTTATTTTTTCTATTATGGAAAGTAATTTTTGGAGTTCTGCTTTAGACTTTGCATTCTAAAAATTACTTTCTAGAACCAAAAGAAAAATTAAAATAGGATTCTAGAAACTATTTTCTGGAATAATGATATAAGGATATTCTTATAAAAAGTATTTATGACAGTAAAAAATTTAAATAAAAATTAATGAAAATGTACTTAGAGAAAAGGGAGTGGATATAGTATTTGCCATAACTCTTTATTTTTTAGAACATTTTGGGCCTAATTGAGCCCAACTAATTCCGTCACATATCCATCCATTTTGTAGTATGCGTTCACTATGCTCAACCGGGGAGAAACAAACATGGCTTACAAGACCTGTATAAAATCATAAAACTTATGCATATCAGCTTATGAACGAATTATTAGAAGGATTTTATAAAAAGATAAGTACATAAGTTAAAATTAACTTATGGAAAAAAATTAATTCATCGTATTTTTTTTTCCTATAAATATTTATAGAGAAACTGTATTCCAATGGAACTTTAGTAAGAGATCCTCTTATTTAAAGTCTAAGGTTGTCTTGGACTTGGAGTTTAATTCCACTTGACAGATCAAGGTTTAAATTTTTTCTAAGAAAAGTGCCTCAAACATGGTTGTTTCCATTGAAGATACCTGTGAAAAATAAAAAATAAAAACAAACTACTACCTCATTTACTATTAAAATATAAGAAGAGATATAAGATTGGTTGGATTGTAAAAAAAAAGTCACAAATTTGATCTATCGACTAACAAAAAATTAATCATTAACATTTGACGATAAAAAAAGTTAATATACAAGAGACTCAACTACTCTGGTTGAAATCAGTGTTGTTAATAACACAATTTTATATTGAATGAATCATGACAGGGTACAATGCATCTCTAATATTCTCTCTCGGCTTAACCAGTGGATTTTGGGTTGGATATTTACCTTTTCCTTCATTATTATTACAAATAAATAAATAACATATATCTTGAGCCATCTTGCAAAGATTTTATTTTCAGGATCATTTTATGCGATTCGTTCTACTGTGCAAGTGCTTTCTCATTGATTCTCCCTTAGTAGAACCAAATTTTAAACATATTATTGATCTACAATTGTTAGTGAAGCTCTATCTTGTTCTTCTTCTGTATTCAGATAAAACTAAAGTTGGGGATTGAAAGTTAGGTGAGGGTCAAAAGATAGACAAAGAATTAATAGGAAGAGTTCATCAGGTGTTCATTTGCGAGGAAGAAACTATGAAACATACCCAATAGAAGTCAAGCAGAGAAACGAAAACGAATTATCAAAGATTTTTCTGCTTAACTTTGATATTAAGTACATAAACGTTTTTGGTAGCATCATGAAAACTATCGTGAAGACCATCGTGTGTATTTATGTTCCACCTTTCTTTGGAGATGTTCCTCTTGATCTATGCCTCCAACAAAATTAAATGCTAATGCAAAAATTTAATGTTGATAATTGCTATACAATATTGTTCAACTAACTTTTCAGGCTTGATTTGTGAAATTTCCCTTTTTATAATCTAATAAATTTTAGCTCTCTTTTCATATTGGCAACAAATTTAGCTTTCTCGCGCCTTATATTTTACTTAAATATAAATATAAATGGGAAGCAACATTCTTAAGGCCCATAGAAAATTTATGACTTTTTAGGATATTGATTAAAAAACTAAAAAAAATATTTATTGTAGAAAGTGAGAGTGTAAAACAATTTATAAACAATAGATTTATGTGTAACCTAATAATTTTTTTTGTAGTTTCTTAATCAATATCTCAATGACACTAATTAATATTTTTCAATTTGTTCCAATATACAGATGACACAATATTTGACAGTGACGCAATACTTGATAATGTGGTCATCACCAAATCAATCTTAAGGTGTTTTTGAATTAGTCTCCGATTTAAAAAGTTAATTTTCACAAGAGTAGATTTGGAGACTTGAGATTGCATAGGGAGTTGTTGGAGAGATATGCATCATATTTGAATTGTAAAATCTTATAATTCTCATTCGTCTACTTGGGAATACCGGTGCTAATGTAAGGAAGAAGGTGATGTGGGATCCATCATTGCAAAGTTCAAGAAGAAACTTGCCTCTTACAAGCATTAACATCTCTCGTTTGCCGGGAAGAATTTGTTTGACCAATTCAGTACTTATTTCTTTACCCTTTTTTTTTTCTTTTTTCTAAGGTTCCGATAGGTGTAGCTAATACTGTGAGGGGCTTGCAAAGGAAATTTTTGTGGGCGTGTGAGGAGGGAAGAGAGAAATATCTTGGGTGAGTTGGAAGACAATTTGTGCTCCTATAAATCATGGTGGCTGGGGGGTGAGGGATATTGTTGTGTTCCATGAGGCACTTATAGCAAAATGAAAGTGGAATCTTTTTCACGATAGGGTGTCTTTATGGGTGAGAGTTTTAGAATCCAAGTATGAGGGAAATGTTAGTTTGAGTGGGGAAGAGTTGAAGTCGCATGAATCTCTTAGGTGGAGAGATTTGAAGCTAGTATGTGGTGGGAGGAGTGACGGGTATGTTGGAATGGAGAATAGGGAGTAGTAGACACACTAGATTTTGGGAAGATTGTTGGGTGGGAGGTGAGTGTCTTCAAAATAAATTTCCTCGATTATTCATCAATTGGGAGCGAAAAGGAGAATTAGTGAGAGATATGGGTAGTTGGAGTCTTGAGGGGTGGAGGTGAGAGTTTAAGTGGAGAAGAGAGTGGTTTGATTGGGAGTTGAGTGTGGTGGAAGAGTTCCTCAATGTATTGGCAGAGTGGTTTGATTGGGAGTTGAGTGTGGTGGAAGAGTTCCTCAATGTATTGGCAAATGCCAATATTGCTAATCAAGGGGAAGATCATTGGCTTTGGTTAGAAGATTCATCTTCAATGGACTCGGTCAAATCCACATATACGGCTTTGTATGACTTGAGAGTTGGTTCTAATGAGATTAACATTTTCAAAAGTCTTTGGCAAATTAAAATCCCTCATAAGGTAGCCTTCCTTCTTTGGAGGGTATTTTATGATAGGATTCCAACTAAAAGTAATCTCATTAGAAGAGGTATTATTATTGATGGAGGAGACACCTTGTGTATCTTTTATCATGAGATGCTGGAAGATACAACACATTTATTGTTCTCTTGTAGAGTTATTCATTTAATATGGAAAAGGTGGTTCGAAATTTTCGATATCAACTCAACTCTACCTAGGTCGGCTCAGGAGCATTTCTGGCAATGTGGTCATGGTTTACAGGGTAATTGGTGGCAAACGGGTTGGAGTGCAATTGTGTGGGCCATTTGGCAGCAAAGAAATGCAATGCTTTTTGAAAGAAGGAACTTTGAGGTTGAACAAATTTGGCTGAGAATTATGTTTACGATGTAGTCTTGGATGAAGAAATATTGTAAAGACTTCAATTATTCGTTTGTGCAGTGGCAAGTGAACCCAGTTGTGTGCTTAATGTCTCCATAATCTTATTCGTTTGTGCAGTGGCAAGTGAACCCAGTTGTGCTTAAACCAACTAAAAACACTAAATGATCATGTTGTGGGGAAAATATAATACGCACATGTACATGTACAATTTTATTTTTAACTCCAAAATGTGTGTTAAATCAATAACTAGACACAATTAAAAGGTGATGTGTATGATAAGCTCAATTGTCAACATTAATGGGTAATAATGTGTGTCCATTCCTTTAATCATATCTATTTGGAATATTGGCGCTTGATTTGTTCATTGCTTGACCACCACACCACATGGCATTATTCATTCTTGACCCTTGTGTTGTATCAGACGAACGAATGAGTCCCCACATCTCACCCTTGTAATGGACTTTCGCTACCTCCTTAGGGCAAGTGTCTTGATCTTCTTTTTTTTAATGAAATATCAAAACTATGTGCCTTTATCATCTAGATAGAATAGAATATGGATCTTACAATATGAATAGAGGATTTTCACCAAATCAAGATGAAAAGAGTATTTGGGCAGGAAAAGCTGAAAACTTGAAACATGACGTTCTATGTCGTGCTTTTTTTGTCACCTAATATTGATCACATTTTGTCAGTTCTTACAGTACATGAAATTCATGTTTGGGCGCATGTCCTTATTGACTTGTTCCCGGGACCAATTTCTAATTCTCTTTTTCTTTTTGGACTTTTGCCCCTATAATGTCCCAAAAATACTTTAATAAAGCCTAAACTATAACACCACCTAAAAATTGTAATTATAAATCATAGGAAAATTGCTTTTCTTGACGAAGCAAAACTAACAATCCGCTGCGCCATCTCTAGAAATGACCGTTTGACATGGAGGAAAAAAAAACTATCATACTACCTTTAAAACCTCTATCATATTTATGAATCTCAACCTAACAACAAAAATTTACACACAAAAAAAGTATCTTTGTGCATGCTTGATTTTCCATACAACTATCTCACCATCTCCCTTTCCATTTTCGTTTAGTTTTATTTCTCTGATACTTCCGAAAACGTTCTTGCCACGAAGTTGGAGATTATTATTCATACAAAAAAAAATTCCGGATTCAGGTTCAAATGTTCAATATGTGATAACATGCATTAAAAATCATATTATAATATGATTATTAGGCCTTACATGAATTGTGCTGTTGAGCACTAATAATTTTTTCAATAATTATAGCTTTACAATTTTTTTAGAAGTCGCTTTCAGTTTAAGACTTTGGAGGTAGCATTATTCCATATTCAAATTCTGCCAAGTAATAATTGTCACTGACCCAAAAAAATGATTAGCAATGAAAGTAAAAAAATACAAATATTGGTGGGCGATCTATAGCATTCAACTATAGGCAAGGAATCATACGCAAGAATTTCATGTAAAAATTGACACGACCTTGTTGGGGTTTCTCTCAGCATCAACGACAGCTTATGTCAGATATATAGACAACTTTAATGAATAGTCTCACACACACGCACACACTTTCTTTCCCTTTGCTTTTATTTTTCCCTTTCCAAAGTCCTACCTTTCACTCTCTTCCATAAGCAAACACATGCACCACATGATCCTTGTCATCGCAAAACTCATTGGATAAAAAGAACTTGGGCACGTGAACGATTTTATAACTCAATCAATGAAAATATCAAATGGGACACGAGTCACACGATGCTACACATTGAAGGACCACAGAAAAGAATAAATGCTACTATTATATTATTTTGTGTCAACTTTGCACAATGTACTTCTTTGTATTTAATGTTGTTGCATAATGAGACGTGTATTTTCATTTTTATTTTGTTTGTTGCCTAAGCTATATTTTTGGCCTCCTTTTTCAGCATCGTTTACTTTTCAAACCCAGGAACTTTTCTTCTGCTGCATGAGATATCTCAAACTCAAACTCGTTATGAAAATAACAAAGGAACTGACTACAATTTGAGGGCAGTACCCCTTTTCTTCCTTTTCATGGACAACAACCCTAGAATTCATTCACAGTACTGTGGTTAAAAATAAAACCAAGGATCTAACTAAGCAAAAGTTTGTTGGGGCCCCTTTATTTCCATTCATTTTCTAACTTGTGGAAAAGCCAGCCAAAGAAATCCACAACACAAACCATTCCCTTATATGCAAGCAGAAAGAAAAATAAATAAAGAACATGTTCAATAAATTCATTCAATTGCCCATGTGTCAGTATTAAAAATAAGAAACTTGCATTCCTATTTAAGGAAACTCTTCATTACACCAGCTGACACATTTTGACAAGAAACACATTTATAGTAGGAAATTATAGATGAATACACTGATTGTCATCTAACCATAGACTGTCATATATAGTAAGGTACTAAACTTTTATAATAAATACCTTAAAAGTCATGCCTAATTTGATTTTTGATGGATCAACAATATAAAATCTTTAAGCTGAAAATCCATACAAATTAAACTCACAAAAGATACTGTTTTTAGATAGGAAAGAAGTACCCTGACACTAACAAAGACGGTATCCTATACAAGAAAGGATTACAAATACGAAATTATCCTATAACTTATAACAACATTTTAATGAAGGGAGAAGATAACCCTATAAATGAGACAATGATAAAATCAGTGGACAATTAACTAATATTTCGCTGCACAAAACTTGTGTAGAATACAAAATACAAGAAAAGAAAAACAAAAGAAAGAAATTCGAAGCTATGAGCCTCTGACCAAGGTAAAATGGTACAATAGTTAAACTAAACAAAATAATTGACATTGCAGAAACAATATTGATCAACTGTATATTTATAGACAAACATAAATTGGCAGCCCTAGAGGGTTAATAGAAGTTATTATTCTAATTCTCTAGTTCCCACTGCTTTAGTTTTAGAATCTCTATGGTATAACAAAATTTCTGAAGATACATATTTGGCTCTTCTATATGTGTAAAGCCTATGGAGTATGTTGATTGCAATTCTCCAAATCATAGTGTTTGTATGAAGTTGGATTCTTTGGAAAACAATGCAATCAACTTATCCTTTGTTACTTGATCAGGTCCTTCGGATTTAACTACAAATGTATGGAAAACAGTATCGTTTGCAACAGTAAGTCTTGATTCAACAACACCAATTTCTGCCTCTTTGAAGGTTTGAATGACTTTTGAAACAGGATGAACATCGATAGGACAGCTCACCTTTACAATGACCCCATCCTGTGCAGCTTGCACGTCCATATCAGGAGCTCCGTTGTGATGATTTTTTTCTACTTCTGCATTGACATCCAATACTGGTCCATCCACACAAGTGCTTCCAAACCTCTCTCTCTCAAACTCCATGGTCTTGAGTTTTGCTTGAAGCTGGTTGATGTAAGCAATAGCATCTCCCAACAGCGATGCCTTATCCATCTTAGAGATGTTTGGAACAACGGCTCGCAGTGCATAGAATCGCTGGTTCAGCTTCTCCCGCCTTTGCCTCTCAGCCTCCACATGATTGAGGGGTTCCTCCCTTCCATTAGCCGGCTTCCTCCCCCGCTTCCTCGGCCTCCTGTCATCGGCAATACTCATTCTCTCCTCCTTGCACGACGCCTTAATATCAGAAATCTCAGACTCCGCAATGATTGATCTCTCAGAAGCCCTTGAAGTGGCTCTTGAGAAATCAAATTGCATCTGTACAGGCAGCTGTTGCTGCTGAAAGTTGTTATGCACAAAATCATTCTTCGCACTATTGGCAACATCCGGCAAAGCTCCAGAGCTGGCCAACCTAGGAGCAAGAATTTCAGGATGACCAAGCTGCCTCACAACTTCACCAGCCCCCCAACTAGAACCATGAACACCATTAGGAAAGCCAATACTATTTCCGTTGGGGGGATGACCTCCCCACGGCCATGGCCTCTCCTCCATTTTCCTCACAGCCAGTTTTTCTCTAAATTGAGTGGAACAATTCAAATCCTGCCCAAAAATCTTTGGAACACCAACTCCCTCTACCCTGTTATTACTGTGGCTGTTGTTATTCTTATTCTTATCCACAATTGCCAAACCACAAAAAAGAGCATTTGCACTCTCATTCCCATCTCTCTTTTCACTCACCAAATCCAATGGTGCAGTTGGCTTAACCTTGGGGAGGACCAAAGGTGCAGAAAACACAGATTTGACAGCCTGCAACAACTCAAAGCTCTCATCTACCGTCCTCACAGACCCCATCTCCACCACCCCCAAATCAGTAGGCACCAAAACAACAGTCTGAATCCCAGCAGATTTGGCCAAGAAAGACCTCACACAGTAATCAAAACCAGATTTGAACATATCCGAAATCCACAAATGTTTCCCAGAAGCAAAACACTTACCTGGACCCCCAAGCCCCCGGGGAAAAGAGAAATACATGGAAACAAGAAAGAACATTTCCGTGTCGGTAACACGGTCCAACCCAAAAGCATAAATATCCTCATCAGAACCCCCAAAAGTCATGTGCAGCTTCTGCAACACCCTCTTCCTCATCCTCTGCACCTTTTCATCATCAACAATTCTCACTTCTCCACCCTCTTCTCCATCCCTTGGCTCCCTACAACACCCATCTCCCCACCCCAAAATCCAATCGCCATACTTTGACTGCGAAATTTGCCAGTAGATGGCGTAGTTCCAACTGAAGTTCGACGCGTTCGGGCGCTCAACGAGACCCGACAGCTTGTTCTGCAGATTCTCCCCGCTCCCAAACGCCATTAACAGATTCTCGTTCGAAACCGAATTCGCCACCAAGTAATCGAACGCCTCTCGACCCAGAACCTCCACCACTGTCGCTTTCTCATCCTCATTCCACACCCCTCCCAACCCCACCTCAATCTTCATCCCCAAAACCCAACAAAATCTCTACTTTCGCAACACTCAAATCCAGAAAACCTTAGATCTTGCGAATTCCAACCTGGGTCTCCGGAAAATCACCGAAACCTAAAAAGGGGCCAAAAGTGTAACAACTGAAGACGAAAAAGGAATATTACCAGCAAACCAAAATGTTAAAGTAATCAAAAGCTCCGAGAAAAAACAAACACGTCTCAGTCTCACCAAATAATAATCAAAAGAAAAAGATAGAAAGGTTTCAGGGTTTGAACGTTTGAGAGAGAGAATGGGGTGTGAATGAAGAACAAGAACAATAAACAAAGAAAGAACAGTGCCGCTCACGTTCTCTAGTTTTGAACTTACTTCTTTTTTGTTTGTTGTAGCTTAAGTGCGAAGAATGAACCAACTATGGTTAAAATTTTACCAGAGTTACTTGGTTGGAACTTCAGAGGTAGTGCTTTCGCCTGTTAATCCTGCGAAACATTAAAATATTTATAAAAAAATAACTATTTTTTTCTATATAGTGTGTAAAATACGAATTTAAATTAGCATGTGTTGTAATAAATAAGCGAAACAAACTGGTGCTGCTGCTTGTATTATTTAGTGTGCAAGTATAAAAGGACAAGTTAACCTTCCAGTTTAAGGAATCATTATATGAAATTCGTGATACTCGTGCTGAACAGTGACACGCAATAACTCACATGTGACTCACAGTTATGAATATCGGAGTGGCTGAACTTCGTGTGTGCATGTTAAAGATGGGAATTGGTTTGGTTGGTTGTCAATTAGCAACACTATCTTACCAACAAAAACATCATAGCAGGAGTTTATTTCGTTTTACTAAATGAAAGCATCGAAACAAGGAAAACAAATATCCATATCTGGTTTTCAAATACCGCCAAAAATGCATACGCAACTTCTGCCAAAAAAAAATGTTTTTTATTTACCTTTTCGCAAAGTAAGATCAGTAAGTGTGTCATAAGATTCAAGGAAAATGACTTGACGACTCTGCTAGGTAGATCTGCGACTGGATTTTGTCTTTAAAATGTAGGGAGATTGACATGCAAAGGAAGTTTAATTTTAAACAAAAATAAGTTTTCTTGTAACATTGTTATTCTAAATCTCTTATTAATTGAATAATATTAAAAAAAACATATTTTTAAGGAAATAAATACATTTTATTTAATGATTACCTTATCAGATATTAAGAGAATCAATAAAAACATCCTTTAAGGAAATATAACATAATAGATCAATAAAACTAGATATGTAGTACTTTATTTATTTGTTTATTAATGATAAATTAATACAGTAGTATTTTATTTTATTAATTATTGTTTATATATAATGTGGTTTGTGGTGGTGTGGTCGCTGTGGAAAGTGAGGAATAAGAAGATTTTTTAAGGGAAGAATTTATCAGTCAAGACATTGTAGAATATGTAAAGATTCTAGCTGGGAAGTGGTTTAAAGGGAGAATGAGGAGTTTCATTTATCCTCTTTCTTCATGGTTATTACTCACTCCCTTTTCTTGCCTTGGTGGTGCTGGAAGGGTTTTGGTGGACATGGTGGTAGGGGTCTCAGCTTGGCAACAACGGGCCAGAATTATGTTGAAGGTATTGGCCGGAGTTGGTTCGTGAATGAGGTTGGTGTTCAGTCTCTTTATTCAACTGATATTTATGGACTAATTGTGGTTGATTGATCGGGGGAGGTGAAATTTCAACATCTGAATCATGTGTTTTTTAATAATATTAATAAAAGTTAAAATATATTTTTTCACCTTATAAAATAAGAAAAGTTTGAATTTTATTTATGAAATTCTTTTGGTTTGTTTTTTTACTCGTAAATGTATTATATGCCAAATTTTAGTCCAGAGCAAGATTTGGTTAAATCCGGAACTATAAGAGAATTTCTAAAGGATGGAAAGCTGCCACAAATTATAAAAAAAACTGTCACAAATTGTATAAAATAAAATAAAAAATGCAATTTGTGGTATTTTTTTTTTCAATTTTGTGGTTGTTATTTTATAATTTATCCCTGGATTCTCTTCCATGGTATTGTGGTTCATGTACACCTGAAACGCGATGTCATGATCATTACAGTGCATGATGGTGTTGTAGATCCTTGCAATGAGATTGTAGCAGTTCTTCAAGTCCAGTGTCAGAAACAACCATTGGCAATAGGTTCTTCTGCTCACATAAAACTTGAACGTTGTCTACCCTTCCTTCAGCAGTAAGGCACATCGATCGTCATCGCCATCATCGATCCTTAAGCGGCTAAAACTCTTCTTGTAGCGAACTATATATGTCTCTATGTTGTTGTTATTGTGCTTCTCAATGAAGTAATTGATTGTGAACATCACCAAAAAGCTTTCACAAACAATCTCAACAATAAAATAGCACTAAAAGTTTTAGATTTGGTGTAACCGGCGACGTCGAGGGTTTCGCTGACAACAAAAGTGTGGATGACCATAGAGAAAGAAGAGTGTCGCGAAATAGTAGAGTACCATAAATTATTTTTTGTCAACAAAAGCTTATAATATTTTTTGTCACTAAAATTATTATGTACTATTTCTTTATCCTACTAAATAATTTTTTTGGATGCTGTCATTGATCTCATTAGATAAGGTTAATTTAGTTGAAATATATGTATATATTTGAAGTCAATAAAAAAATATTTATCTCATATTCAAGAAATTAAGAATACAGGAAGTAACATGTCAATTTCTTTTAACTATGTCAGCCTTTAACTTAAGAGTTATAGTCTCAGTAAATAGGACTATTTCTCAAAAATGATGAGAAACCAAAAATTTCTTTTTAGATTTCGGAGACAAAAAGACATTACTACACCTATTTTAAAAGATTAAAAATATATTTAACTTAAAAAAAATCTCAAGTAGAAAAGAAAATAGTAGATAAATTTTAAATGTAATGCTTTACATATTTTTAGTGCTATTCTCTAGTCAAAAGTAACATTTCACGTGGTAATCAATGTAAAGTTTTAATGGCAACCTTTGTTGTACATGCATATGTGGTCGAAATATATAAAATTCAAAATTTAATTGAAGAACAGAATTAAAAATACTTAATAAGCGTCATCTGACCACCATGTTGGTTCAACTGATATTTAGCTCAAAATTTTAAGTAAGATTTTGGGTTCGAAATTTATGAATAAAAAAATATAATTAAAAAAATTATTAGAGATGTTTAATTAGGTTTTCTAATAAAAACTACTGATTATCCACCATAATATTTCATCTTATGAACTAGAAAGAACATTACACAGCTTTTAATCTAAGATAATTAATGAAAAATATGATCAGATATATAAAATGAGAAATCATATTTGTGCAATAAAATTGCACAATTCTTTTTTATAATCATGAGAGAAAAACACACACAAAAGACAGAGATTTAAAATATGATTAATAGGATGAGAAGTATAAAAATAAGTATCGTAAGAATTTATCTTAATAAGAATATAACTAATTGAAATTTACTGATAAAAAATATAACTCAATTAAAAAATATCAGAATTAAGTAAAGGGGAAAAATCAAATGTAATTCTTGAGGTGCTGATATTGTTGCTGACTAATTAAAATTAGCGTTTCTCCTAGCCATAGTAACCAATGTCAGCCTTTAATAACGACCTTCACTATATAGATGACCAAAATAAAACTCAAATTTTAATTGAACAAACAGTTTTTTTTTGGAAAGGAATTGAACAAACATTAAAAACACACATAGTTAAAGAACTGTACCTAAGTTGTTGTTTTTTTAAAAGAGTTAATAAAAGAAATGTAAGAAGAGGTAAGATGATAAGGCATATTAATTTCTACAACAATTTTTTTTTTGTTTTTTAAAGGTATGAGAGAGAGAGAGAGAGAGAGAAAGTGAAGTTTGGGAGAGAAAATAAAGGATATAATAAAAAGAGATTTTTTATACTAAGATTAAAATTGTAAGAAAAATATAAATCATAAAATTATACTTTTCATGTGATAAATTTGTTGAAATATTTATTTTTCTTTGGTGTATTATCCATGAAATCGTAGGTATTTGGAGTTCACTTGAGTGGAAGAGATCATTATCCTTCACGCACCCTTATGTTTATTTCACATGCTTTGTTACTATCGTACGGTACAAAGACAAGTGTTATCTAATCAGCAAGAAAGTTAAAGGGGAGAAAACACAATCAAACTCTCTTAATCATTAATATGTGGAATCATGACGTTGAAAGTTATCCAAAAAAGGATTCCTAGGAACCAAACACATTTTCGTTGGTTTGAGGTTTGAGGCTTAATTACTTTGCAAAAGATAAAGCACTTCTCGCCCTCTCGAGCTTTAGTGCTACATTATGGTGGTGGGCCTGATTGGAGTGTAACACAAGGCAAAAATAAAAAACGATTCTAATACAAAGTTACTAGGTTTATTTCTCTTTGCCTTTTTCGAGTTGTATATCAAACTAGTATTTTACCTCGTTTATATGAATGTTTATGATTCAAATGGATTATTATATTATAAAATATATGAAAAATTATCCGTATTATATAACTAAAATAAATCAATATTATCAAATATCCTAAATAAAAATTAATAATAAAAAACATTTTAAATGAAAATGGAAATAAATATATAAGAATGCATTATAATAAAGAGATAACAAATATCATGAAATATAGTATTGCATGAAAAAATACCACAAAATATAATATTGCACGAATTGTACAATTAAAGTGGAAAATAAAAATTTCACTTATAAAAAGTAATCAAAGAAAAAAATTTAAGAACATATTTATTATTATTTTTAATTAAAACAAATTATATATTATTTAATTTTAAAATGATGATTAATATATTTTTCTATTTTTATTTTAATTCTTCATTCACATTTAAAAAATTCATAAAATGTACTGAACAAAAATTTCTAACAATATATTAATTAGTATCTTTATATATTTTTTTAGAAGAAAAAAATTGATCAATATATATCTTAAAAATAAGGAAAAAAGTAGAAAAATATCATGTTAGAATTTAGAAACATATAGTCTCAGGATCTCTAAGACTGCTGTGAAGACAATTGGGTATCAGAAATTGTTGAATATATTGGAAATCAGGAAAAAAAAACTAGAAAAACGAGACAAATATGGTTTTATTTAATAAATAAAGGGACAAAATTAAATCTAATAAATAAATTAAGGGGTCAAAATAATTATAAAAAAAATAAATTAAAGATCAAAATAATAATTAAATCTAAATTTTAGTTTAGTAAGAAAGACTTAACAACATAGTAGTCTTATAAAAAAACAAAATAGTAGTAGTATTGTAGTGATATTAATGATAATTTAACACATGTCCTCATCAAATAAATAGAATATTAGTGATTTAATAATCTCTCTCTCTCTCTCCCAATAGAATGCGCGTGAAAACATAGGGCGCGGGCAGCATTGGTCACGCGTCTTTGGGCTCCGAAAACAAACACGTTTCCGCACATTGCACATCACACGCCTTCCACGTGTCGCGTCCTGGGTCCACTCAAACCAATACAATGATATTATTACTTTTTAATAATATCTATAATAAATTTTACTTTAGTTTTTTATTGTAATACTAATATTATTGTTTTTCATTTATTTAATAAGATTAATTTGATAAAATTATTATTTTTATTTATTTATTAACCTTTTTATCTGTATGATATAACAAACACTTATTTTAGGGAAAGAGGAGTAGTTTACAATTATGTGTCGTTTTGTGAACTATAATCCGGCTAATTAATTTATTTCCAGGTTAGCTTTTTTGCATATTGAAAAATGCACGTGTACCTATTTACCTTAATAAATAAATACTTGTAATTGTCTTTATAGAGAGAGAGAGAGAGAAGAATCCAATTTCCTCCAACCAACATTTGCTGGAACTCTGGAAGTAAACGACTTGATTGGAATTCACCAAACTAGCTTTTTTTATCATTCGACGTGAACGGGTGCTACAGAACAGGAAACATTAAAGGATGAGTATTTTTCTTCCTATGTGAAACTCGCAATAATTTGTGGGCTTATCAATGCCAAACTTTTACAATATGGTTCTATGAACAAGTCAACATCACCGCGGTTTCATAGTTGTTGGTTCAAATTCATGTTGTGGGTTATTGCATGATAGCACATAAAACATTAGAATTGTGAAAATATATTTAGTTTGATTTTTTATTTTCTTTTTTCAAGAAATAAAAATATTAAAAATACATTTTTAAAAGAAAATATATTTTTAGATTTATTTAAAATTAATTTTTTTAAAAAAATATTATTGTTTTTAGTTTTTGGTTCATTTGAAAAAATATTTTCATTGAAAATGAAAATAAAAATCCAACTAAACCTATTTCTATTACTATTTTTTATTTTCAGTGAAAATGAAAACAAAAAATAATTAAATCAAATCAAGTGCCCCTAATTAATTATTTAAAAGCAAATATGATCTCAAACATTGTCGAGAGTCTAGTTCACACTTTCACGGGTTACAGTGTTCAGTGTTATATATTCTTTGATGATCTCTTCCAATCAGTTATATCTAAGCAACGTCTCTTAGCTTTCAGCTTGGGGACTAAGATTGGCATCATTCATGCAAAAAACATAAATTATTGAGAGAGTGATACGAATATAATCTTTCACCAACTTGTGTTCAAACTCAATCATCCACTTAATTTGGTCTTGTTTACATGTCTTTAAATTTAAAAGTCTCAATGTGATTGTGGATTTTATTTTGTTTTGTTTTTTCTCTTTTCTTTTATTTATGGAGTCAAAGTGGATTTGAGTTGTATAAAATATAAATAATATGCATACATCCATTTCTGGGTCAGGACTTGGGTTTCCTAAAAGTTTTTTTTTTTAAAAAAAAAAAGTTTTCTTTCAATTTAAGAAGTGAAAACAGTTGGGGTTTCATATTCTTTTTGTTTTCCTTCTTTCTTATTTTCTCTCTACAAACCAAGTGAGCAAAAGAAGTTACATTCTTTTTATTTTCTATTTACTCAACTTTTCTCTTTCCATTTTCTGTTGAAATAAAGAATGTAAAGGTATATTTGGATGAGAATTTTAAGAGGGTTTTTTATAGTGAGATTCAAACTATGATTTGTTGTTGCTTTGTGGAAAACTAATTTCTTTTTTTAAACTTAATTCTCGTTGGTACGTGAGTCTTTTGACAAAAGAAGAATGAAATGGAAATTCTATAAACTCTACAAAACTCTCACGCTTTTATTAATAAGTTTATTATGAGGACTTGGATTTTTTTGTATAAAAAAAGTAGATTGAGTTAATTATTTATTCTTTTAAAGGGATAAAACCATCAATCCATATTTAATCATTTCAATTTAACAAACTCTTATTCCCGCCATTATGTATTATATATTAATTAATAATATCTAAACAAGGATAAAGGTCCATCCTTCATTTCTTTTCATTATGTTGCTTCTAATTTTCAACGCATTCTTACTTTTTGTATACGTAAAACTAAAATTAGAGAAAAAAATGTTATACATTAACGGTGTATATATAAATAGTCAATTATAGGTAAATTTATTGACTTTTAAAATAATTATTTTAAAATTATTTAAATTATAATTTCTAATTAAATGATAATATAAAACTATTTTATATTGTTAGTAAATATGCATCAAACTCTTAAAATTATACATGGTATCTAGATTTTAACACACATCCCAGGGTCTGGATCATTAACAACTCCACAATAGAATGCATGGGAACACATTCTAGAAGAATATCAAGAATACAATTGTCTAACATATTTTACAAAATAATAATATACCCCTTTTTGTCCTATTAATTAAAAAAAACTAAATGGACTAGTTGAGCCCAATATAGAAAAACTGCACTGAAAAATGAATGAAATACATTCTGGGCCAGAAGCTCAAATCTCGTTCACTAAGAAATAAGCACAAAACAATAATAAATAGTTAAATAAAAAAAATTAAATACAATAAAAAAATGTAAAGAATGTAAAATTTCAAAAGTCTTCCGTCCTTGTGCTTCTGCTACACTAACACCACCATCAATCTTATAATTTGTAAAGAACTTGTTGGAAAAAAAAAATTGTGACATAGCTAACAGACGCCTACGTGACACTGTATCATTGCTTAAATATATTTTTGATCCCTGCAATTATGCATTTTTTTTACTTTTCATCCTAGCAATTAAACATTTTTTTCTTTCACTTTATTCCTTGTGTTTTCACTTGGAGGTAACCGTGAGTGCTTTTGTCTAATTTCTCTGTTAGTTCATTACCATTTTATTTTATGTTGTGTGCTCTTTTTGGACTTGGGGCAGCCCATTACATGTTCCGATGTGGGCTTGTCCCAATATCCTTGTGCTTTTACTTCGGCTTTTACCTCTTACAATTCCTTTTCATTATACACTCCCTTTGTGCTTTCGTGATTTTTTTTTCCTGAATGAATTTGTTCAGAAATTAAATTCTATTTTTAAAAAATAATTCCCAAAATATATTATAAAATTAAGAAAGGATTAAATTTTAATATTTCCAAAATTTAATTTTCAAGAATACAAATTTATTTAAATAAATTTTAAGGTATAATCCAACATTTTCAAAATTTCAGCCTAACCAATAGATTTATTAAAATAAAACTTAAAAATTATAATTTAAATATTTTAATAAATATACACACAAATGAATTAATATCTCAGCTTTGCATTAAATTAGATATATATATTTATTTTTTATAATCATAGTTCATTATAATAAAATGATTTTGGATATATGAATTATATTGAAATTATATATCATATTAAGTTTTACAATAGATAATTTAAATTGTGATATAAAATTATTTTTAATTATTGATATTTTCTTAAAAAATACCGAATTCAAAATTTATATTTGATATAAAAAAACAAGAGAATATATTGAAAGAGATAGACAATTGAAAAGATCAGATAAAAAAATTGACTTGATATGTTTTTGAGAAAAAAAAATTGGCTAGTTACCGTAATAGTCTATGAAATTCACATTTAAAAGAGAGAACAAGCAGAATATTAAAAATGTCTAATTAAAAAAGCAAAATAAATGATAACCTTCCACTCTAAGTTGTGTATTCTACTATGTGATATAGGAGTAGGTTCAAACCTTATTAAACCCAACAAGTATATATTATTTACAGTGTTGAGTTAGTGTCTAGATCACCATAGACTATTTTTTTTTAATTAACAAAAAAATTTTAAAAAGTTAATATCTCCTTATAAGTACTTTTTTTATATTGACATAGAGATCCAACCTTGATAATATGCTTATGATATGTTGGGTTGAGGTGATTTAAAAGAAAAATAAGTTGTATTTAGAGACATAGAAACAAAGAAAAAATTATATTTAACAATTTGGTTGAGGTGATTTAAGAGAGAAATAAGTTGGGTGGAAGTGAATCCAGTGATAAAAAATCATCTTTGTATTATTTACAATTTTTTTATCAAGAGAAAAAAATCATTAAATAATATATAAGATTCACTAAAATTAATAATTTTCAATAAATTTTAACCAATAACCGAATATATCAAAAAGAAAATATCACTAATATACTAATATTTTCTTATGTTTAATCATTTTTATTTATTACACATATCATCTTAATCCCTACAATGCAAGGACTAAAGGAATTAAAATTATGTATATGGGTCAAAAGATGTTTTTAAGAATAAAGATTAAAAGAAAAAGTTTTTATAGCCATAGAAATTAAATGAGTCATCAAATCTTTATTTAACTAGTCTCTGTAAAAAACACATATATCTTTTGTGAGACTTAATACTATTTGAATCCAATATGGTCATTATAAATAATATTTTTTAAAATATTTAACATAATTATATACTCAAAACTTTACACAAAATTACAATATTCCACCATATATATATATATATATATATATATATATTATTTAGTAAATATCACGTGTGATTTAATTTTGTCTTTATATAGGTGTATATTTAAGACAAGGTCCCTTTTGGCTGGTTATGGCGTAAATTACAAATTGAAGCACTAGCATCCTTGTGACGTTGTTGAGTGAAAGGACTTGTATACACTTGTGAGCATTTGAATCACAGAATGTGGCTAACAATGCAAGCTGTGAGCATCGTATTAAAAACATTCAATAGGGGTGGAATGATGGGGGCTGTTTGTTCTATTGTAGGAAACCTGAAAACCTCTTTCTGGTACGTACCTGTAATTATTAGTACCCCAATAATCAAAGACTTGTCTCTCCATTAACCATTAGGACCAATGCTTAGTTGGGAATGGTCCTTTCCCTTTTCTTCTTTGAAGTGCCCATTTTTTAAGACCTCTAGAATAACACGCCTTTCTTAATTCTTACTGTTGCAAGTGTCAAGCAGTGTTAATTCAAATTATACGGTGTGTCAAATGGGAAGGAATGTTAATAATATACTTTTTCTTTTCCTTTGTAGATTACAATGATCTTCAACTAAAGATATTATTGTTTGAGTTCAGCAAATTAATTATAGACAACAAAATTTTCTTATTGATAATATATTTTTAATACAGTTTTTATTATATATTCTTTATTATTAATCAATATTTATTAAAAGACAAATGCTACCAATAGCTAACACAATCTTTTGTTGAAAAATATAAAATTATAAGAGAAACTTATTAAATAAGAACTGATACTAAAAAATGTTATTTTTTAATAAATTTTAATTAATAATAGAGTAAGAGTATGTACAAAAGGTATGTTAAAAAATGCATTATAAAATGTATTTTTAGTATTTCTCTAAATATATGATTTGGATAAATAATTTTTTGGTTGAATTGTGATATAAAGTAAATGGATGCTTAGACTATGTTTAGATTTACTGTGAAATATGTAATGAAGGAAGTATAAGTGTTGATGGGTTGAGTTGGGTTGGATTTATGTAAATTGTTTTACATACCCAATCCCAATTAACTCAATGGTAAACAAGTTAGGTTGGATTGGGTTAATTGAATTTAAATATTTAAAAATTATTTTATATTTTGTAAAAAATAGTTTTTTTAGAATAATAGTTTATTTTTGTTTAAAGTTTTTTAAATATATAATGATTAAATATATTTAATAGAGACTAAATTGTGATAATATTTTATCAATAGAATTAATGATTTCAATGCTAATATAATATATTTATTTTAAATAGAAACAAAGTATTGTATTAGTACAAAAAATATAAATAAAATCAAGATAGGGATAAGAACAACTTAAAAGAGAAAAAAATTCAATGATGGTTTAATTTAACAAATTATGTGAGTTAAAAAATAATGTATTTTATATTTAATAATTAATTTATATATAATAATAGATTTAATTATATGATTTGAGTTGAGTTGAAAAAAAAATCTATTACTCAATGCTTGTATGATTAAATTTTAGTTGGATTGAATCATATTCAATTTAAACACTTAAAAAAAAACTCTCCCATTATAATTAGGTGAGATTGAATCATATGTTAATTCAAATTCATAAATACTCCTAGAAGAGAAAATTCATAAACACTCCTAAAAGAGAGATGGAATGGAATAGTTAGGGATCTATAGTTTATATTTTGTAAATTAGGATGAAGTTCATTAAAAAAAAAATAGAATGAGATTCTTTCTACTACATTATTTATAATCTTTTTTTCTTTTTCCCAATATGAGAGAAATGTGATGAGGCCAAATATTTATTTATCCATTGACTTTTTTAGTCTTATTATATTTATTTTATATATTATTTTTTGCTTCCTACATACTTTGCCTGTTTTGTGTCTCACCTTATTTTTCTCTCATGCCTCATCCTCTTCTCCTTTTTTTCGCCTTGAGCATTGAATATTTGATAAGAATCGTAATAACCAACCAAAGTATGACAAAAAGGAGTCTAATGTATTATGATATATTTTAAAAAATACTTTAAAATATAAAAAAGTTAAAACACGACATGTGATTTTATTAAGTCATTTCTTAATTTATTTGTGACTCAATTTTATGATTTTGATAAAATAATGCATAAGAATATAAAATAAATAAAATATAAAGTGTTTTTTTAAAGTAAAGGTAATATAAAATTAAAAAATATAACTCATTCTATTCTGTTATTTTTCTAAATAATAGAAAGAAACTTGTGTTCTATGCTACTACCATTATGAAATATTTAAAAATAAAATAATATTTTAATTTATTCTATTCCAATTTATTTATTTTTATGATGTCTTCATTCACTCTCTTTCATTCTCTATATATAGTCACCCTAAGAGTATGTTTCTTTTCACGTTGTGACCAATTTTTAATCTTTTCCGTAAATAAAACACATACAAGTAACAATGTTGAGTCATTTTCATTTTGTATCTCTCAACGATGGAAAGTGGGTTGAAAACTTTACTTTTTCTATTTTTAATTATAAGAATCTTTTAACTAATTTATATTTTTTAAAATAATTATTACATTAAATTTATCAATTATTTATATTATCATTAATGTTTTAAAAAAATATTATAAAATTAGATAATCAATTTTTTTTAAAAAAATTATAATTAGAGGCCAACAAAATACTCAACAAACATAATATATATATATATATATATATATATATATATACACACACATAAATTTATTTAGTATAAGAATAATTTTTTTGTGATTCATTCTAATATTCCTAAAGTGTGGTAGGTCAAAATCAAGTTATTTACCATGTGGTGTCGTGGTAATTATTAAAAAATTATTCTCATATGATTTTTTCTGAGTTTGTTTTCATTATTATGACATGTCTTGTGAGTTGTTGGCACAACTATCAAATAATATCCTAGTCCTAGAATCCTAGGCGCAGTAGGTCTATATGTTCAGGTGCTGGACCATGTTGTGTTAAGCGTTGGGGAGTTTGTTGAGTCATTCATCAAACAACTTGTCTTACTAAGTCAAAATATAGTCAATAATTTGATGGCTAGCTATTTCAGAAAATACATAATTCAGTCAGATATGCTGTTTTCCTTTTGGTAAATAGACTAATAATAGTACTTTATTTTTTATCTTTTCAAAATTATTTTTTTTAACATATATTTCTACCTTTCTTTTTACCGATACTGTGGTACATAGATATTTCTACCTGTGAGTCTGTAACTACTTAATATAAAGTTTTTTTTTTTTTTTTTTGTATTTGGTGATATTTGTTCCGGAATTCATTAAGAATTTTCATGTGAATGAAATCATTAGAAAACTTTTTTACAATTATTTTGCTCCAAAATGTAGCGTCTGTTTGCATTTTTTCATTAAGTTATATGGTTGTATATGACTTATATAATATCAATCGATAGTATTATTTTCTTTTAATTAAAATTCCTCCTTTATGTAAAATAATTATTTTCTTTTAATTAAACTGTCTCCTTTATATAATATGTAAACCAAACAATTTTTCTTTTTCAATACGTTGTAGCCCCTGTAGAAACAAAACACAAACGATAAACACAAAATTCTGTCAGATAAATAACATTCACAATAAATTAATTATTGAATTATTTATCGTTTAGTTAAATCAATTATTCAACTGATTTAACTACTTAAAAATAGTAATTGTAGGAAATAATCTATATGATTAATACTTATCTCAACTATTGCCATTATCACTTGGCACGTCGCCTCGGTTTGTAGACAGAGAGTACCGAAGACAGGTTGGAATTCTCGTTCAGAAAATACGGATAGTTACGTACAATCAATTATGCGAGAAGAGTGGTAATTTAATTTATTTTTTTGTATTATAAACTATAATTCATAATTTAATTTACTCTTCCCACTTTTTCAACATTCTCTCTTTTTTTAAAAGGTATATTTCTTTCACATACCATCTCCAAAACTTGTAAAAAAAAAATCAATTATCTCAAACTACTCCATTCATTTCATTGTATTTATCTGTTAAAGTAACATATACATTTTAAGAAAATAATTAGTTATATTAATTTTCATGATAATATATTTTTATTCAACGTAATGCTTTTATTAACTACATTGCACAGTTACAGTTATATATTTACTACTATATTTATTTATTGAGAGCATTAATGAAATAACTAAAACGTGGTTTCTTAATATTTTAAACCAACAGGTAATTTGAAATAAAGAAACATTCTAAAAATAATAAAATAAAACGTAAGGGAAGGATGCAAAATTTCCCTTTAAGGAAGCACACAACGTGAATTGTCATTGTTTCAATTCAAGTGAAAAAATAATAATGTTTTCTCGTTAAATAATATGTGTGCGCCGTTCGTTAATCATTTGGCGGAAGGCAATTATCGTAAACTTTGCTCCTTGTCTTCTTCATGTTTCCATTTTTTTTTTCTTTCATGTTTTTGTGTGATATTAAATTATTTTTGGTTTATGGTCCTTGCGAAGCATTCTTTTGCCCACAGTTTCAATTTCATTTGTACAAAAACATTTTCACTGGTCCCAATAACTAAATAGACATTACTAACAGGATAATAAACCTAAAAAAACAGGCATAATAAAAGTTTTAGATTTTGGCTCTTTTATCCATTGTCTTTATAATAATGGAGTAGTTTGGATTGGAAGTGAGTGTAGGAATGGTTTATTATTATCCCTACTGGACCTAAAAATTTATTAGGATTATTTGCTTTTTGAATTCGAATCCGACCCAATTAAGATCTGTTAAGTTAAGGTTAAGATTTATTTCACTCATAAGATTTTTTTTTATAGATTTTCTAAGAGCATAATAAATTAATCTACATATATACTTTCATTTATGAGTTAATTAATACTATGTGGACTGGACTAGTGATTTGTTTTAGAATAATTAATCAGTCTCAAAATATCTCATTAAACATATAACCTAGCAATATCTAATTAGATTGAGTGAGTATTAATATTTTTTTATCAATAAATATTAATTAATTGTTTATTTTTTTTAGCGAAAAAAATTTAAATTCGTGATTGTTTTTAATTATCCAACTAATCTTATAACTCCGAGTGAGCACTAATATTATCGGTCATAAGATTGAGTTTATTTATTTTTTACGCATGCATATTTTATAAACATGTACCGGAAATATGTGAGATATATGCGAATATAACAATTGTGTAATTCACATTAAAAAAAACACACACAATCACGCACACTTCTTTGGAGGGCTTGTTTTAACTTTAATAATATAATATTATATTCAGAAAAAAAATCTAGGCTCTTTCATTAGTACACTATCATATAAAGCTTTGTTTAGTTGTCTGTCATGAGTAAGATAATGATAAAATATATAGTGCTTAGATGTTTCGGCATCATCTCATCAACTTATAATACAGCCTGTATATGTCACTTTGCTTTTGTAAATATTCATTCTAGTGGAAGCATACTGGTGGCTATATAAATCTTTCATTTAAATATGACAAACTTACTTTCATGTGAGCGGGTTTTATATGTCAGGTATGAATATTTTGAAAAAAAATAATCTTATAAGGAGGATTAAAGCCTATATCAAAAGCTTGAATTAATCCTGCACGTACACTTAGATAATGTAAAAAATATATCATTGTTGAGTCTGCATATATTGCCAAAATTCACCTGTTGACAGGATCACACAATTCTATCCATGCATGTCTTAAATGTACCCGTACAAAAATCCATAATAGATATAACATATTAATACCTGTTTAATGGAGATAGAACATGGGACTAGAAACTTACCTGTAAAATTTAATACTCATATACATATATATATATATATATATATATATATATATATATATATATATATATATATATATATATAATTGTATAATTAAAATGTCATATATATATATTATCACTCAACTTTAAAAATTAAAAGATTTCATTTAAGAATAATTATGTTAAATGATTATATTATTAATGCTGTACGGTTTTGTTTGGATGATTTAAGAATAATTTTTTATTTAATTATAGTAATATTTAATTTTTTATTTATTAATTTATTAGTTTTATACTTAAGTAAAGTACGAAAAATGGATGCAAGTATTATTCCCTATGGCAATGACAAGTAAATGCATGCATGGCTTTTGTTAATCTTGAACTTTTGGTAGCTATATAGAGTATAAAGTAGACTAGGGGGGCTTGCATTGCAATATCCACATTTGCTTATCTTTCAATATTTGATTATTTTTTTTCGGACCAAATCTTTCAATGTTCCATTAAAGTACGCAAGATCCGAACTGAAAGTGAAACTGAAACAGGGGCTTCGGCTGTTTGTGGGGGCTTTTTTCAGACCGTTGAGAAACGAAACAAAAAAGAAGGAAGAATAATCGTATTTAATTTAATTAGAAATGTTTCTATAAAAAAAAATTACCAGTTTTTTTTTTTTCCTCATTTGGATCCACTATAATAAGTGAGGTACAGTTGAAGAGACACAGCTAAGTGTGCCCACAATTTCGAAAAATCAATGTATGACAAATTTTGGATGTCTTTTTCCTAATAAGAGGTCGAGCTAAACCCATGGATGCAGATTTTTTTTTGGTTGTTTAATTATCTGGCACGCAGGAATCCTACCTTCAACTTAATAGATAGTCACAAAAAAAGAAAAAGAAAGAAAAAACACTGCGAAAATCAAAATTCCTTGTTAAGTGAATTTGAGTTTGGATATGACTAATTATCCATAGAAAAAATTATGGTGAGTAAAGATATATGAATACTATCACTACTGCCGCGCGCGTCATAGTTAAAGTGAAACATATATGTATGCGTTTATGGCTCAAACAAATTTGGTTGTTGAAAATGTTAGTTGGCAGTCTTTTAAATTTTTTGTGTCAACTAATTAAGCTTATATATCAAAATTATTTAATTAAATTATGAGACGAATTCGAGACCAGCCAAACTTTCATGGGACTCGACAATTTCCTCTCATATAATTACGATTTTTCTATCTTATATTTTATAAGTACACAGTTTATGTTGGAGATAATTTCTATTGTGAATTTATTATATCAAAAGTACAAAAATAATTTGTTATATTGAAAAGTTTTGTTTCTGTTTCTTCGACTCATGTAACTAATACACATGACAGAAAAACATAATCTTCACCAAGACCTTAATATGTTGCTATCTACAACTAGATTAAAGCATGATGACAAAGTGTTGCTAGCATATTATGTGGGTTTGAAAATTAAAATAATGATTGAAGTGAAAATATAAATAGGAAGAGATAAGAAGGTTCATGGGATCCATAAAATAGCGATCGTTTTCAAATTTTCTATCTCCATGCTCAAAAGCTAATTGGCCAACTAGATGACATTTGGCAAGAACAACGACACATGGGCTTTTTGTTTGTCTATATCAAACCCATCATCCCTCACCAACAAAAAGTCCTCCCCACCCACCAAAAGCCCATTAATAAAAATTGAAGCACAAAAAGGGAACGACTATGAACAACAACAACAACACTCACTCTAATCCCGTGCACCTAAGCGAGAAAAGTGACTTCACTTAAGGGCACTTTGGTCATTTCTCATGTCACCATCGTGTTTGTGTTTATGCCCTAGCTCTTTTTCTTGACCCATTCCATTTAAATTGAAGAGAATAATCTATTTAACGAAAAAATTATATTTAATTTTCATTATGTAAATTTTCTTGTCCCAATAACTAGTTGGAAGAGTCATGATTTCTGATCCATAATAAAAAAATACATCTTTTTCTTTACCGTGAGGCCTTGACCCTTGGAGACAATTGTCATAAATTTTGTAGGGTTCACCACGCACAGTTTGCAAGTGTGGGTCTCACGCCCTGGTTCACTATCATGAAGGGTCCAATTTGTTTCCCCCTCGTTTTGAAATTCACGTTTCTTTGTCAATACAACTTGCAACCTGCTTGTTAAAATGTCTAAATCAATGGAGAGAATTGTTTTTTTCTCTTTTTGGTTTTTGCTTTCCCAATTTTCACCCCCTGCTCATCTATAGTTCTTCAATTATTTATTTTTATTTCAACGTTTGACTTGAAGAAAAAAAAGTGACAATTAATTCTAAGTCGCATTTCATGATTGTGCTATGAGTTTTTAATTACTTTGCTTGGCTTTTGTTTAGGTTAAAATAATCGAGCCTTGCTTTAATTTTGGAAAGTGTCATGTAGCTTCGGGCTCAAGCTAAGTGAGTAATTGGGTGTTAATTTCCAACTTTTCAGGTGTCTTCTCCAAAATTGTCACTCGTGAGTTTGTTGTTGTATTTTTTTTTTTAAAGGTTGGTTTGATAGTCTATGTTCACTATAAAAGGAGGAAAAAGAAAAGTAGCTACCAAATGTGGATAGATTTTTGCCATGATTATGGATAAAATCGATACTACATTTAGGGCCAAGATCTCTCCTCTATAAACTAGTTTTGCAACTCCATAACTACACGTAGGCTATGCTTTTTGATAAATATAATCATCATTGGATGATAATTTGCACTGGACAAGTTAACACACAGTGTTCAGTAAGAGTGTAATAATTTGATTTTTTTTTCATATATACGGTTAAAGTTAAAATTATTTGTCGAATAATGATAACTCCTCTATATTTGGTATGAGTAAGTAGTTAATAATAGTTAATAAGTTAGCTGAAAGTTGAAAAAATAAGTAAAATCTAAAAAATATTATGTTAACTTATTGAATTAAAAATGTATTTAATAAAATTAATTTTTTATTTTGTTGAAAAATATAAATGACATAAAAAATATTATATATTTTATTATGTATATTTTTTGTGGATGATTTTTTATATTTTTAAGTAATTATAATTTTAATTTATAAACTCTTATTAGTTTTTATTTAGAGATTACATATTTGATTTAAAAATAAAATAAGCGGTAAATTAATAAAGGGAAATATAGTATTAATAGAGTCCATAAATGAGAAGTTTTATTAATTTATTGAGTAAAGGAAAATGATTTGTCAAGCGCACTCAAAATCATTCTCATAAATTTTAATAAGTTTTTTAAATACTCCATAATTTCATAATTGAAGAATGTAGTATCCCCTTTGCCTAACTTTTAAAATCAATTTCTACCGAAGAGATACATATTCTAATGTAAAATTTAAGGAAAATGTTATGGTATGACCGTACAATAAAAAAACCCCCGAATTCAAGCAGAACTGTATATATCAAAAGCAACACGTGATTTCGGCTAAATTTGTTTGTATTCTTATTTAATTTTTATCCCATAAAACATGAATACATATTTTTTAAATATCTCTTACTAAACCTATTCGCACTGATTAGTAGTTCTGTAATTTAAATACACTCTTAATTATTTTTAACCATTCAAAATTAATTTTACCTATTTTCAAAACAGTTGGTTGCATAGAAGATTATATTAACAATTAATTACACTCCTCAATATTACAATTGTGTTTGCATTTGCGTTTAACACATTGAACACCAAAGTTTTCTCCTAGTAAAATTGTGTTCAACATGTATTAGAATCCAAAAAATACTTAAACCAACCACAAACAATGTTAATTCTGAGTAAAACTTATTTTTTATATTTTAAGTAAGGTTTTGAGTTGCAGTTTGATGAATAAAAAAAATAATAAAAATAGAAAATCTTACTAAAAATATCAATCAATTTTTTTTCAGACATTAATTATTAATATTTTAAACTTATGCCATGAATCCATGGTAAAACAAAAAAAAAACTACATTTACGAGGATTTGACTTGATGATAGGAAATTTAGGTAAATTGTATAAAATTATAAATTGAAACGGGTTAGTAGTGTTATGTTTCCATTGTAGAAAAACAGGTAGTGAATTATATAGCAGAGAGAAGAAGCAAAGAGGACATGAGTAGTGTAGTGGAGCGCGTGTTGTGATGGATGCGAATGTGAAGGAGGACCAATGCTCTCTCTTTATTTAATTGCATGCTGGTCCTTTACGTAGAAAAATAGACCCAGTAACTTTATCTCTCTCTTTAGGGACATTTTCGTAATTCAAATCCTCTCGCCATTGTAACAAACTAAAAAAAAAAAACCCGTTTATAAATTCACAAAGATAATATATAGCAGAGACAAGAGCCGTTACTACTAATATGTACATTAAAATCTACGAATAATGGAGCAAGAGCTTCAACGCAACAGTGTCCACGACGACGAAGCCGCCACCACCACGAGCTCCGGCGACAAGCCCGCCACCCCTCGCGGCGGCGGAACCCGACACCCCCTCTTCCGCGGCGTTCGCAAGCGCCGCTGGGGCAAATGGGTCTCCGAAATCCGGGAGCCGAGGAAAAAGTCACGCATATGGCTCGGCTCCTTCCCGGCGCCGGAGATGGCGGCCAAGGCCTACGACGTCGCCGCCTACTGCCTCAAGGGCCGCAAGGCGCAGCTCAACTTCCCCGACGAGGTCCACCGTCTTCCGCTGCTCCCCTCCGCCTGCACCGCCCGCGACATCCAGGCCGCCGCCGCCAAGGCCGCCCACATGATGATAGTCCAGGCCGCCTCTGTCACCGCCGACTCGCCGGAGAAAAGCAGCAGCATTACCTCCGACTGCGGCGACGGTGGCGGTGGAGACGACTTCTGGGGCGAAATTGAGCTGCCAGAGTTGCTCAACGCCAAGTGGTGGGCCTCCGACCACGACGTCACGCCGTGGCCCGAGTCCGAGCTCCCGCCCCAGCAGCCCTTCACCACGGCGTGCTTGTAGTTTGTAATAATCAATAATGCTCTTCTCTCAAGCTCCGACTTGGTTGGTATATTAATTATATATATTAGTATTTTGCTCATATAATTAAGTAACTCTCTTTGTGTTCTCTTCACAATAATTAATTATTTTAATTGTGATGATTAGTGTTAGTGCTGTTAATAACACTTTCACTAACTACTTTTGCTACTAATTTATTTAGCAGCCCATTAATGTTCCCGTGAATGCTTAGACCTTTCTTCAACCCAAGATATAATGAATTGAGTTGCTAAAAATAATTTAATTATAATTCTTGAATATAATTTTTCTCATAAACACTTATACAAGAAAAAAAACAGGAGAAAAAATAAAACAATTTTTTTTCATAAGTTAAAATTGACACATGTATAATTAAGTCAATTTATATAGACTCTCTCATAATTAATTTCCAAAAACTTATTTTTAATTTATAAATAAGATAATTTTAGTTTATGAAAAAACTTATTCATTTTTTTCATCTAGAAATACTTATGAAAAAGTTCATTGAAACAAGATATAATTTCTATAGAAGTTTTCTTCATCTAATTTTTCCAAAATTTGAAGTATATAAGTTGATTTTAGTTTGTAAGAGAATTCAATTTATTTGACTTACTTATTTTTTTCTCATATAATTACTAATAGAAATTTTATCCAAACAAGATCTTAATTAATATATATACTTTTGTCCTGTGGATTCATGCCAGGTTTGTTTTAATGTATATGTAGTATATGTAGCAAGAGTGGTTAATCTCTCTCTGAAGCTGCTTCTACGTTCAATTTGCTAAGATATTTTTTGCAATTAATTCGTAAATGATAATGATATTAGGACAATATTTTTCCCTCTTCCTTTGTTTTTTTGTTTATATATAAACAAAAAAATAATGAATTATTGATTACGGGAGGGGGAGAAATATAGAGATATGACATGAATTAGGTCCGATTATAATTGTAGATAGGGATTCGAGTATATATACTTGTGAGTTGTTTATTTGCTGTTCTCAAATACTTAATTAGGTACTGTTCGCAGTACTCTTTGAATTTTTTTCCCATGTGTTGCTGTTTTATCTTTGAAGTTGGAGGGCACTTCATGATTCTCTCAGGCTAGCTATCTTTCACTTTATTTTATTCTCGTGGAAAAAAGTGCATTTAGCTTTGTGTAGAATGACGTAGATGGTAAATGATTACAAGCGTCTCTAGCTACATATATTTATCTTCGAACTGGGAGATAATTAAGTAAATATTTATGCTCAATAATTTGTCTCAATTTTGTTGAAGTAACAGAGTACGATGAGTGGTCTCTTTCGGATCGAGACTTGTTGAAGAGTGTGTTTATCCGTCTAATTTTTCACTAATTATTACAATAAAAATCTCTTCTCAATCAGCAAGCTTTTGATCGCGTGCAAGTTAATGTAATTGAGCAAATTGTTTAAATCCATAGTAGTACATCTTTTGCGGGAGTTCTACAAATAAATTTTTACTTAGAGTGCATTGCAAGAGTTTTTTCTTTTTCAATTCCAAGTTGAATAATCCTATTGCTCGTTAATTTCTTTTCATGGACGTGTTTTATTAAGCTGATACTCATACGCATTTGTTTTCATAAAACCGTGTTTAGGAATTTCGGTTTCAGAAGTCAAATATTATTTTAAGGTGCTAAAACGATTCTTAGGGAAATTCTAGAGGGTTGTGCCTACCATTAATTCTTCTGGTGCTGCCATTGCATGGCCTACTTTGACTCTATTACTACCTAGCTATAATATTAATCAGCTTCTTAATGTCATTTCCAGGATTATAAAAAATTAAATTTTTGAGTTTATATCTCGACCTCATCTATCACCTTAATTAAATTTATATATTTGACATAGACTTAAAACCTTCAAATAATGTGCAAATAAAGTTCTGAGATAATTGAATCCTTAAAAATGTCGACTCTAATTTTAGTTTAATCATGTTCACGAAAAAAAAAAATTATAAGGATAAAATCCTTAATAGTTAATACACACAAAGGCATTCAAAATAAATTCTAATTAGAGTTAATTTTTTAATATAAAAATATTCATAAAAACCTATGTGTCGATCAATACCTAGGAAAAAATATAAATATATGTAATAAATACTATGATGTGATGAAAAAAAAATATAAATTAATTTTGAATTCAAACAAGATTATTTTCTTTACAAATATAGTACATTTGAAAAAATAATTATATTTTGTTTTCAGAAAATATAAATATTTTATTTGTAATAAAATTATCTAATCATTATGTTTTTAAATAAATTCTCAAAAAATCACAAACACCAACAGAATATGTTGTTAATTCCCTGTTAGTCAAAACTCAATTATGCAAAGCCGATGGGAGTGTAAAAGAAAAAAAGAAAAAAAAATCTAATACTATAGCCACTAGGTAAATATATTCTGTCCATGAAATAGGTAAATCTAATACTGGATGATTACTGCTACTAAAGTCAAATTTAGCACGTCATTAGCTATTTTGTTATAGGCATTTCGTGCAGCAATGCAATGATGTTACGTTTGATCTATTGAAGAACCTTACATATAAAACATTGTTTGCAGACAATTATCAATAATTATCAGACTTAAACCTATTAAGAAGGGATATTATGCTACTTTGGTGGCATAACGTTGTCGAAGAATCAACCATTCAGTCTGAAGGCTGTTTCCGTTTTTTATCAGGCCTGTAATATTCACATAACAAACATATGGCGCAAATAACACTTTCATGGGAAATTAACAAAGATAGGGTTTTCGTCATTTTCTACTTGTATTCTTCAGGAAAAATGTGACAAGAAATTGACCTATCACTAGCATACTCTAGCAGTTCTCATACCTTTATTTGTTTTTAATTCAATACAAGGAAACTGGATCTATGTAACACTCAACCATGATGTTTCGATTTTTAGAATATAATATCGCGAACATTGGGGTTATTGTTTCTGACTCTGCAATATCCCCATTCACAAGATTATAATGGGGCAAGATTTTTTCGTTGGGATCGAGGCACTGTGAACCAAAACTATGAGGAGGCAAAAAAATAATATTTAATGTATAAAATAAATATGTGATATTATATTATATATCTAAAATTTAAGTTGCAATGTAAACACAAAATTAATTATAAAAAAAAATATGATAGTAAATGATTTCAAATTACCTTAAAATGATGCAATTTTCTTAATTAGTTGAACCACCAATGAAATTGTTCAGAGATTTAAAAAGTTTTTTCAGGTGCTGAAAAAATTAAGAAAACTTGTTTGATAAGATATACTAGTTGAAACGTGGAAACTCTTCATATCGATGAATAAGAGTTATGAATGTACTGAATGGAAACTATGTTTAAGAGGAAAAAGGAGGAAAGCATCGTTATTATTTGATAAATTTAGGACAAAAATGATTTGATTACTTGCATTGACCGGCCTCTTTCTTCTATCAGTTGGAGAATGACCTTCCTTGATGCTTTTGCTTAAATTCTATGGCACTTCCACTCATATCACGACCTCATTTTAATCAATATACAATAGGAGGTATGCCCCTAGAGGGAAGGCCTATAAAGGTCTTTTTGTTTTTGAGCTGCATGGATTAATTGCACATAAGAGAATTATCCAGAGGTTATTGTTGTGTAATCGAGGGATAAATGTCGCTCTACTCATGAGACACATGTTTGAACTTACCGTTAGGAAGACTTTTGATATAAGGAATTTTTAAGCTTAGAATCCATCATTGTCATCTTACTCGTATAAGCTAATCACCGATTCGAATCGTCGACTCTGATATCAATTGTTAGAAAATCCAGGATAAGTACATGACTTCATGTTGGTATGATATTGTTGACTTTGGGTGTAAACCTTCATGGTTTTGCTTTCGAACTTCCTCCAAAAGGCATCATACCAATAAAGTCATGTTTGTGCTTAAAACCCATGTTCCATTCCTTTGTTTATTTGATATGGGACTTTGATTGTACCACAACAATCCTCCCCTCAAAGAATAGACCATGGTTAATTCTCTCTTTATCAAGAGTCATTTTCAATCCACAAGTATTCAATGATGACTTTTAGAAGCTTAATTGTGTTTGTCTCGGCCTGCTTGGCCATTGTTGCCATGTCCTAGTACCTTGCATTGTTGCTCCACCACGGGAGATGGTGCTTGACCCTCCATGTATGGATTCATCACACCAGAAACCAATGCTTGGCAATGCAACATGCAAGGCAATCCTAAAGATGCACTATAGAGAGTCAAAAAGGATTCTATCATTTTTAATCGAGAGATCTTTGAAAATATTTAATTCATAAAGAGAAAGATTATGGTACAAATTATCAAGAGGGTCAATTCTTTATCTCAAATTTATCTAGACTGAATGCTTTAACATCTAATTATGTTCCAAGAGGAACTTCATTGGAATAAAATGTCCAAAGAGTAATGAGTCAATCTTGGGGACAAAGATGTTTCTTTTTTCCATATCTAGACCATATATTATACATAGCAAGCAAAATAACACACTTAATTGGCCTAACTCTTCCTAGTGACATTTGGGAAAAGATAATTATGACATTCTTTGTAATTATTTCAAGTCTTTGTTTTGCAACTCCCCCTCAAAGGGATGTCTCTCACTTACATGTTACTCAAAGTCCTTGTTCGGATGAAAATGGGAGGAAAATACTTTAGCAATCCCATCACAATGTGTGAATAAAAAGCAAAGATTGGGTGGATTTCAACCATTTTTTTACGCAAAACTAACGCATAGTGGAAAATAATGTGTGAAATCTTGTGAGAAAGACTTTTTCACAAGATCATTTGACTAGTCTCTTGCTGCTACTTTTGATTGCTCTAATTCCCAAGATAGATAGTTTAAGAAGTTTTTAAGAAGTTTTAAAGGTTTTCGTTCTAACAACCTATGCAAGACATTGTATAGAATCATCACTGAGGTTTTGGTGAATATGCTTAGGTCCCTTTTAAAAAATTTCATTGGTCTTTACCGAAATAGTTTTTGCATTGGGTTGAAAATGTTAACTCAACCCAAAGGTTGACGGGTTGGTTTGAATTGACTCACCAATGTATTAAAAAATATTATGATTAAAAGAGAAAAGATATTATAAATCGGTGAATCAAGAAATCAACTTAATTGGTAATACTTAAGTGATGTTTATAAATGTTAAGCTATAATGCCTATTTGCTTTAAATTCTAATTATCATATAAAAATTCTTCATGAAACTTCACAATTTTAAACAAAAATAAGTTAATCAAACTATAATAAATTCCTCTTTCACTTTAAGGAATAAACTTTAATTTATTTTAAGAAGAAAAAAAGGAATCAATGTAACATCCCAGACTAATCATACCAGAGAGAAAGAGATTCAAATGTTGTGCAACTATAAGATTGTAAAGTTAAAGAAAACTTAAAAAAATTATTTGGTACTATCATACCAAAAAGATGCATATATTGTTTGGTAGCCTATCATATAAGAACTTCATAATTAAACATGTTTGACTTGGAGTAGTTATGAGAATGATGACCTTCTGAGAAATTTCTCGAAAAATGTATGATTGAGGATAAAACATGTTGAAAAATCTCGTATTGATTCGTAGGAATAGTCATTGATTCTAAAAGTAACTGAGAAGTTCTGAAAAAGCTACCTACGAAGGATTCTGACCAACAAGAAGTTGTGTGAAATGTTATAATGTAAGAGTCTTCCAGATGTAAAAAATTAGAAATGTTACAACCAACTTGGTCAACTCTACTCAATATACTTTTTGACTCCTTAAGTAGGTAAATTGTGTGAGTTGCATTACGAAAATTGGAATTGGCCTTTGAACTCAACCTAATGCAACCATAAACATCATAAAAATATTATTAAAGCATTTACTGCACCCACATAAATAAGTAGTTGTGATGCGGCCATAAAATAGGAGTCCAATAACATATAGAATAAATATATATAAACAAGAACTAGACCCAATGAAAAAATAGAAAAATTAAATTTTTAGTTTGCATGATCTAATCATTAATCTTAAAAATTTCTACAATAAAATTAGGTAGGTCACTCGTATAGTATGTTTCAAAATAGAATTTAATTCAGACACACTTAAAGTTTTTTTAGATTATCCAATTATGGATTTTAACACAATTAAAAATTATTAACTTTATAATAATTTTTTAAAATTATATCTAAGCTACTTTGTTAACTGTGTATCCGATCGATAATGCATTAAAACTAAATTCAAAATATTTTAGTATATTTTTTATTATAAATATAATGGTTTTTATTTTAAATAAATTGAGATAAATTATTTAAACGTTTTATGTCATTCAGCATTAAATATGGCTTATTAATTCCATATGTGACATTAGCTCCTTTTCTTTTTATAAAGATTTTTTGTGTCAATATTTAAGAGCCTGGTGTTAAAATAGTTTTTAAAATAATAAAAATTAGCAAACAAAATATTATTACGCATTACCCTCATTGTTCAAGCTACGAAGAAAGAAAGAAATGTTAAAAAAACCCTCATTGTTGAAATTACTTTTTAAATTGTTCTATCAGCATCATTTAAGAATACATCAAGGGAAATTAATTATTCAAGTGGAAATTTATTTAATACCAAATAGTAAAGGGTGAAAGGGAAAGACAAAGACAATAATAATATGCAATAGAATCACGCTGCTTGGGCAAAAATGACCCTGCAAGCATTTAAAACATGGCAACAAAAGCCAAAACAGTATAAAAATGGGGCAATGATTAAGGAGTACTTTTTAGGAGCAATTTTTTCTGTGCGAAATTGATTGTAACTAAGGAGTACTTTTGGTGGTTCGTGGAGGCTAATATTTATGGAGGGCTCAGAAGACACTAATAAATGAGTTACTATCTTGGTGGTCAAGGCCCAACCCTCCAATGAATCCAAATTAAATCAATTTTTTTTATTAATTGGGATCACTAGTTCAGTTCGATTCAGATTTAAAAATTACAAATTCAATAACATTGTTTTGAATATCAAATTTTAACATGTTAAATTTAAATAAACTCAAATCAATCCAGATTCTGTAGTCAACTATTTTAGAATTTTTTATGTTGTGTAATTTATAACTTTCACTTTTAATACCATCCACTAGTTTTCTTTTACTTTATTATAAAACTATTTAATTCTTTATTTTTCCCTATTTTTTATTTTATTAGTTTCTAAGGTGATCCAATAACTCTATTCGAATCAACCCGATAGTTCAAGTTGCCAGTTTTTTTTTTTTATGTGTAAAAACCAAAATTATTAATCTGTTTGAATCAAATATCTCCCACTACTCGATCAACTAGTTTTTTCTACATATAAAATTCAAAATTCAAATCTTTGATCACTTGCTTATGATCCGAGCTATCACTACTCGTTGAGGTTTTTTTTTTTTTTTAGCAATTAGCTCACACATCTTTATTTTAGAGACATTTAAATTACATTTTTCTCTCTTTTACTTTTAAAAATTATACTACAAAATAAATTAAAGTATCTTTCTTTGAAATTAGAACATAAACTAGTATTTTAGTTCATGGAATTTACAAAAATAATAATTTTTATTTTTATATAATTAAAATTTATAATAAATAAATATTTTAAAATATATAAAATATATTATAATTAAAATTCATAAAAAATAAATTATTTTGAACATATAAATTGTATTATAGATTTACGTTAAACAATCATTGTGATACAATGTTTTTACTCAATTATTGAATATATATATATATATATATATATATATATATATATATATATATATATATATATATTTGGAATACAATTTAAAATTAAAGATAAAATGATAAATTAAAAGAGACCAACCGCTAATAAAATAATAAATAATTAGACTTAATTGGAAATTTTACTATCAAACTTTTATTATTTTGTAAATTTTACCATTCAAAATTTATTTTTGCAAATTTTATTATCTAACTTTCATAATTTTGTGTATTTTACCACTCAAGTTTTTTTTCATAAATTTTATCATCCAATTTTTAATATTTTGTACATTTTACTATCCAAATTTTTTATTCTTGTACATTTTAGCACAACGCTAATAACAAAACGATGTAAAAAAAATATTTTCTAAATTTTTGTGTAGTTATAATTGATATAAAAATTGATTTTTTTTATTGATTGTGATTATAATTGATGTAAAAAATTATTTTTTTACAATAGTTATAATCATAGCTGATATCAAAAGTTAAAATCATTTATATTTTGTTAACAGTGGTAAAATGCGAAAAAAATTGAAAACCTGGATAATAAAAGTTGTGAAAATAAAACTTAGATGAAAAAAATTACAAAATAATGAAAATTGAGTGGTAAAATTCGCTATTAAGCCAAACAATTATTGTGATACAAGGTTTTTATTTGTCATTGTTAAGAATTTCATTTATATTAAAAACAATTTGTCGGAAAGGGAATTATAAACTTAACTCAACCCTATAAACTGACTTTTACGGTTTATTTTCAATTGTATAGTTTATCTCAATACCATCTTTAATTATTATGAGATTTCATTATATTTTCTTTTATCCACGATTGTCCGTCATGTAAGACTTATAACACATTCTTTCATCTAGAAATGAACACAATTTAAGTGTTTTTTTGGATTAAAATGAAGTAATGAATAGCATACATTCATCACCGGTGAATGTATTTTAAAACTTAAAAAATGAATGACAGAGTAATTAAAATATTTTTTTTAAGGAAAAAAAGTAGCTTTTCTTTTTCTCTTTCAGAAAACGACTTTTTAATTAAAAAATTATATTTCAAAATTATAATAATTATGAAGTTTTGAGACATGAATGATCCCTCTATGCATGATAAAATGCAAACTTATATATATGTCTTCAAAAATTAAAACCAAAACTTTAAATTGCTGATAGGTTCATTAAAATTAAAATATCTGTTGCTTTGTTGTGTTATGTAGTTGGGGCCAGAGAGAAGGACCAACCTTAATAGTAGTTAATAATAATGCGAGGCCTTGGAAGATTCTCTTGAGAAATCCTTCAAGCCAGTGCCAATGGATCCACGTCTTTGAGAAAGAAAGCAAACAAATAATGCTCGTGAGGCTGCTGGAGAACCAGTGTAACTTGTCATATAAGTTTTAAAAGGGTATGCTTCAGCTTGCAACAACAACAAGATATCTTGTGATTATTTCTCTGAAGCTTCTAAAACGCACTTGTCAATCTTTATGCCCCGTGAATGCATTTCAATCCCCTTTCCCTCTCACGTACCTTTCAAGGGTCAAAGCTACCCCTCGATGTTCTACGCATGTGCGTGCTGGAATAAATAATGATGTTGGCTAAAATTTATTTTGGCTTAGGTCTTTCAACTTTCATCAGTTAATTCACTGATCTTGGTTTTTATACTTTTAAAACAATGATTTTAGTTCTTGCATGTATTTTTTTAATATATGAATTTGATTTATGTGCCCTGTCAATCTAAAAGACATATTTGGTTGTATTCCCGTTTACCTTCCTTCAGGGATCAAAAACTTTAATTTTTCTGTAAACAACAGCACCCCTTGTGCATATTTATATATTATATCATTGCTGATTAAAAATAATAAAAAAATAGTATGATTTGTAAGATACCATACTTATTATAAAAGTAAAAAAAATTATAATACATAATAAATTGTGATTCAACATTAGTATTAATATTTATTACATTATGTAGTATTTATACTGTTTTTCTTATATAGGGTGAATTTCGTCTCCCTTTATGAAACTTTAAGCTATGTTTGGATAAAGTTAAAAAAGTACTTTTGTTAATTTTTGTGTAAAATTCTAAACTCCGATGCACAAAATAAAGAATGAAGAAGTGGATGTTCGGGTCTTTGTTTTCAGCATTCATACACAAGGAATCCTTTTATAGTTTTGGGACTCGACGTATGTTCAGATACCGGCTAACAGGTTTTCAAGCATAAGCAAAATTATTCCTTTGAGGGTAAAACTACTAACACTATCCCAAATAAAATTCAAACGTGCACTTCATACGAGAGTAATGGGTGGAATTTACTAATTATAAAAAATAGGAAAACTATAATTATTATTTTTAAGTATAGAAATTAATTCTAATTTAAATCGAAATAAGATAACTAAAACACATTTTAGCCGTAATAATACACATCTACCTCCAAAAAAGCAAAGCTCACACTCCAAATTAATTGTGACAAGACTTGTATATATATAAACCGTTAGTGCACATTTAGTTTTGAGTTTGTAAAGTCCAAACTATGGTTACAAATGTAAACTTCTGTCTTTTTAAGCTTATTTTCTTCTGAACCGTTGATTTGAGGATTCCAACCACATTATTAATTAGTATGAGGTGTTTTCTCTTCCACCACAAACCCATTGTCCCAACTTGTCCATTTCAACTATCTTTTCAAATAGTAGTTCCGTTACATCAAATTTCAACACCAAAACCCCACTAGTGGTTTTTTTACATTTGCCAATTAAATGACATGCAGTTTCATCATTATTAAGCTCTACTTGATGTTAGCCTTTGAGATTAACATATAATGTATCAAACATTGCGGCCATTAGAACTTGACATAGCAGAAAGTGAGATACTGAGGTATCAAGCACCTAAATCTATTGGATTAAGAAACATCGTTCAGAAAAGGGAGAAAAAAGAATTAAAGAGGTGGGGGGTAGGGTGAGTGATTCGGTATAAAAGATAAAGAACAACAATTTGAACCGGTTGTAAAAAGAGATATTGCATGTGTTATGGTGGTGACTGGTGAGTGGTGGTGACTTTATGCTATATATATTTTTTTTATTTAAGGAAATTACTATTCTAGCCCCTAATGTGTACTCACCAAGGACAAGTTTTCCGTTTACAAAAAGAATCACACTAGTCCTTTTAATTTGTCTCCTTGCCCTTTAGGTTGGGCTTCTCAAGTAGTGATAAACAGATAAGTCTAACATCCTAGCACAAGGTCCTAAATCGATATACTGTGCCTTATCTCTGTTAATTTGGTGCATGTTTTTCTGCCTCGTTTGGCATGCAAGAAAGAATAATAATAGAACACTGTCATGTTGCAAATTATTGCCCAGTAGGGGTCCTCAGTGGTTGGTTGTTGACCAACAAAAAGAAAGCATGGCGGCATAAACCGTATATCTCAGAGGCCCCCTCAGAGCAGCGTAGAAGGAGGAGAGAAATGTATTTTTCGTACTTGAGTTTTTGGTACAAACACTGATCTTAATTATTGAATCCTAGGAGGAAAAGAAATCAGACTCTGTTATAATTTTCTTTGAAATTGATATGATGTATAAATTGTAATATATCTTACGCAAGATATGATACACTGGTACTAATTAATCTTGATTAAATAAGAAAATGTGAAAACTAATCATATGAAAACTAATTAATTCTCAAAAGAGTTTAATGATATAATGTTAGATTTAATCTTAAAACTAATTAATTGTTCAACAGATATATAAGCTGTACTTTAAGGATTAGGACAAACAGTCAATATGAAACTTGAGTATTACTTAATATTTTTGTTAATCATCAAATTTATTTTATATCTCTTTTTTCGAGGCACTTATATCTATTTAAGGGTAACCTTTGCTGATAGATTTTTTCCATACAGACAGTTTTAAAATCAAACCTTTAACAACAGATATAAGAAGGAACAAGATTATCTGTTAAATGATACGTATACACTATGTTACTATGTTACTAGAGTCTTTTTAACATATTGTAATTGAATAATGATATGATAAAATGATTTTCGGATAGGAGTGAAATGGTTAACTACTTAATTTGTACGTGCATCGAAATGATTAAAGAAAATGTACAGAAGTACTGCTGCTTCTTGAACAGTTCCACTTTCTAGATTTAAGACATGACATGATATGAGCAGAATGGTAAAAAAATAAGCAATAAAAAACGGGAATGTGCTTAGACAGAAACGGATAAAACTGAGCACTAGCACAGTGGTTTGTGGGGTTGAGACAGAAACATAAAAAATCTGAGCAAAGTGGTTTATTAGAATTGGGACAGCAACACATAAAGAGCAGAGAATGGTAAATACCGAGTATTTTCAAACTGCTTCTGAAACCGAGTGATATTTTTTATCAATCAAGGAAAGAGAAGTATAAAACAAAACATGTTATTTTTGTATGGGAAAATGTGCTAGAATTGACTGTCAGGGATGAGAAGTGAACGAAGGAGACACAGTGGTAGGAACAAGTGGGTGGTGTATGAGACAAGAACAACTTAAGTGGTTTTGTTTGGTACATGTACAATCTTTTGAGTCCTTTACTTTGACAACAAAAAGTGGGGACACCCTATAATTTCCACACGTCAGAAGGTGATTCATTGGGTTTGAGAACCCTTATGTGGAGTGAAATCAGGGGGGGTCGATGTCATACTGAAGAGCCTGGCACATGCATATTTGTAGTAGTTGCTGAGATATGCTTCCTTCTCCAATTTTTTTTAATTTTTATTTGATACTATCATAATTAAAGTTTTAGCTTTTCAATTATATCTCTTTCTTTAGATGGATTATGAAATTAATCTTTAGTCGGGATTTAATTACTTTTAAAATTCATTATTCCTCACAGAAAAAGACTTAAGAGTTTAATTTTCGAAAAAACATTATTGGAGTAAGATAAAAAAATTTAAATATGACTAAATCCCAACCAAAAATTAATCTCATAAAATCTTTGTAAAGATAATTTAGTGTAATACTGAAAAATTAAAGATCCTAATTACAATAATAAAAAAAATCCACATGGTGATACATAAACAAAACAAACTTTACTGTTTTACTGGTTAGTTATGTTATAATAATAACATGGAAAATTTATATATATATCCTTTTTTTATTTCAATTCCAATGCTTTCTTAAGTTTTTTCTTTTCACTCAAAATGAGGTGAAAATTTATCATTAATTACTCTAACAATATAGACAGAAGGAGGAGTTAGATCTAAAAAGGATATACTCTCCTTCAAATTAACAAGTCACAATTCAAATTCTCACCAAGAGTCAAGAGATCAAACATTCACAATTTATAGTTTGTACCTCGAGTAAAAGGATACCCACGGGAAATAAAATAAAAAAATAGCCTTAATTATACTTGTAAAGTTGTAATCCCTTTTGTTATAATTATTGTGTGATTTTAATCTTTCAATAAATTTTAAGTTAATTTGTTTCTCTTAATTTTTTAATTATTATTCGTCACTTTTATTTTACATAAAAGTTAAGAGGTCAATTAAATTGGAAAAATTCATTTTTATTTTCACTTTTTAATTGAAAATGTAAATTTATTTTTCTTAATTTTCCATTTTCAAAAGTTCATATAAAAGCAGTGAAAATAATACAAGTTTTTATGAATTTCTATATAAATATTTGATTACAAAAAATAAAAGAAAAAATAGGTGATAATTTTGTAATAAAAATAGAAAACATTTTTTAAATCAAACGATTTATAAAACTCTGATATTAAAGTATATGTGATTCCATAAAATAAAATAAAACTTGAGTCTAAACTAAAATAGAGGGGCTAAAAGTATATGGATTTAAATTTTTTACAGAGTGTAAGAATTTAATTAATATATATTAATAGTGTAAAAAAATATATTATCTTTCAATTGTAAATTGTTATATATAGTTCATAATATAAAAAATTACATTCACATTACATGAAAATTAAACTCACATTATAACTAAATAAAAAAAAATGATAGCATTAACTTTATGCACAGTCTAACTCTTATTCATCGCATTCTCAAGGAAAGCAACCATGCTGCCGATTTCTTCCCCAAGTTGGTTTTTTTTTACAAAATTGATTTTGTGATTTATGATGGAATGTTTTTATTATAAAATTAAGTTAAGATAAAATTCAATATAAATTTTTAAATCTAATACAGAAACTATTCAAAATTGTTTGACACAATTAATTCTGAATTTTTCTTTAACATAAAATCAAAGATATAAAAATATATTTAAAATTAATTTTAAACTCAAAATATGAAATGATACACACACGGAGACAAATCAATGATGGTCACGTCCTTAGACTTTGGGAAGTGCCTCCATATGCAGCACTTCAGACATGGCCATCCAGCACATTCCTTTGTAATCTTTTGTTTATCCTTTTCCCTTTCTTAATTTGCCTACTTTACCAACAACAACAACAACAAAAAATCTAACTCTGAACTTGCAAGAAATAATTTGTAACATGCTCAATTGTAGCGTCTCCTAGTTTCCTTGCAATAATAATTGGTCTGTTGGTGTCAATTCAACGTACACTCCGTGTGCTTTTATCTTACAAGAAGCCTTTTTTCCACGACAAATAGCAATCAGATCAAGTTCTTAATTTCTTTACAAATTGTTTCTAAATTGTAATTAATTGCCTAATGGAAGCTATGAATACAACATGAACGTGCAATGGAACGAAGAAGCTCGAGATGAGGAATGCACTTTCTACACTCTTCCTTGCATACTAGAAAATCCATTCTAAAATAAAATGAAAAATTCTTATAACAATAATGAGAATGCAGGAAACGACAAGCTCCAGATGAATACACCGTTATGGCATTGTCAATGTTATCAAATCCAAAAAAGTTCCCAGAATTCTGATCGCTTCTGAACAAAGACCCGTTATATTCAGCCCAGCTCAATTCCAGGCCCCTTATATTCAGGCCTGTTTACGCAATTTCTATACACAGCCTCGGCTAAGGGGCCTGCTTTTTCACAACTCCCTTTTGCTCTTCGCACCTCCAAAAATATTTTTGCAATTTGTTTTACAGAAATACCCTTCGCAGAAATTATTTTTTGTAACATAAAAGTAAATGGAAAGCAGCTGTAAAATTGTACGGTAATTAATTTCAATTCTGTAGTTAATTTTTTATTAAACAATTTAATAAATTTTATGATTGAATAACTTGTTAAATAAAATACCTATATGAATGTATTAATTTAGTTGATTTATCCCTTAGTTTTTATTTGTTTTAAAAAATATTAATAGTTGAATAATTTTTTGAATAAAATATGAGACAAATATTAAACATACCAAAAACTGATTAACTAATACAAAATACCAAAGATGAGAAATAATACAAGATAAATCAATATCATATAAAAAAATAACACAACTAACTCAAAATGTAATGAATTACAAGGGCAATAATAACTTACTTTCTTTTTCACTTATTTAATTTTTATTTGTACTAATTATAATTAAGTTTGGCCTCAGCTAAACACTTCAAATTTGACAAAATGTCGAAAATGGATTTTGAAAACCTCTAATTTTCTATTCCTTCCAAATAAAGAACAAATAGCTCTGCTCTAAATTAAAATTTGTGTACAATTTTTTTTTTCTTTTCATTAAACTTAGGTATTGTTAACGGGTACTATAAATATAATATCCACAACCAATTTGGATTATTGTTAGCGAGAGAACAATGCCATTTATCTAATATCTTTATGTTTGAGATTATTGTTCCCATTTAAATGAAGACAAGTTGTTTTGTCTTTGTGATTGTAAAACGGGTCGATAATTTGGGAGTTTTTTTAAGACTTATTCTTTAACTCAATTTTTTTAGTTAGTAAACCATGTCAGGTAACTTCCAGGTTTAGGGTTATATTGATTTGTTACATGTACAAATAGTTGTACATTGTAATTGAAGAACTTTTTTTATAAAATGAGATTTCATTCTTCTTCTTCAGTATTGTGTACTGGTATGAGGATGTGTATACGATACAATAGTAGAAAATTTCAGCTTGTTTTTGTTATTCTTTATTTGAAGTTTTTTTGCCACTCTATTCCCTTGAGACTTGGACATGGAATATCAATTCAGACTATGTTTCCTACACCATAATAATAATCTAGGGTTAACTCCTTATCCGGCAAACACTCAATGTTGATCACAACTTTAATTCTTAGTGTTGTGCTGTGAAAATAACCCTTAATTATCGCCACGAACAAGCTTGTATTCGGCGATGGCAGCATTCTTGCAATGCTCCACGAAAGATTGATCCAACTTATCATTCATGGCTTCACAACAACAACATCGTTGCATTTGGAATCTTGACTTTATATCCATAAAAATCACAACCAAGGGTGTGACATACTTCTCCATTATTGTTGACATTTGAAAAGATTTTTAATAATGCTTTCAACAGCACACAATGGATCTGGTGTTTTTCAGTTGACAAGGGATCTTCTTAACTACTCTCAGGGTTCTTTGATTGTGAACACTTCATGAAACTCAAAATCATTACGAAGGAAGCAATTGAATGCAAGTTGATACACACATATGCACTTATAGTGGGTTCAATTTATCATTTGCTTATGCTTAATGGTAGTTACCAAAAAAAAAATAGTAGAGGTTTTTCTACCCTCCATTAATTGGGTTTTTCTCCATGATGGTTTAAAAAGAAAAACAAAAAGAGGTTGGGAATTATGCTACTTCATATTCTCCATTTGCCTTTGCATTAGAAAGATCACCCATTTTGTGCATATTGTTGAGTTTTTTGACGCACAAAAGAAAAATCTTCGAACTCCATGGGTATTTCCTTGGATACAAGAAAGGTGAGAATTCACAAAGTCCCATTGGTCAATCAAGTAAACGCAGTATGCCACTTCCATGCTTCTACTAATGAACTAGGCTTGGACATTCATCAATATTAACAATTATCAACTATATTCAAGCATTTAAAATTTAAATATATTTGATTAGGAGACAAAATATCCATAAACTTAATATTAACAATCAGGGAAAAATTAGTCAAAATAAAGTAAGAATCGGTATTTTGGTAAGAATAAGAGAGTAAGAATCAGTATTAGTGGATAAGTCTAATCTAGTTTTCAAAAATGTTTTCAATTATTTATTAGGGAGCAAGTCTAAACTAATTATGTTTTAAAAAAAAATCTAAACTAATTAATTCCAATGCATCATTTAAAATTTAAAATAAATAAAATTTAAAAGATGGTAGTATTTACATATGAATTATTTAACACGATTAATGTTCAAAATAAAGTTAAAATAATAATGCACGCCATCGCGGGACTGATTAAAAAAGAACCTAAACCTTCAAAATAAAAATCCCTCCATTTTCCCTTTCACTCTTCTGTTCCGATTCCATTTCCTTCTTTCCCAAACTCATAAACCCTAGCAAGCAAGGAAGCGCCACCATCACCATGGAGTGGAACCCTCAGACCCTCCAATTCCTCTCGGAATGCTTCCTCCACACTCTCTCCCCCTCGCCGGAGCCCCGCCGCCGCGCTGAGTCCTCCCTCGCCGAGGCCGCCGACCGCCCCAACTACGCCCTCGCCGTCCTCCGCCTGGTCGCCGAGCCCTCCATCGACGACCAGATCCGCCAGGCCGCTGCCGTCAACTTCAAGAACCACCTCCGCCTCCGCTGGGCCTCCGAGGACTCCCCCGTCCCCGACCCCGAGAAGGACCAGATCAAAACCTTAATCGTCCCCCTCATGCTCTCCGCCTCCCCCAAAATCCAATCTCAGCTCAGCGAAGCCCTTGCCCTAATCGGTCACCACGATTTCCCCAAATCCTGGCCCTCTCTCCTCCCCGAACTCATCGCAAATCTCCAAAAAGCCTCCCAGTCCTCCGATTACGCCTCCATTAACGGTATTCTCGGCACTGCTAACTCTATTTTCAAGAAATTTAGGTTTCAGTATAAAACCAATGACCTATTGCTCGACTTAAAGTACTGTCTCGACAACTTCGCCGCTCCTTTATTGGAGATTTTCCTCAAGACGGCGTCGCTGATCGACGCCGGCGCCGCCAACCTGCGCCCGCTCTTCGAGTCGCAGAGGCTGTGCTGCAGGATATTCTACTCGCTGAATTTTCAGGAGCTGCCTGAGTTTTTCGAGGATCACATGAAAGAGTGGATGGGTGAGTTCAGGAAGTATCTCACCACTAGCTACCCTGCTCTTGAGAGCAGTGGTGCCGATGGTGTTGCGCTTGTCGATGAGCTTAGGGCCTCGGTTTGCGAGAATATTAACCTCTACATGGAGAAGAATGAGGAGGAGTTTCAGGGATTCTTGAATGATTTCGCTCTTGCGGTGTGGACTTTGCTTGGGAATGTGTCGCAGTCATCCAGCAGGGACCGGCTTGCGATTACAGCGATTAAGTTTTTGACCACAGTTAGTACTAGCGTGCACCATACTTTGTTCGCGAGTGATGGGGTGATACCGCAGATTTGTCAGTGTATTGTGATACCGAATGTGAGGTTGAGGGAGGATGATGAGGAGCTGTTTGAGATGAATTATATTGAGTTTATTAGGAGGGATATGGAGGGGAGTGATCTTGATACTAGGAGGAGGATTGCTTGTGAGTTGCTCAAGGGTATTGCGACGTACTATGGGGATGCTGTGAAAAGCATTGTTTCTTCGCAGATACAGAGTTTGTTGAGTTTGTATGCTGCTAACCCTGGGGCGAATTGGAAAGACAAGGATTGTGCTATTTACTTGGTGGTTTCTCTTGCAACCAAGAAGGCTGGGGCTAGTGTTGTCTCCACGGAACTCGTTGATGTTCAGAGCTTTTTTGAGTCTGTGATTGTTCCTGAGCTGCAAAATGCTGATGTGAATGGGTATCCTATGCTCAAGGCAGGTGCACTCAAATTTTTTACTATGTTCCGGACACAAATTTCAAAGCCTGTGGCATTGAAATTTTTTCCAGATTTGGTTCGTTTTCTTGCTGCAGAGTCGAATGTTGTTCATTCTTATGCTGCAAGCTGTATTGAAAAGCTCCTGTTGGTGAAGGATGAAGGGGGTGCAGCACGTTATACTTCAGCTGATATCAATCCAATTTTCCCCGTGCTGATGAACAATCTTTTCAATTCCTTTAAGCTCCCAGAATCTGAAGAGAATCAATATGCAATGAAATGTATTATGAGGGTTCTTGCCGTTGCAGATATATCTGTTGATGTTGCACGAGTTTGTGTTGAAGGGTTGGGCTCTCTTCTTACTGAAGTTTGCAAAAATCCAAAAAATCCCATTTTCAACCACTATCTCTTTGAGTCGGTAGCCATTCTTGTGAGGCGGGCTTGTGAGAGGGACCCATCTCTTGTATCTGTTTTTGAAGCAAGCCTTTTTCCTAGGCTTGAAATAATATTGACCAATGATGTGACTGAGTTTTTACCATACACGTTTCAGTTGCTTGCTCAGCTTGTTGAGTTAAACAGGCCACCCATCCCACCAATCTACATGCAGATATTTGAGCTTCTATTGTCACCTGAAACATGGAAAAGGTCCTCAAATGTTCCTGCACTTGTGCGTCTGCTCCAGGCCTTCCTTCAAAAGGCACCGAATGAGATCACCCAAGGGGATAGGCTGACCAAAGTGCTTGGAATATTTGACACACTAATCCAAGCTTCAAGCACATCTGAACAAGGATTTTATGTGCTTAACACTGTCATTGAAAGTCTTGAGTATAATGCTATTAAACCATATATTTCTCACATTTGGGCTGCACTTTTCAGAGAGCTCCAGAAAAGGCGGACAGTAAAACTCATCAAGTCTCTCTTGATATTTATGTCTCTCTTCCTGATTAAGCATGGTGCTGCAAATGTTGTTGATACTATGAACAGTGTCCAGCCTGATATTTTTGTTGTGATTTTGAATCAGTTCTGGATTCCTAATCTTAAGCTGATTACAGGAGCTATAGAGCTCAAATTGACTGCAGTTGCTTCAACCAGACTCGTATGTGAGTCACCAGTTCTTTTGGATCCTGCAGCTTCTGTGTCCTGGGGTAAGATGGTGGACAGCATAGTCACACTCCTTTCTCGGCCAGAAGAGGATAGAGTTCAGGAGGAACCTGACATGCCAGATATAACAGAAAATGCGGGTTATAGCACCACCTTTGTTCTTCTTTACAATGCTGGAAAGAAAGAAGAAGACCCACTTAAAGATATAAGAGATCCCAGGGAGTTTTTTGTGGCATCATTGTCCCGACTTTCTGCACTTTCCCCTGGGAGGTATCCTAAGGTCATCAGTGAAAATGTTGATCCTGCAAATCAAGCAGCATTGCTTCAGCTTTGCAACACTTATAATCTTTCAATAGTTTGAGTAAGTTACTTTCTCCTTTTATCTGTATTATTATTCTGTATTCATCAGAGTTCTTTTGGACTAAAATACCAATCTAGCTTTTTGTATGCTTGACCCTTTTTAGAGTGGAATTTGGCTTCTTTGTTATTGTTGTAAATTTGTCTGCTCTCATTGGTAACAAACATAGAGGTGGGCAGTTTGTACAATTTTTTTTAATCATCAATATATTTGTTATGCTGCCTTTTAAGGATCGAAATTCACAATAATGGGGTATATGTAACTCTGGAAGCTATGGGGTCATTCTCGGTACATTTCTCTCTCTTGGCTAGGTAAAACACTAATGCTTTGTTTGGATAAGGAATGAAATAGAGAGGAAAAAAATAGGAAGGGTAGAAATATAGTGAAAAAGATATATTGTTTGGATGGTGAATAGAAATTGGAAGGGAAGAACTTCAGTGGAAATTGTTTGGAGGAATTTTTTTCTGCTTGTTTGGGTGAGTGGAAATAAATTATATATAAAAATATTTTTATATTAATTAAAAAATGTCATTTTTGATATATTATATTTTTCTTAGTATGCAATTATTTATTATTTTTAAATATTTATATTAGAAATACTTAAACAAACAAAATGAAAAAGAGAGAGGTCATGTCCCTCCCATTTAATTCCAATTTAGAAAGTACTAGTATTTTTAGTAGGTGCCCCACGGAAATAGCTTCTCTCCTTTTTAGCCTTCCAAACAATGGAGAAAATTTAGTATTTCTATCCTATGTCCCTCTTTCCTATTTATTTCAACTCTATTTACACCCAAACAAACAAGGGGTAATTACCATGTTGCTGTAAAAATTGTTACTTTATTGGAGATTTAACAAAAAACACTTGCTGGAAACTTTTTAACTGATGTCAGAATGAAAGATTGGAATGTGGACCTTATTACAGTAGGGGGGCATTTTCTGTATTGCTCATCATTGACTTTCATAGTATGCAATTATTGTGGTTTTTTAATTCCTCAATCTCTAAGGCAGCTGTATTTTGCTACCTAAAACACACGAACAAGCTCCATATGGTTCTTTGTGCTTTCTCATTCTTTTTGTTTAACCATATGCTTAATCAATCTTTTTATTTCTTCACTGGCTGAAAAGTTGTTTGCTATCATCCATGGACTGTTTATGGGATACCGAATGTTTTATGAACTGTTGTTCTTCAGGAAATATTTTGTTTTATTTTTATGTACTTAGTACCCAAATGTTACCTTTGTTTTCTATTTCAAAATTTTGAATTGGAAATTGTTTTCATTGATTCCTACGATCTTTTGAAAACAAAAATGAAATGAAAACAAGGTGATATTTTTGTAATTGAAAGTGGAATTTGAAAATGCAAACAGAAATTTCTCAAATCAGTCTCTCAGCATGAGGACTATTCTGTTGTTGATATCAGAATGACAGGAAATGTTTTCTCTGGTGCTGTGTGCAGCTGTCTTGTATTTTTGTAATTTTGTTATACCTTTTCACCCAATTTAGACAAACTTCTTCACAAACACTTTTCGGAAAATAAATAGGAAAGTAATTTAATCAAACTCTTCTCATACGTTAAAACCAAGTTATGGACTTTAACTTTTAGAGAAGTTGTATGAAAGAACTTTTAGAAAACTTCAGGTGTATAACTTGTGAAAATTCTTTTTTTTTTCTTCTTACAAGAGTTTATTTTATCTAATTTCGGCCTTGTCTGATCATGATTAATGAGTCAAACGGGTGATTTGTCTAATGAGGTATTCATCATACTTCTCAGGATTGAATGCTGGAATACAATGAGGAATTTACTGCCCGGGTCCTCAGCCTTCAACATTTATGAGCTAGCTAAAGGTACTTCTTGCATTGAAACAAAGGTTTTAGCTGCTATTATCATTTTTGTCAGGGCCATGAATGCTGAACTGAATTTCCTGTTAGTTCCATTTTGAATACTGTAAGCATGTGTTTTGAAGTGCAATTTGTTCTGTTGGGATCTCTGTAAATTTTTTTCATGCTTCACATTCCCATTTTCCTGCTGTTTCAGCATGCTTGCCTGGGAGCAAATTGTAATGCATATCTGCGGTGCGGTCATTATTCTAAACTTTTGCATATCAAAGTAAATTTTACATCCATGCATATTATTTTTCATGGTTTCACTTCAATTCGTCACATTTCAAATGATAGAATGGGTGATAATACTGATTACACTCAATTTCAATGTGATTAAGAATGAGTATTTTAATTTTTCTAAAACAATGAGGCACGGGAAAAATGATAATGCTTTTGCCTTTTACTTTTTGGTATCTCGCTGCCGAATCAAATCCTTAATTCATTTGAAAGTGTGTTTAACAGCTAGTGAGTGTTTAATTAAAATCGTTTTCACACTTAATTGAAAATGTATTATAATCAATGAAACCAACTTTCTACCAAAAAATAATAATAAATCAATGAAAGCAACTCATAAATGAATTGTAAAATGTGTTTTAGGTCTCTTAAGTTTTGGTCTAAATTAGTTTTAGTACTGATTTCGACCCTTGTATTACCTGAAATATGGTAGATTTGGCCTTTTGTTAGGTCAAAATGAAGTACAGGGTTAGAAGAAATATGTTTGATTTGGTCTCTTAAATTTTGAACACAATTAGTTTTAGTCTCTTTATTTAAAAGAAATAATGGTTTTGAATTTTGATGCTTGTATTTTTATGAAATATGGTAGATTTGGTCCTTTGTTAGATCAAAATGAAGTATAGGATAAGAAGAAATTTATCGCATTTCATAAATACAACAAATAAAATCATTTTTAAAATGTAGGAACTAAAGCTAATTTTGATCAAATTTAATCAATAAATAATCAGTCGAAATTTGGTTATCATTCAACTCATAACAAGAGCTTTGTATATACATGTTTTCAACTGCACTAAAATATATTTAAACTAAAATATTCACATATAATAATATACACTCGTGGTAATATTTATGGTTCCAAATCATCTTGACTTGATACAATTAAAATTTTTAATTTATAAGAGTTAATAAAATTAAAATGCGTGTTATGTGGTTATTAATCATGAACATGGATTCTGAAAAAAAAAATCTCACGTTACCTAAGCTTGAAAATATAATCAAACTCCACTATATATATAGTTGTATATAAAAATAAAAAACAAAAACTCCACTATAGGAATAAGATTGAACACGGTATTGATCTATAATACTCACATATTTTGTCTAATTAATTAAATTAGATTGAACACGATACTGATGATCTATAACTTGGAATTGAAGTCTGAATGTCTCGAAAAATGAAGTAAATGAAGTCTAGAAGAAGGACGAAAGCTTGCTTCTACTTAATATGAACATCCCTACAACAGAAAACAAGGGGTATGAAGAACCTTTTGTTCACGTGCATGTGGACCAGGAGGTTGTGAAATTTGTAGCTTGTAGACATCATTTTGAAGAGGATTCAAAATTATCCATGGCTTAGTAGGACATTAGTAGTACGACCTTGATGGAGAATGAAGATTCAAATGGAGAGAATGACAGTCAGTTGTCAAATCTACCCATAATTCATCTTTTCTCATTTTGTTGGAAACTCACACGTGTGGTGATAGAGCTACAAGTATCATTCATAAGTTTGGGCTTCACGGCTCTTTTATCCAAGATGCTACAGGTCATTGGGGAGGCATATGTTGTGTATGGCAACTAGATGATTGGACGATGAAAGTTCTTAGGAACATGACCTAATTGGTCCATATGAAGGTCAAATGTTGAAGTACAAGTAAGTGGCGACTCATTGCAGTTTATGGGGCTCCACAGTTGGTTAGAAGACAAACTCTATAGGATGAGTTAAATGATACTAGTAGTGATGTGCATGGAGGTTGGGTAATGATCAAAGATTTTAACTGTACTATCTCCCCTTTAGAGTATTGGAGGAGTTAGGCATCGTGCTCATCGTGATATGGATCAGTTTTGAGATTTTGTATAGAATGGAAACCTGATTGACATCGGTTTCCAAGGGGACAAGGTGACATGAGGAATGGTAGAATGGGGGTCAGGCTTGCTAGATGTTTGATTAATTTTGAATGAATGATGAGGTTCCTAGAAGCAGTGGTAGTGTACCTAGGTTGGTTAAAATTTGATCACCATCCTTTCCTCTTGAGGCTAACAAACCAACCTCGTAGGAATCAACACAAAAGACCTTTTTCGTTTGAGGTGGCCTTGACTTTGCATTAAGATTTTCCTCATTTGGTGAGAAGGACCTGGGGCTGTGAATCTGACACTTTTAATTGGTTCAGGAATATCCATCATTTTTTTATCAATTGAAGAATTGGAATAGAGAGGTTTTTGACTCTTTGAAAAATGAATCCTTCCTTATAAAAGAAGCTTGATGCGTTAGATGCTAGAAGGGGTTTGAGCTTTAATAATTTTCTTGAACTGGAATATATAAAAAGATTTAGGAGTATGAACAAGTGCCAGTGTGGAAAAGGAGATCCATTAGTATTAGAAATCCAAAGCCAAATGGTTATATATGGGGATATGAATACCAAGTATTTTTATGGTGTCACAACTATAAGAAGAAGGAAGAATAGGTATGGCATGATTAAAGATGAAGAGGGGAACTGAGTCACTGACCTGAATATGATTGAAGGGATGGTAACTAAATTTTACAGGAGGTTTTATAATGTTGAGGAAGTATACCAACTTTTTGTTATGTCGCATGTGTTTTCAGATTTAGGAGAGATGCTAGAGATGACTTAAGGAGGATGCCAACATCTGAGGAAATTTATCATGCCAGGTCTAAATGGTTTTCAAGCAGTTTTCTTTCAGAAGTATTGGACTATGGTTGGTGATGACTTTGCAATTTTGTTTGAAAAGTTTTTCAAAATTCTCGTGCAATTTCATAAGTGAAACAGACCTTTATCACTCTCATTCCCAAGAAAGATGAAGTTAGTCTTACGAAAGATTTTAGGCCTATTAGTTTATGTAATGTGCCTTATGAGCCAATTACCAAGTTGCTCTCTTTGAGGATTAGACCTTAGACCCTATATGAGTAAGTTGATAGGTCCTTTTCAATTTAGCTTTGTTCCTGGTCGTCAAAGTGGTGACAAGATTATTATGGCTCAATAGATTTTCTACTCTAATTGGAACAAGAAAGAGAAAAAAGGATGGATGATGATCAAAATTGACTTTGAGAAAGCTTATGATATGCTTAATTGCGATTTTGTCTGTGATACCTTGGATGATGTGGGCATTCCTGGGAATATTGTGGAGTTGATCTGAGATTGTATTTTGTCTTCATCCATGAAGGTTTTGTGCAACGGGGAGACTTTAAAAGATTTTACTCCCTCTAGAGGTATTCACCAGGGAGATCCATTTTCTCCTTATCTCTTTGTCATATGCATAGAGAGGCTTTTTCAATTAATTAATCTATTTGTGAGCCATGGAACGTGGAAACTTATTTATTTGAGTAGATATGACTCTCTCATTTCTTATTTGGTATTTGCGTATGGAAGTAGGTAATGCTGATTAAAAATATTATGAAGCTTTTTTGTAGAACCTTTGGCCAAAAAATTAATTTGGAGAAATCTTACATGTTTTTTTCTAAAAATGTGGGAGTACCTCAATGGAATCAATTGAGTGCAGAAATTGGTATCTACGGGACGAAAGATCTTGGCAATTATTTGGGAATCCTTATTTTCCGTAATAGGGCCTCTAGAGGAACTTATAACTTCATTATGATAAAGTTCACCAGTGACTAAATGCTTGGAAATCTAGAACTCTCTTTCTTTGGAAGATTAACTTTAGCTAAGTCTATCATTCAAGCATTGCCTACATATGTGATGCAGTCCACCTTGCTTCCAGTATTAGTATATGAGGATATTGACAAAGCTTGTAGGAGATTTATATGGGGGGATTCAACTGAAGCCGAGAGAATCCACCTTGTTGTCTGGAATATTGTGTGCACTCCCAAGTTTAAAGAGGTTTTGGCCTTAAACGTACATGTGATGGCAATACGGCGTACATGTTGCGAGCTAATTTGAGGTTTTGTGAGTGGGATCCAACCCTATGGTCCTCGATTATAAGATGTAAATATGGTTGTGGTCAAAACATTGTTCTTTCTATAAACCTTAACAGGTCTGGTAGCAACTTTTGGAAAGGTTTGCACTCAACGTGGGACCTTTTTTGTGCAAACAACTTCTGCAAGTTGAGTAATGTATATTCCGAGAATAAAAATGATAAGGTCATTTGGAAAGGTTATCCAAATGGAACTTTCTCTCTTAAATTGGCTTATAATGTTTTCTATAATTTGGAGATGGTTTCTGAGGTGAGGTGGTTTAAGTTGGTGCATCATTAGGAAGGGCCAAAATGGTTTTGAACTTTCTTATAGAAGATTAGTCACGAGACTATGCAAAAATGTGAGGAGGAAACATTTTGGTATTAGTGAGAACAACTTGTGTTACAATGAAGCAGAAACTATTTTTCATCTCTTTAGGGGCATCTAGTATACTGATTTGGCTGTTCTTTATGCACTCATATAATAATAAGAGTTTTTACATTTGTGATGATTGGAAAGGATGGTTGGAGGTGAACCTAGGTTTGAGAGCTTTTGAAAAAAAGTTTAAATTGGAGCATGTTGTTTGGATCTATTTTGAATATGATTTGGTGGAGGAGGAATAGGTACATATTCTGCAATGAGTTTTGGTCCCATTTTGATCTTATTCACAAAGAGGTGTTACTAGGTGCATCCAACACTTAAGGAAAAAAGACTAAAATATCCTTGATCCGTAAGCCTTTTACGGATCAAGTTGATCCATATGCGCTTAATATCAACATATGGATCAACTTGATCTGTAAAAGGCTTACGTATCAAGTTGATTCGTAAGTTTTTTACGGATCAAGTTGATTCGTAAGCCTTTCACAGATCAACTTGATCCGTAGAAGCCTAACGAATCAACTTGATCCGTATGCGCTTAATATCAACATATGGATCAACTTGATCCGTACGATTTACGGACCATCCTCACGCACATCCATCACAAATGCGAAAAAAACGCAGGGGCAATTTTGACATTTTAAAAAAAATGTTGGGTGCACCAGCAATAATACTAGGTGCACCTAGCAACACCCTTCACAAAGCTTGTAATTTAGTACAAGCCTACAGGTCCAACAAGGTGTCATTCTAGACTCTCCCCAGCAGGTTTGTTCTAGCTCGGGTCTTGATGAAACCTATTGGATAATGCCAAAAGAGGCCCAAGTCGCACTAAATTGTGATGTAAGAATTGTCCAGTTTGGTAAAGTTGTAGGTTATGGAGGAGTTATTCACAATCATGCAGTGAGATTTATTTTTGGTTTTAAGCTCAGTCAAGAGAAGGTTTTGTCCTATATGGGGGATAAGTCTATTCTTAATAGCATCAAACTTGCTTTGAATATAAGGTTCTACTCAATTCATATTGACTCAAGCTTAGTTGAGGCTATTGAAGCGCTAGAGGATAATTGAGATCGTCTTCGTCCTCATTACCAACTAATTCAAGAGATCCATTTGGTGCATGGGAGATCAGAGGGTGTAACTTGGAATCATATTCCCAAATATGCTAATCGGGTAGCAGATACGATGGCTAAAAGGGCCTTGGGTTTATCATCTGAATATCAAGAATTTGATTGTATTCCTATTGTCTTAGTTGATGTTGTAGGAGCCGATAGTGCCACAATGATTACTTTTGGAGACTTTTAATCCTCTATTTTTCAGCAAAAAAATATATTAAACAAATGCTCTTTTTGGTAAATTTTAGTCGACAAACCCATGTGATGCGTAGGACCTATTTAACAAATGGGCTAATTTTTTAAAGTTATTACATTTTGGTACACTACCCATATTTTGTTGAAAAACAATCTCTCAATTTTTGTATTTGGTATGATAAAGTCCTTTCATAAGCATCCCTCTATTTAATTTGAAATCTCTTCAAGAAACACATTAACTTGCTTAAAATCTTCTTTTGCTAGAAACTCTTCAATCAAATCCTCAAAACTTATCCAAAATAGTAATATAAAGGCTTAAATATGTTTTCCCTTACCTAAGGTATATCCATTTTTCAGATTGCTACTTATTTATTTTTGTTTTGTTACTTGACATTTTTAATTTTTTTAGCTTTGGTACCTACCGTTAGTGTATGTTCATTAAGTGATGATATGACGGATAGAGATGTTCATTGCCATTCAACCAATAATAAATTTTGTTAAGTTTGAGTGGGTGTAGGCTAACCCTAACTTTAGATCTGAGTGGGTGTTTCTTCTTTGTTTAAGTTTGATCACAATTTGTAAATTGAGATGGCACGCCTCCGACATTGGGCAGGTCCTCGTCCGACTCCACCACTGCGCCGCCTGAGCAAAGTGGTGCTGCTACTTGCCGCATGCATGATTTGTACATGGAGATCTCATTCCACTTTGAGAGCTCTGTGATTCCCTTTGTTGGAAAAATCGCTCTCTTTGACACCTACAAAATATGGAAGCGTGACAAGAACCTCCATGCTAACAGAATCCTCGCCGGCTTCAAAGGCCTAAAAAGCCACCCCATCGACCAGAGCTTCCTCTTCCTCGGCGATGGTGGCGTTGTCACCGACATCCCTGTGGGCTCCCTCCTTGTGCTCAACCGTGATGATAAGAAAATCTTCAACGCGTTTGAGAACTCTGGACGAGGCAGGGTTTTGCTTATAGAGCAGTGTGTACCAATCGGGGATGGGTGTAACAAAAGTAGAACTTGTTGGAAGAACCAATTGGAGAAAAGAAGAGAATATGGAAAATGTTGGAAAGTGAAAAGGGTTTACGAAGTGTGTAACGTGGTTTTCTTCGTCCTCTACATTCTTGTTGGCCTCATGATTAGTCCTCTACTTTGGTGTGAATAGTTGTTTGTTTGTTTTTGTCTTTATTATTGGATTGACTGACATGACAATGATGTGATAGGAATAGTAATAATATTATACTTTGATTATCACGACATTACTTAACAAAAAAGTCAAAAAATTAATTTAAACCTAGAAAAATATAAAATTTCCCCTTTGAAATCTTTTTTTTTTAAAAAAAAATCCATGAAATTTCTACTAAGTTTTAGGTTCTCAGTCTTTCAAGTTATTTAACATAACTTGAGACAAAATTCGAGAAAAAAAGTTTAGGCAGCTAACATTGTACGTTGATTATAATAAAAGAATAAAAATGTAGTTAAAGTTTTTAATTTTTATTTAATAATTCGGCCTTAGCTTAGCCTGTAAGGGCATGTTTAAAATCACATAAATTTCAGAGAATAATATTTTTCTTACAAACCCCTTACAAAAAATTTAAACTAAACAAGCACTGAGATAGTGTCAATCAATATAAGTGGGCTTTTCGGCCATAATATTCTGAACTAGAGTTCGATGGGTTGGGCCTCTACTCATTGACATAACTATGCATGAAATCAATTTTTGGTTTTTGGAATGTGAATGAAATCAATCTATATTGCAAAAGATAAAAATAAAAAATTATGTGCACTTTAGATGCACATACGAATTCTAAAAAAAATCCAAATGAAAATAAAATAATTATCTAAAATAAGAAGAAGAAAATACCATGGATAAAAATATCAAATTACAAAATTAACATTCTTGTTCATTATAATTTAAACTCTTTAATCTTATTGTTCAAAAAGACAATGATATATTTAAATCTACATAATAATCCTAATCTAAACTCTCTCTTTTCTTTTTACCAAGAAAATAATAGACATCATCATCCTCATATCTATATCAATCTGGATAATAACATGCTTATTCATTTATTTCATATGTATATATATTTTCACTCTTTCATGTTTCTACCTTTTAAATTTTAATTTTTAAATTTTTGTTGTTGTTATTTTTAATTTCTAAATAAATAGTAATTAAAAATACATTGTTTTTTAATAAATTAAAAAAAACATCATTTAATTATATATTAAAATTAAAAATTAAATAAAACTACAGAAACGTGTAGTATTTATTTTTCTTTGTTTATTTGAAAAATCTATTTTCTTTTAATCTTTTACATATCCAACATTCTAGTTTGATTTTTTCATGTTATATATATATATATATATATATATATATATATATATATATATATATATATATTAATTTAGATATTAATTTTACATAAAAAGATTAAAATTTGATAGGCTACAAGCATAAAAAAAGTCAAGAAGCATATACACGACATAAATAAAATTTTAATAAATTTAAATTAAATGAAGTAATAAATTGAAAACAAATCATACGAAACTTTTTTTCATATTTAAATTGATATAAATATAAATATATTATTATTAAAGAATAAATTAAAAATTTATAGTTTATATCATGACAAACACTAGTTTTTAATACACCTTAAAAACTTGTTTTGCAATTTTTTTGTATGTATTTTACAAATTAGTATTTGAATGTACCCTTTTTCATGCAAGAATGAAAGAAGTTTCCTAATTTTGTATAATGTAATGTATATATACTTCAAAGAATGAGTCGTATTATTGCATCCTATGTTAGTGTGCAAGCCTCTTGGATCCCTAGTCATAAAATATTAATAATATGTAGTTACATACAAATATCAGTTTAGGTGCACGGTTAATACCACAGAATAAAATAATAAAAAAATTGCAATTCATTATTAACAAATGAAAATTTCTAGTTAAGTCTCTCAAGAGAGAGAGAGAGAGAGAGAGCTTTCTATCCATGAAGTGAATTAGCTTGTTACTTTTTACTTACAACAATTGCATGATTTAAATTCAAATCCAAAAATATCTAATTGGTACGAGACAAGTAATTTTATTCCCTAACTTTTATGTTAAAAAATTTGACAATAATGTCTAATTGAAAAGCAAACCCACGTTTAAGCATCTAATTCTCTGGAAAAGTCAATGATGTTTCAAGTCTTATTCAATATAAAATCCACATTCTTACTCAAAAGACGACAATATTCAAACATCCTTGCCTTTCAGCTGAAAACATAATAAAATGTGTGGCTTAGAAAGTTATATGAAAAGGAAGTGAAAAAAGGAAGAGAAGTGGGTCCCACACGTTCATTCTTAAAATTAGTAAGCCATGGTACTAACTACTAAGTGCTAACCCACCCACCCATGGAGGAGAGGAGTGCTCATATTAACCCAATTGCCCATGATTGTCTTCACATGTTTTTAACATGAAATTCCGACATCAAATGCACCAAAAGCTAGACGAATCAAACCTCAATTACCACAAAAAATAATAATAGTAATAAAATTGACCAATGTCAAAAGGAAAGTGTTTAGCCAATTTTAATTTATTTTTTTAAAAAAAGTAACCGAACCTGAGAATTAATGTGCCTATGTCGTGCTTCATCATGTGTGATGTGTACGGTTTGGGGAAGCAAGGAACACAAACTGAAATGGTCTTACACATGGGGTGTGCATTCAAATCACTTGCCCCACCAAAACTCTATTTATGTCCCTAGCTAAAGGCAAAGCAATGCATTGTGTGCAAATAGGAAAATGAGGTCAACTCTCTCTCTCTATCTACCCATTTGAGCCATAGAGACCATAGAGAAGAAAGAGTCTAATTTCACAGCCCAATCCAAATTAATGGTCGGAAGAATTGAGAAGATCCCCCCAAGATACTAGCATTATGCTGAAAAATTAAAAATTATTTATGGGGGAATAGAATCACTAAGTCTGGTCAAGTCATGAGGACAAAATTAGCAATATTCAAAGTAATCGTTACCAAATGATCCAATCGCTAATCTTTGATTAATGGAGGAATCTGATCCCTAATCTAAATGGAGTCCTACAGATCAGCTGAATGGAATTTATATGATATGGTTAATGCAGCTTTTGCTATTTATTGATTTGGCAACCCTATTTATATTTATTACATTTATATTAAAAAGGGTAAAAAGAAAAAACACACGTTATTAAAATAAAAAATAAAAAATAAGCGTAGCCCTTTAGAAGGGGCAAAAGTCATTCCATATCTCAATGAAAATAAATTGCACAATTGTTGGCAATAATGCCCATTCCTAATGGTGGTGTCTTAATAATTAATGTGAAGAGATTACATGATTAAACTCCACTTGGTGTATATGTCATTGCGCCGAAGGCACAATATTAGTGAAAGAGTGGAAGGGTTTGGCCTTCCCCAACCAAGGCCACTACAACAATTTCCCCACAGTAGAAGTTCCCCAATGTTATTGGCCTGTCCTCTGGCCAAGTTTTTGTTCCTATGTAATTATTGTGTCAAACATTGTGGAACCAGGATTTAATTATTGACAAATTTGGGTCAGTCATAGAGAGAGAGGATTTTCATGAGGGCACATTTGATGAAAATGTCAATATGCATTATACCCACAAGATGGTCACTATTCATTCAAGATTGTTGTTCTTTGAGGCATCCCACGAAGTTTAGGGTAAAATAACATATTTCAGTGTTGTTATTTAGTCAAAGTATAATAATAATAATAATTAGTTGTATGTTTAGTAGCATTTAACAAATATGCTTAAAGAAATGTACGTGATTAATTTGTGACCGTCAACTTCTTGTTGTGTCACAAGCGCAAGCGGTTTCAATGAATTGACTTAGTAAATTAAATATGTATCAAATTTAAAAAGATGGTTTGCTTGGGTTTTTGCTTTTTTTTTTTACTAAAAGTATTTATAGCATTTCATTCATCACCAAAAGATCAAACACAAGAGATCACATGAGATCTAAAATTGACCTGATAATAAAAAGTGATATAAAATTAACTTATAATAAAAAGTGAAGAAAGATAAATCATGAATTTTAATCCCTTAATGACAAAAATTAATAAATTAATAATTAATATTTGTTGATAAAAAATATATAAAAAATCATGTGATAACAAGTATAGAGACTTGACACAGATGGTCCAACCCTACCAAACTTATGAGTAGCCATTAACTTCTCTCTTAACAAATACAACTGAGTGTGATGTATTAAGGGCTAACAAATTTCTACACTCATGAATAATATGTCTCAACACTGCTTAGGTTAAAACTTGTAAACGTATATAAGTTTTGTACTAGTTTTTGAATAAACGAGGGAAAGTATTATCCAAACAAAACAATTAACTGTGTTAGAGTTTTTAACTAGCTTTTTAATTTTAAATAATTATCAGACTAAAAAAAAGGTAAATTCGATCTCACAGTTGAATGATTTACAGAGGTTCACAAAAATTCCCATACCATTGCTGAGTCGAATAAAATTGGACAAGATAATATATAAGGTGTCTAATTCAACTTTTTAAAAAATATTATTTTTGTTACACTTAAATTCATATATATATAAAATCTACACCTGTTATTGTTTGAAAAAATATTAAAATCAACAACACTTTTCATCTTCTTCTCTCTACTTTCTTTTATTCTCCAAAAATTAATCTGAAATTGCGTGATTTTTAAGTTACCATTTTAAACTTGAAATAAGTTCCATTTTTAATAACATTAATGCCATATTTTGACCAATTTTATTACTTCCTCCTCCTTTCTATTATAATTGTTGTATAAGAGAAAAAAATATTTTATTAATTTTTATTTTAGTTTTTAATATAATATTAATTAATTTTTTTTACTTATATCTTTTATAATATTTATGACAAGTAAATAAATCTATAAAATGAATTAATGATGATATAATTTTAATTTTTTAAAATTATAATCCTTTTTTATCTATCTATTATTATTTTATATATGTATAAAACAACTTAGGATGATAATTATTTTGGGATGGAGAAAGTTTTTGTTTTAAGTTGTACTAAAATTTATTTTAATTGACCTTATTACCTTTTTCAAAAAAAAATATTAATTAATTATTTTTTATTATTTAACATTATTATATCAATTTTATTTACAACTTATCGGGAATAATTTGACCTTTTTAAAAACAATAAAAAAAGGTTCTTTTCCTTCTCCTTTTGGTTTCTCCACTCTATTATTAATTTTTTACTTGAGAGGCCCCTTATGTATCATGCACACAAGTCCTTGAAAAAAAATGTGACTACTACACCTCCCAGGCCATTTTATTTATGTTTGATGATTATGGTCAAGGTTTGTGATTGTACAAGTTGGTGTACTCATTTTTTTATTAATAAAATTAAGATATTTTCATGTTTGAAAATCATGTGACTAACTATCAGGCCATAAAGATCACGAAACAAAAATATTAAAAAAAATAGAAAACGAACACATACAATTTCAAAACGTCTGTAAAAGGAACGTGCAATCTAATTAATCTGCAGACAGCATTCCTGTTAATTGTTCTCCCGATAGCTATGAGATTTCCATTAAACCCAAAAAATCATGATTTTCAAAAACTAATCAACTTTGGTGGGGACTTTCAGTTCTTCCTTCTGGTCAAATGCGAATGCACAAATCACACGCGTGCGGTTGCATTTACGTGCCATTAGTACATCACAAAAAAGTAATCTATCTTTTTATTACTTTACCATTATAAAAATAATGAAGAGTCCAATCTCGAATATGAAGTTTTTCATTGATTCCCTAATCGATCTGTTTCTTATTAATAGTTGACCATATATATCGCATAGATGGATATACATATTTCTATACGTGTCTTTATGCGAAGATATGATGATAACTGTAGCACAAACATGCGAACTATGTTGAATTTTTTATTTAACCCCAGAAAGATAATGGTTAGTTGGTTAATTATATGCATGGTTATAACTTAATAGTAACTGTAGCACAAACATGCGAACTATATTGAATTTTTTCTTTAACCCCAGAAAGATAATGGTTAGTTGGTTAATTATATGCATGGTTATAACTTATAATAACTGTAGCACAAACATGCGAACTATATTGAATTTTTTATTTAACCCCAGAAAGATAATGGTTAGTTGGTTGATTATATGCATGGTTATAACTTATAATAACTGTAGCACAAACATGCGAACTATATTGAATTTTTTATTTAACCCCAGAAAAGATAATGGTTAGTGTTGGTTAATTATATGCATGGTTATAACTTATAATAATATTAATAAGGACAATCTTCTTATGAATTGATAACTTTTTTTATTTCTAATATATTCTTCCATTTTCATTTGCTGATATACGTAAGATATGATACCTGGTTTAACATTAAGAAAGAACTGAAAAGGTTTATTATAATTAACTGATACATTTTCTAATAATATTTATATGAACTGTGGTGTGAAAGTAATATATTGGTGAATGCAAGTTAAGCATGGCATCTACTTTGCGTAAAGTTTGAGGATTATAACTATAGCAGAACATATATTCCATGAGATAAAAGGTGCTACCAAGTAGCGAAAGAGTTAAGGGGATAAAAGACCTTCAATGAGAAATTTTTCCCATCTTGATATAGATCATAAGTTTCAAGAACCATAAATATCTTTTTATTATTGCTTAAGATTAATATATAAAAAATTAATTAATATGGCGTGATATGATTATCCGAATAAAAAAATATGTTCCTTAATTATGTAGTTAGGAGAATTGATCTTTAAGTCTAGGTGTATAAAAAATACATTAAAACTGGTAAATAGATCTTCGCATTTTAAGGGATCAATAGATCTCTAACATGAAATACTAATTCAAACTCAAACCGACTTAAAAGCTAGTATTTCATGTTACCAAACATACAAGTGTTCAGAAAAAAGTTTGTAAAATCTGTACGTAACATTAGGAATTTCTCTTAATCTTTAATCTTTATTATTTTCTTCTTTATACATGTTTATAATTTGAGATAATTTACCAAAAGTCTTAACATCTAGAACATGTTTAATTAATAAGAATTAGATAAAATATATGAATTTGTACTTGATGTTTGATTTAAGTGTTCTTCAATAATTGTTGTAAGATTTTTGCGACTATTCATCACGAAAATGAACAATGACATTATGATTTTTTCTTAATCGGAGCATCTTTATTTTTCAATGAGACCTTCTTCGTAACTCTTTAGATGAAAAGAAAAAAAAAATTATGTGTGATAGTTCGATATATTGGGGTCATAGTCTTTTTATAACATATTAATCTAATAAGATTTTCATTATCATCTAATAGAGCAACACTGACATATGCTCACTTAAGTTTATATCATCTTATTTAGTAGTTTAACGAACTCACTAAATTTGACCACATAAAATAAACTCAATAATAATAAATAATTAATATAATTATTTTATAATGTTAGACCACATTAATTATTAAATTTCAATAATTTCACATTTGGGCTACATATTGTAAAAATTATATCACAATTCCTTAAGCGTACATCCATACGATATTTATCATTAGACTCTCACTTTAACAACTTGGTTCATCTGGTGTATTAATAATGAAATCACTTGGCTTTCTTCACTACGTCAAATGTGACCAGACCCCTAATGACCACCACATCATTAACACTCAATGACATGGGTCAACATGGATAAACAGCTTGAAAATTACATGTAATGTAATCTCAATCATACCTATTTCCAATTGGTCCAACTTAAGTCTTTAGTGAGATCAATTTTGAGTCCTTGAGTATAATTTAAATATTGCACTTAAATAAACAAGTTTCATAATAAACTTATAAATCACAATCTTTATTCATGCAAAAAAAATCAAATGCATGAAATATGAATCCAACATAGAACATAAAGACTTTCGCTAAATCAAGGCAACAACTAAAATAACATCATGCAAGCAACATATATGCTCACACTTTAAGTATCAACCATTAATTAGTGGGTCAATTAACATATTGTCTTTTCCTATATGTTCTACAAATATCTTTATTTTCTTAAGTATATATCATCTTTTATAATAATTTAATAAGCTCACTTAATTTGATCACATAAAATAAACTCATTAATGATAAATAACTAATATAATTATCTTATAATATTAGACTACGCTAATTATTGAAATAGAAACTAAACAAAATATTTTATCAAACATAGCTTTTCAGCTACTAAAAATAGTTAATAGCTAACTGAAATACCTTTTTAAACATAACCATAATATTTTATAAAAAAGTCCTATAATTATGATTTTTAATTATGATTTTAATTATTGTGTTTAAATTTGACTATTATAAAAAAATTAAATTAAAAATTGCATATATCATACAAATGTTTTTGTTCCTCTAAAATTTTGAAAGTTCAAATTTATTCCTTTTAAAAAAAATGTTGATTTTTTGCCTCACTAATTTTAAAATATTTATTTTTCATTCTCTAAATTTAAAATGCATCAATTTTTTAATATTTAAAAGTGTTTTAGATAGTGATTTGTAGAGAAACAAAAGGGATTTAAAAAAAATAAAATTTACAAACAAAAAACGGACAACTTTTTTAAAAAAGAAACACTGAATTCAATTTTTTAAATAAGCTAAATACATATTTTATTCTTTAAAATTTTAAAATACTAAATTGACCATCAAGTTTTTAAAAGAACAAAAAATATAGTAGGACACATAACTCTACATGATTAAATTGAGAGTTTTCTCAAACCAATATTATCATGGCAACAATAGAAATTCGTTAGGAAAATAAGAGATTATTCTTTATTTATAAGATTTAAGTTTTTTCTTCATGTAAAAAACATTTATTTCTCATGTTAGTGTTACTAAGATGTTTTTTTCTCTCTCCCTCCCTATCTGTCAACTTCTTTTAATACTGGCTCTTTTTAATCTTACTGTAACTGGGACCACTGCAGCAAATAAACGGGTCTGGTAAAGATATGCTGTTAGATAAACAATCGCTTTTTCAACTCTCCGATCTTTCTGTTTTTGAAAAATTCTCCTAGTCCTAGCTTCATCTTTGTTTTTTTCTCCACTTTTTTCACATTCCAATGTTTATTTCTCATCTATATTTTTTTCCGTAATAGGTAAGTCTTGATTGAATAAGCAGAGGAAGTAAGAAAAAAAAATAAACAAAAGAGAAAATAAAGAAAAAAGTTCTAAAAAATGTGTTATCTGATTTGAGAGAAACATTGAGAAAAAATAATACAATCATGCTAAATAATAGTTAGACCCTAATAGTATAACAAAAAATAAAAAAGAGAATATGAATATCGTTTTATTACTTCCTGGAATCGTTTTACCACCCACTCCCAACCTGATTTTTTAGGCAGGGGAGATGAAAACCTTAATTTGTTGCAAGTTATTGTGTTATTTTTCATTATATCAAGCCATTGTTTTTGATATAGATGATATGCATCCTCCACCACCAGAGGCAATCAATAATATTATTTAAGTCGGATAATAATTTTATTTTTTTGAATATTTAACATAATTATATATTTAAAACTTAAATTCAAATCTTTTAATTAAAGTAGGATAATTTTGCACCAATTGAACTAGATACTCAATGGTTTATTATATCAAGTGAATACGTTTTTTTGTCCATAGAATTTCTATTTTTTTTTCACTTTTTCTGTCCCATGTTCAAACAATTCAACGGGTATCGAGGGTTGAATAAGCCAATATGAAATTATTTTAGTATAATTAATGATCTTAAATTTGAATTTTTGATATGTTTTTGCACAAGGATGAACCTAAGATTAAAGTAAACATCTTGAAATTATAAAAGTTAATTACTAGTTTCACATGCCATAAATTGTTTCATTAATTTAAAATAATTTTACATTTCTATTAAATATAACCTTTTACGAAAAAAAACTACTCCTTTCCTATCAAAAGAAACGTTGATTTACACAGACTAAAAAAATTAATAAATAAATAAATAAATGATATTTTTACAAAAATAATTTTAATATTAATATTACATTAAAAAACTAAAATGATACTTATTAAAAATATCAGTAAAAATAAATAATTAATATTACCTTAAAAAGTTAATATTACACTTATTTTGAGATTTTTTAAAAAATATGATACTTATTTTAAACGAAAAGAATATTAATTATGTTCTAAAATTCTACTAAATACAAATAAATTATGTTACTCTCAATATCATCTTTCACATCAACAATAGCTAACAAACATATGCTTTGAAGTTGGTAGGAGGAGGAGAAGAACAATATTTAAATGAGAAAACCCAGAGCTTTATCAATTTTTTTTTTTTTTGTGAAAATCCATATTACTCCATAAAACAATGCTGGAGACAGTTTGATCCCATTAACCATTTAGTCTCTTAAGATTGCAAAAATAGAATATTTTAATCCTTGTATATAATGAATGAAAGGATTATAATGTCCTGCACTTATAATTTTGATGAAATGTTTAGTAACTTGATAAACAAGCCTTTATTTATTTATTTTCTATGCGAGTGTAACGTGGTGGCTTAAACTGGACACGATGATGAGGAAGATGCGACTGACTAATAATGGTTGGATAACACATGACAGCATAGACATAGGACAATGTCAGAGGTGCATGCCTTAAGTTGGGTACATTTGTGATGTGAGGTTAGGGTGGATCTCCACCACCAGGGATAAATCAAGATAAGATTTTTTTAATTATCTTTTTTTGTTAGCTTTTAAATGCTCTAATTCTTGTGTCTAAATTGTTTTTACATAGGAAAATTACCATGGGATACTTTTTTTCCGAGCTGAATGGATGGAAAAAAATAGTACTACAATGCTAGTAACTAGTAAGTTTGAAAAAATTGATAAATTAATGATATAAATGATATGATGAGAAATAAAAAAATAAGAAGATAAAAGTAAAATAAAAGAAAAATCAAATATATGCCAATAATGATCTTTTTACATTAAAAAAAGTTGAGTCCATTTAATAAGTTTGAAAATCTTCAATCTAACCCCAAGTCGATATTACATTAATAAAAGTTTGTCATATATTTATTTATTTTCCTTTTACTCACTAAGTAAAAGCCTAGTGATAAAAACTGAAATAATCTACACAAAATATTAAATTTTAATTTTGACAAAATATTATTTGTTCTCTATATCAAGTTCAATTAAGATTGTCAAGTCTATGAATTTATGTGAACACCTAACCACACCTTGATTTCAAGTACATGTAATGGTGGATTTTACGTTTGAATGTGATATTATGTGTCCTAATTGTGTTAAGAGCTCTTAATATTCATGTACATATTATTTTTATTTATAATAATTGAACATAATATAAAAGATTTATAACATTTAAATATTATATTCAATCATTTGAGTAGTTCTATTCATATTCATATTATACGAATAATTAGTTTGGATTTATATTATTACAACATTTTTATTTAAAAAAATGTATAGCTGAGACTGAACTATAGTTTATTTATTTATTTATGACAAACGTGAATGGTAGTTTTCTTTCCCGTTGATTAAGTTTAGTCCACACTTGATACAAAAAAAAAGTTTAGTCCCAACATGGGTAAATATTAGTTGATAACCAATAGACATTGTTAAACACTCACATGGTGGAAGTCAAAATTGTATAAATCAGTTGTGTCAGATGCACAGAGCACATGTCTTCTGGCTTCCTATAATTACATATGAAAAATACTCAATGCCTACCTTATTTTAGGTGAATTGTGGTGAAAATAAAAGATAAATAGAAAAAAATAGAAACAGACAAAATAATAAATATTACAAAAAATATAAATAAGATGAAAATTAAACCTTTACATATTTTTAATAATGTTTCAAGGAAAAATGGTTTTTCGGCAGACATTCAATGTAATTCTTCTTAAACCATTGCATTAGAAGCATTAAAAGTTCATAAAATCACGTGAAAGAAAAACTCACGTAGTTTAATTATTCTATCAAAATGAAAATTTTGTGTGTTATATATTTTCTTTTCTGGTGAAATGATTTTTGTTGTGGCACAAGTGGATATCATTTTACGAAAACCTTACAATCTGGATGCTTTTCTAAATACTCATGATGGTGGATGTCACCATTTCACGTATCACTTTGGATGTATTGGGAGAAGGCAAATGCATCCTAAGTTTCCTAGATTCATATATTTATCGTCAAAGTATTTGTTTTACTAACATTTGATTCAACGTCAACGTACAATTTTTAATTATGGTTTAAAAAACATGGAAATTAAAGTTGATGAAGGTGAATGAAAGAAACATCTTGATTGACCGATTCTATTGGAAGAAAATTTTGAATGTTGAGTAAATAAAATTTCAAATACGTCTTCCAAACGGTCAAGACTGGATACATTGGATTTTGATAATATAAAATGTCAATTTTAAAAAATATAAATAGTTTTTACATTAACTTTTTTTTATAACCCACCACAATTCGGACTTTTAATTTTTTAGTAAAATTTTGAAATATTTGTATAACTTTTAAAGGTTAAAATTGATTATAATATTAATTTTTTATTGGAGACTTAAACGAGTTTATAACATTCATATATTATATTTAATCAATAGAGTTAGATTTTCTTGATTTTATTGGATTGATATTAACTTTATAATTTTATTGTAGTGAACTGTAACATTAATATTTTTAATTTTCTAGAGTAACATTAAATTAAAAATTATAATAAATATAATTTTAAAATTAATTACCAAAAAAACCAATTTTTAATTATAGTAAAAATAGTGTAAAATTATAATTATATATTTTTAATTAAATTATTAAGCATTGAAGCCATTAATAATTAAAATAGTCAATGCAATCTATATGTGTAATTTCTAAGAATTAGAATAAACTTATTATATTTTTAAAAACTGACGTATCTATAATTAACTTTTTAAAAACTTATTATATTAACTTTAGTTGATTATGTTAGAACAAACTTTTCTATTTACACTTGTATTTACACTTTTTTTTCCAAAAAATTATATATAATATCATTTTTTTTATCTACACATCCTCAAAAACAACTCCAATATATAATAAAATTTTTCATTTAAATATTTAATATCGATTCAAATTCAATACCTCTTATTAAAGTAAAATAATCTCATATTAAATGATTTGATTCACGTATCTATTTAATGATATATAACATCATTTTTTATTCTTAACAATAATTTTTTTAATGTTTGAACACATTTCACACATCTCTTTTATGACACCTTTTATAAGAAATTATTTTACAAATTTTAATAAATAAATTACTATTTTGCAACTTTTATAAACTAAAAGACTAAATTACAACCTAATAAATATATGCGTAATTTAGCTCTTAATGAAACATTAAATGTTTTATTAAAAAATAATAGTATTAAATGAAACATTAGATAACAGAGTTTATTTAATAATAAAAAAGAAAGTGTGTTTAAATAGTGGCCAATGAGTTTGAGAGAATAAGTTGCAGTAGGCTAAGCTGAATCTATAGACTAGAGTAGAGTAGTGTAAAGGGAAATGAGTGATTAACTTCTCAAACTGAGAGAGAGAGAGAGAAAGAGAGAGAGCACTGAAGTGAAGAGTGCATTGTGATATGAGGAAGCAACAACGTTGGCAAGTTGGTATCGTGGATTGAGGTGGTCTTTTGGGGGAAACCATCAACGACAACGACAGCATCAAAAGGAAGAGAAAGACCCAGAAACGGGAACGGCTTTCAGAAACTCACAAGCTTTTCAAAAAGAGCTTCAAAGTGAAGGAAAAAAGTGCCCTTTGATTCTTGGTCACCACAACGCCAAGACAAACAACAAACAAAGCAAAACACACACACACACACAAGCAAACTAGAGGAGCCACCGCAACATGTTTTCTGTAACCGAATGCTATAATTCAAGGGAGTTGGTGGTGGTGGTTGTTACAGAATAGAAAGAGAAAAAAAAAGCATTTTTGTAGTTTGGAATTATCATTGCTACTACTTCGTCTACTACACACATTTAACTGTCATGTCTGGTTGGTGAAAGGAGCTTTCTGTTGTGTTGGCTTTGTCTTTCTGTTGTGTGGTTTTGTTTGCTGTTGAATGGCACATCTGGGGTGTTGTAATCTTGGGGGCCCTGGGAGTAGTGGAACTTCTCTACCGGAAAAAGGTCAATCAAATGGGTTTGTTGTGGTTGGAATTTCATGTTGGATTATTATTACCTTGTTTGGTCACTGAGAACGTTGAGGCATAAAAGGGAAATGCTTGTGTTTATTTAGCAATTGCTCATGTTTTTGTTTTTTTTAATGATGAAATTTTGAGGGGTGTGTGAATGACCCTTTTCCCTTGTGAAGATTGGGGAAAGTGGGGTTGAGTAAAGTTGTTAACTTTCTCAGAGACCATGCAGGGGCATTGAGCTTGTTTTCTTGTTTGTTCTCTTCTCACTTGGTTCTGTTTTGTTTTTGTTTTGTGGCAGGTTTGAAGGATGATGATCTCTATAGAGAGCTATGGAAGCTGTGTGCAGGGCCATTGGTGGATGTTCCTCGTACTGGAGACAGAGTTTTCTACTTCCCTCAGGGTCACATGGAACAAGTATGCATATGGTTCTTCTTTTCTTTGTTTTTGTTTTTTTTTTTTGTTGCTGTTTTTGGGGTTGTGGTTGTTTTTCTTTCCTTGTTGTACTTGCATACGAAAACTTTAAGGCCTTCTGGGTTGTTTTTCTTTTTTTTTTTCTTTTGCTTTTGTACAGTTGCAAGCATCTACGGATCAGGAATTGAACCAGGAAATTCCCCATTTCAATCTCCCGGCCAAGATTTTTTGCCGTGTTGTGAACATTCAGTTGTTGGTACTGTTGTTTTTGTTCCTCTTTGCTGTTGTTTTTTCCTTGTTCCTTTTCTTTTTGGCTGAAGTGACGGTTCACATGTAGTTATGATGGAATCTTGGTTAATTTTTTTGTAGGCGGAACAAGACACTGATGAGGTTTATGCTTGCATCGCTTTGCTTCCAGAATCAGATGTGAGAATATATGTGTCTCCTATCCTTTTATGGTTTAGTCTTGTCCATCTGTTTTGTTATTGAGTCACATTTTCTGAATAGAGTTTCCCCTCATTATTGGTCTGCTTCTGTCTCATTCTGCTTTATTATCAGAAGAAAAAAAAACTTCGTGCCAAAGAAATAGATTTTAGGTTGAGAAATTAACTGGGGTTAACACTTGTAAGCATAACAGTTTTTTGAAATAATCTGTTTTTTTATGTGTGTGTGGTTTATACAGCAAACTGAGCCTACAAATCCTGATCCAAATATTTCTGAGCCCCCAAAACAGAAGTTTCACTCATTTTGCAAGATATTAACTGCCTCTGATACTAGCACACATGGAGGATTTTCAGTTTTGCGGAAGCATGCTACTGAGTGCCTGCCTGCATTGGTATTTAGCCCTTTTGAGCTTCCTTTAACTGAGACTGAATGGGTGAATGTAGAGGTCTGAATAATAATAAAAAGAAATCAAATTTTCCTGAATTTTAAATGTTATGTATTTATATATTGTAGGACATGACTCAAGCAACCCCTACTCAGGAGTTGGCAGCAAAGGATCTTCATGGATTTGAGTGGAAGTTTAAGCATATATATAGGGGTAAACTGGTTTTGATATTAGTAAACTTTAGTTGCATGTTCAAATTTTGAATGAATGAAAATTGTGATTTGCATCAAATGAGGAATGCTAGAGACATAGTACTCATATCTTATTTTTTACTGCAAATTTTGCTTATCCCTTTCACTAATGTGATAAGGTCAACCAAGGAGGCACTTACTTACAACTGGCTGGAGTACATTTGTTGCATCTAAAAGATTGGTTGCTGGAGATGCTTTTGTGTTTTTAAGGTATTGAAAATCAAATTTTGATGCTTTGTATAATTTCCTGTTTTTATTTAGGACCTCCTACAAAGGTTGCATTTGATTGATGCAGGGGAGAGCATGGGCAATTGAGAGTTGGAGTTAGACGTTTAGCGCGGCAGCAGAGTCCTATGCCTTCATCTGTGATATCAAGCCAGAGCATGCATCTTGGAGTGCTTGCCACTGCTTCCCATGCTGTCATGACTCGTACCATGTTTTTGGTTTATTACAAGCCAAGGTTTGTAAAAAAAAAATTAATTTGATGTAATGTAGATGTCATGTCAATAGCTTATAGTCCAACAATTTGTGTAACTTTGCCCTTAAACATGTCTTTTGATCCATTCAGGACTAGCCAGTTTATTGTTGGTTTGAACAAATATCTAGAGGCAGTCAACAATAAGTTTTCACTCGGCATGCGATTCAAGATGAGATTCGAGGGAGATGACTCACCTGAGAGAAGGTATTCATGTAAACAATTACTATTATGGTCAAAATGTCACCTTCCCTGCAAGTTGTATTTAATTACCGTGCAATTATTTGGTCAGGTTTTCAGGTACTATTGTTGGGGTTGGAGACGTGTCTGCAGGATGGTCAAATTCACAGTGGCGCTCATTGAAGGTTGAACTTTATTCTGAACAACCCATCTAAAAACCCTTTTACTCTTGAATGAATTCTATGCATCCGTTTTAGCTTATTTATGATTTTTTTTTATTGCTATTTAGGTTCAATGGGATGAACCAGCAACAATTCCAAGGCCAGATAGGGTTTCTTGCTGGGAGATAGAGCCTTTTGTAGCTTCTACTGCTTTGAATGTCACACAACCAGCAGTGAAGGGTAAAAGGTCTAGGCCTGCTGATGTATCGTCTTCTGGTAGGAAGCTTGTCCTAAGTTTAACTTTAATGAGTTCTTTAATTTATTACCTAAGATATTATTTTGATATTTTCAATTCAGCTGCTTCAGGTTTCTGGTATCATGGTTCTTCCAATGAGCTTAGTCAATTAGGTGCTGCCACTGCTGAAGTCCAAAGCAAGGAAAATCAGGTTGTTCCATGTTCTCTGAGGCAGAAAGACATTATTAATAGCAATCCAATTGATGCTAATAACTCTAGCATCAGCTCTAGAGTCCGGATGGAAGGAGTATGGCCTTCTTCACCACATTTGAATGTCACTCCAAACCTTTTTTCTGATCCCAATAACAACAGTGTTTTGGCACGATCACCGATCTCTGGTTATCTTAATGTTCCATCTAGATCAAGTGATGGTCCCACATGTGAGCATGTGGAAGACGGGAAAAAGATTGAGAATTCCCTTGATTGCTGGTTATTTGGAGTTAATTTGACTAACAATTGTAGCAATGTTATAATTACTACTCCTTCAGAGAGGGAACTGAGAGGTCCAATAAGCTCAAGTGTTGCTCCTAGTGGTCCCAAAGAATCTATTCCTGCAGCTGCATGTGAAACTGAGAGGGTTCAGACTCCCAACTATTCACTGTCCAACAAGGGGCAGAAGCAAATTATTTCTGAGGCATCACCAAATGAGTGGCAGAACAAGCAGGCCACTGTACCATCCATGAGGACGCGGACTAAGGTACACATTGTCAGCCTTGTATGAAGGGAAATAATCTGAGATTCCTTTCATATTTTAGGAGCAAAGTCAAATAATGTAAAAGGCTAGGAAATTGGTCATTTTTTAAGAATTATGGTTAATGGTATTTTTGTAGGTAGGTAGGAGTCAAGATTGTCACATTCTCTAACCAATTTTTTTCCTTCAAATTTCACTTTCAATTTTTAATGAAGTTATAGTGGTTTCTTAGTTGAGGGATATGCTAACTTTAATATTCTTGAGAAGGTGCAAATGCAAGGTGTTGCTGTTGGTCGTGCGTTTGACTTGACCACATTGAGTGGCTATGATGATCTCATAGAAGAACTCGAGAAATTGTTTGAGATCAGAGGAGAGTTGCATTCACAAGACAAATGGGCTGTTACTTTCACGGATGATGAAAATGACATGATGCTCGTGGGTGATGATCCATGGCCGTGAGTAACATGATTTTTGTTGCCAACTCCACTTTCAATTTCTTGTTTCATTGAACCACAAATTAAGTTTAATTTGCAGGCACTATCAATATAAAAATATTTTACACTGTCAAGTGGTAAAAAATAATTGCAGATATGGATTTTAAGGTAGTTATTGTAAAAAATAATAAATTTATCATACATGTTAATTTATGATCATGGGAGAATGTAATTTTTTTTAATGGTCATAGGGGAAACTATTTTCTCCTATTTATTTATTTTCTCGTGCCACCTAACATGCAGGGAGTTCTGCAACATGGTGAAGAGGATTTTCATTTGTTCACGGGAGGACTTGAAGAAGATGAAATGCTGCAAGCTACCTGCTTCTTCATCAGAGGTTGAAGAGGTTCTATTGAGTCCAGATTCACAGAATAGGGATGAGACTCAACAGTCTCACATGCCTTAGACAACTTAGTTTTTTTTTTTTTTTTCCTTTTTTTTTGGGGTCTGGGAAGGGAAATATATCTGATGGCATAGGTTGCTCCATTTTAATGAACTTTCACAGCAACTGCAGATTAGTGGGCTAGTTTAAGTGGACTTATTATATAATATGAAAGCAATAGGTAGTGCAGTTGGATTTTAGGTACTTATATTTGTGAATATCTTCTTTTTTTTTAATCCTAGAGTGCCATCAGCATGTAAACAAGTATGATTTTCCCTCTCTAATGGATTGTCTGTCTGTGATGTGTCGGTTTGTTCCACATATATTTTGTTATCATGTTTTGCTAAATTTGCTAGTTTTGGGGTTGAGTGCTAATAAATTAAAGGAAAACAATTTGGTATTTGGTCTTGGCAAATGGTGGTCTTTCACGCTGACAATGACTACCATAAAAAATGGTAGTTAATCTGACGAGAATTAAGTGATCTTTTGACTATGCGTTACAAAATTTAAAGTCATAACATGGTGAAAATTAAGGTGTCATGAATAATGTAACAGTAACAAGTTGGCTATAATGTGTAAGGAATTAAATTAAATTTCCTTTATGTTAATATTTTTATAAAAATGTGGTTTATAACTTATCAAATCATAATGAAGTTGTTGAATTGGGCAGTAGTTTTCTATAAACTGTACTTTAATTCTGTGGTTTAAGGTAATGGGAAGGGATGTGGAATATGAATATAAACAGTGAAACATTATTCATGGGCGTTCAGGCAGAGGGTCCTTTTGTGAGACAGATGTTGACATGACAAGACAGGAGCAGACAATTTTATGTGTTTTTGAGATACGAAACTTTAAAACAATGATTGACCTTAGTATCAAAATGCACCTTGGATGGCTCCAAATATATTTTGGTGTGGTTTTTAATAGTATAATTAAATAATTAAAATCAAAACTGTATGATGTGCATGCTTGCTACTGGATGCGGGGTTTCGTGGTTGTTTTGCATTGTTAATGTTCAGATTTTGGATCTCTCTGTACTGCAGTATTGCTTATGATATGGCCACATGGTTATTTTGATAGATTCAGTTGGTGGAATAAAAAATAAAATAAATAAATAGAATTAACAAAGCATTTAAGTTGAGTAATGCTATTTGTGCATGACTTTGTACACATCACTTTGCATTTGATAACCATTTAATTATAACTAGTTGCATTAGAATTTTGTTACAAATTTACTTTGATTTTGTTACAAAATATATTTGAGAGAAATGGGATAACAAATTAATGGTCAACGAACATTTTCCATTTAAATTTAGGACATTCCTATAAAAGCTTGGACTTTTTCTCTATTCTCACTTTGTTTGGGTTGTGTTTGATTTATTCTTTTATCCTCTCTCTTTTTTGTTATCATAGGTACGGAATATCTATTCATTTTTATACTCTCTTAAAAAAATTGAAAAAATTATATTTAGAATTAAACAAAAAAGTAAAGGAAAGAAAAAAAGCTTATATAGAAGTTAATTAGAAAAAAAAAATTACTTCTAAAAAAAAGAAACTCAAAATATTAACTCTACCACATGCATCTCAACTTCAATCCTTGTGGTATGTTTTTGAAATATGTCATTGCCATTTTAATTCTTCTGAATTTTGCATCCCATATTTTTTTTAGTTTTGTATGTTAGATATTCAGGTGAGAGCAAGTAATTTTGCAAATGGATGATATATAGGATACATTGCAATGGTGGAATGCTGAGTCTTAGTTCCACATTGCTTGCTGGAATGAGAGGGTTTGATGTTTGTTTTGCCTTGTAATAAGTTGCCCAAAAAGTGGAGGCAAAGGTCGCTTCCAACAAGATTCTTTGTCTTACCGATAAATAAACAATAAAGAAAATTTTCAAAACAAGCAAAGAAAGCAGACACTGAAAGCAAGCTCACCGTTGAGTAGTAAAAGGAACTGATTAAGTGCAATAATTAGAAAGTAACTATCTCTAGACGTATTTCCCTTTATTGTCTTGTAATCCAAATTTGTTTTTAATTAGAGGCTTTAGGAGGCCCACTCCCACTACACCACTCATTCTCTTGCACATTTTGTATTGGATTGGCCTATTGTCACGATGGTTATTATATTTTCTTCATAGTGTCCACTACGTACTTGTGTGATCAAAGTTAATGGCTTCAATATCTTTCATGAACAATTTATTTGTAATTTGTTTTTCTTGTTTTCCCAAATGGTCTTAAGATTTTATATGCATGCATCTATACGGAAATAAAATAAAATCCTGTCCAAAAGTGATTCATATGTACGATTCAGAAGTAGAGATCTAATAATTGACTGCCATCTTTTCTCATTTCATCGTACCATCATTACATTATTGAATCTCATTCTTTGCTGTTGCTTTGCACATGCATAAGAAATGTTTGATTTATTTGGTATTTTTTTACCAAGCTTGACATTTATGTAAATATGAAAAAAGTTTATTTTAATTAATATTATGCACGTGACAAAATAAGCAAAGAAATTAGGTAGAGAAAGCAATAAAGCGAAAGTAAACCCATGGAGTTAGGTGTAGAATAAGTGACTAATTTATAACAAGATGATAAATAAGATTTGAATAGGTTACTAGAAATATTCATATTTAAAGTATGATTGTGTCTCAATCTTTGAAAAAAAGTTATCTGAAAAAAAATCACTATATTTATTTAAACATTGTATGAGATATCTAATAAGTAGAATTGTATTATTAAAAAATAAAATGAATTAAGTTGAGACTTTATGATGTAACGAGTGAGACATTACATGGTTTGAAGATCATGTATTGTTTTTTTTCTTTTATTTCTTTTTTCTTGTTACCTTCACCAAATTTTGGATAAAAAAATGTAACTTAATGTTTAATAATTAAAGTATTAGCAAAACGTTTCTCACCAATCACCACAAAATTACCACAAATTGATCATGGTTCATGGGTGTATTTTGTAAGACTGGATCATTTTCAGATTTAATAATTATTCTTACAGATCAACACAAAACTTTTTAATATATTTTGATCTCACTTGGATGCATCTCCAATTTTTTTTCAAGAGATCACCACCCATAATTGCTACAAGTCAAACACCATTAATGGTAGAACTCTTAATTGATAAGCTACAAAAAAATAAATGTATTTTGTTGGTACAAGTCATATTAATTTTCTTAAGTCATCATCAATTATACATAGTTTCATCCCTCTCATTCTGATATTATTTGATTCATTCGTGTGTCCTTCTTGTAGGAAGCATGCCATGAGCTTTTCCTTATTTGTGTCTCTTTTTTTTTTTTGCACCGATGATCACTCCTTAACCTCATCAATGTTTGGGATGTTAAATGTCTACTAGCTTTTGCTTGGTTTATCCTTGAGCCACATCGAACTGTGAGAGAGACCCTACTTTGATACCCCTCCATTCTCGTTTTGCCTCAACACTTTCTAATGGTACAAATAAGTAAGAATTGATTCTTAGTTTGAGAACCCAGAGAAGAAACATATGTACATTTGTTGGAGTTAGTCTTATAAATTGGTCTCAACACATACATAGTAATCAAAGTTAGGTATGAGTTTGAACTTGTAGACAATCTTTTAACCTACAAATCAAGTGAGTTAGGACAAGGTAATATGTTGGTCTATTCTTTTGTTTTTTAGCTGCTAATATGTTGGTCTATTCTTTGATGGGATTTGCTAAGTGCACCTAGCATAATTTCTTATGCACCCAACATTTTAAGTGAAGAAGAAAAATTGCCTTTCATTTAAAATTTTAAAAACCTCTCCTCTCCCTCTCCTTCTTGTACATTTTCATTGTTGTTGCACATCCCTCTTCTTTCTTCTTTGCTTCTTCTTCTCGTCGCGCCGTCGTTCCTGCCCTTCCGCCAATCACCGCCATTGTCACCGTCATCGTCTTCGCCTTCGCCGTAAGTCCCACTTTTCCAGTCTATGGGATTGTGCAACCATTACAATGATTGAGAATATGTATAATGCATACGGATTGACAATCTGTATAAGCAGATTGACAATTTGTATAAGCCATACGGATTGAGAATTCATATAAGGCAATCTGTATGCATTATATGGATTCTCAATTCGTAAAATTGAGTTTATTTTTAATTTATTAATTAATAAAATAATAATATAATAACTTATTATTATTTAAAAATAAATTAATAATTTGTTGTTATAATATTTATTTAATAAATAAATATTTTTGTATATTTTTAATATGTATTTAATTAATTAATTATATTTGTTTCTTGAAGTTGGTTTTTAATAATTAATTAATTCAATAAATAATTAATTTACAAATTTTATTTAATCAATTTAATTATATTTGATATTTGAAATAGTTATTTATAAAATATTTAAATATCATTAATTCCACATCTTTATAAATATATATTGTAGGAATTAGTTTAACAAGAAAATCTAACGTTGAAAATGACAATTTTTTTTATTGATATAGTCATAAATATTATTACACTAATAATAATAAATATTTATATAAATAGTATTTGAAAGTATAAAATTAAAATTTCGTCATTTGTTTATAAAAAAACATACTCATTTATTTGAAATAAAAAAATTGTACTTAGATTTTTATCATATATTTAAGTTTGCTAAAATTAGTGATGTGAAGTCTATAAATATTTTAAAAGAATTTGTATATTGATTAATGAATATATAAAAGTATTAAAAAATTTAATTATAAAATTATTAAATATATATTGTGAATAATTAAATAGTAATTTATTCAATATTTCAAATTAAATTTATTTATTAGTCAATTTTTTAGTTAGTTTATGAAAGTCAACTATTATTTAAATGATGACATTAATTGTTATTACTGTTTAAATGTGTAAATTATGGTTAAAACCAGAGAATTGTGTTGGACTTTAGTCAAAGTTTTAGGAAGAGCCTCTGGAACAGAAGTTAGTGGTGAAGCGGATGAAGTCCCTCGACGACGAAGGATGACATCATTTGCACGTAGACAACGGGCAGCTACACCTATTACTAAGGATGGTGAGCATCTTGATCATGCAGCTGATGGGGTTCATGAGCAACCTCAGGAACCCATTATTGATGATGTGTGTGCTGATGTCCAGGATTTTCTAGGCAGGTCCCACGATACATCTGTTTTGACTGATTATGTTTATCATGTAACAACCAGAGTTTGAAATGGAGAGATATTGATTTTTTAAAATATGTAATATTTTTGTAACTATTTTTTAATTTAAGTTGAAATGATTAATTTTTTTTTTCTTCAAGAACATCCTGAGTTGAAGTTGTCCTCTCATGGAAGGAAGATAGAGAAATTTTGAAGGTCTGCTTCATAGATTGAAAGCATAATGACTGCCACATGATTAAGTCCTCTGATTGCATGTTCATTGGACACTGGTGACAGAGGACTTATATTTGCTTTGGCCGAGAGGTGACATAAGGAAACCAGTAGTTTCCATCTTCCGGTAGGAAAGGTCACTATCACCCTCGATGATGTGACATCATTGCTACATTTACCTATTACAGGCGCCTTCCATACCTTTGATGCTCTCCATGTAGACCAAGTTGTGGACTTGTTAGTGGAGTTGATTGAAGTCAGTTCACAAGAAGCAAGAGATGAGACATTTCAATGCCATGGGGGCATATGTTCGACTATCCTGATGTAAGACATTTATCGTAGCAAATGTGATGCAGGAGAGTGGATCGTAGCAGTTCGAGCATATCTTTTGCATCTAGTAGGTTGCACACTCTTTGCTAGCAAGAGTGTCACACACATGCATGTGGTATTCTTGGATACATTTCGTGACCTCAGCCAAACTGGAAGCTATGCATGGGGAGCTACTGCACTAGTCCATATGTATGAGAATTTGAATGATGTGTCAAAGAGAATGACCAGACAACTTACAGGATATATCACACTTTTACAAGCATTTATAATTTATTTTAAATTTAATTTTTTGTTTTGTATTTTATATTGAGTATTGTTTTGATTTTTGTTTTTTAAATATATGCAGTGTTGGATCAAGGAGCATTTTCCTATTGCTGTTTCTTCTATTGCCGTCGAAGATTATCATGAGATAAAATCATGTGCTTGCCATTGGAAGTCTGGGAAGGCATTACCAGTGTCGACACATATAGAAAACATATAGAATTGTCAATCCATATGTTTTATACGTATTGCTAATCCATATAGAACAAAATCATAGTTGCAAAAAAAAAAAAAGTAAAGGGTAACCAATGAGCTCGACCAAAATTCACACACCACCTTTAACAGAACTCTCAGTAGAGAAGTAGTGAAAAACAAGCACAAATTTTAAGTGAAGAAGGAAGAGGAAGAAGAAGAAATAAGTAGAGGGTAGTTTGAGTATTTTGGGGAATTGCTGGGTGCAGAAATTAATTCCCTTCTTTGATTCAGAATATGTTGATCCATTCACATGCAAATCTATTAGGCCCAATTCATTTAACTTTGTGGGTTATACCATTTGGATCCACATGTTACCTTATCAACTTTAAGAGCAATTTTTTTAATATTAATTATTGTTTTATACTTTTATTGCTTAATGTCTTATCAATACTTAGAAAATTAACACTTCCGGTTTCCTCAGTCTGATCTTTTATTGTTTAAAGCTATTGAGTTTTATTAATGTTTTATTTGGTGTCCAAGTGGAGTAGATGATGTTCTTTTAGATTTTACTATTTGAATTTGAATCATCCATGCATATTTGCTACATTTTCGTTAATCTTTGACTCTCTTTTTTTCTCGTTTTTATAAAGTTTTTTTTTTTTTTATAAATTTTTATAATCTCAATCATTTTTTTAATTATAAAAAATAGTTAGCCATGCAAACTACTCCGTTAGTCCATGGGCTTATTGGACTAAACACGAACCACATATAAAGAGACTTGTTTATTCATCCTCTTTTCAACATGATGAATCTAACAATTTTCTTCAACCACGTTTTTTGTCTCAGAATGTGGGAAATAGAGGGTTAAACAACTACACAAACACACACACAAACTCATATACCCACCTCTAATTGTAATGCATCCTATATTTGAAATATTCCTTAATTTTTTTTATATATAATTGAAATATTGTTATTTAAACCAACTTAACCAAAAAAAAAAGAGTTAAAAATGTAGCCTTTGATACAATTTTTTGGGTATTCTGATATTTGAACAAACATGAACGTCAACTCATAGTATGTAATTTTCATTGTTGCCTGATACGAAGGAAATCTAATGGAATTTGGTGGCAAATAAGAATGACTCGTTTCATAGGGCAGATGAGTCTAGACAGGACATGCATTTCCACTATTATTTCCTGTATTTTTCATTGCTTTTCGGAAAGTTCATTTTAGAATGCAAATGAAGCCTATAAGAGTACTCTGTTCACGCCACTCAATTTTCTATCACAATCTGTGTCCAATATGGCTTGATCCAACAAGACAAATCAAGTGTCTTATGTTTGTGTAGGTGAAAGGGTTAAGGTCCAAATCATTACCTACGTGAAATTGGTATAAAACAAATTAATCTGGATCATTTGATGTGTCACGTGATGCACCAAGGAATAATTAAATGGAGCCAATGTATGAATTGAAGAGTATGAAATAAATTAAGTTTCTTAATAAATAACGCTACTCACACATATTTATAAAAAAAATATTCTATATTTTTGTCACAATACAGTTTTTCAACGAGAGAAATGCATGTTAAATGAGTCGAGACCGAGAAAGGAGTGTTGCGTGTATTTGAGCCAATAGTATGTGTGGTTGGAATGAAAATGAGTGGAGAAAAGTGGGAAGAAAAATCATAAATTTTAACCATGGGTTAAAGAGAAAAATGGAAAGGTTAGAAGAAAGATAGTGGGAGGACTCACAAAAATTATTTCTTCTCGAGTGGGGAGAAAATGAGAAAAGAAAACAAATATTATTCAAATAAAAAATTTATGAATTTATCTAATTATTATATTACTAAAATGTAAAAATTATTCAACACAATTTCATTTTTTTTATTTGAACTTTGATGTTATATGCGTGTTTAAATTCACATTGGATAATTTAAAATTAAGTTGAAATAGTAATTAATACTTAATAGCATGATTTTTGGTAGGTAACTTACGTTATGAAATTAATTATGAATTCATTATAAAAAAATAAAATAATTATGAATCAAAATTAATTTTCAGTTGAAATAGCTTTAAGTAGCATTTATATCAAATAAAAAAGTTACACTTAATTTTACTGCTAACTTATTTTTTTAAATTAAAACGTCAAAATATAAATTACTTTACTCTAAAATCAATTTTCCAAAATAATTTTCTTTTAAAATTAGTTTTGTAAACGATCATCTAATAGTTCTATACCAAAAATCACGTTCAAATATTTCGAGCTAGCCTCTCCCACGCAAGCAATTCAACAAAATGCTAAGTTTCTAGTTTGACACCAACAAAGTGATTTGATTTGATAATAATCAAACCACTTGGCGACTTTTGGAAAAGCAGAATTCAATGATGAAATAATTACGCAGTAAAAAAAAAAGAAATTTGAATTGAATTGAAGGAGGAGTTCATTTTCTTTTTCATTATCCGGCTCCAGCAAAACGTTAACGTGTGAAGAAATTAAAGTCCCCACTCCTCAGTAGTCTATGCACATTATTTCACAAAGTACACGTAATATATTGATGAATCATGAATGAGACCCCATTTGATTTTGAAGCTTAATTTGCCTCACAGAAATACCAATATGACCGAAAGATCCAACCTTTTCGGCTGAAAGAGCTTCCCTTCATCTCTTCCACATTTCAATATTGTCTTTTCTTCTTTTATGTCATCAAAACACAAAAAAGCATAGTCAAAAGCTAACACTTATAGACTTATAGTTGTTCCAACACACAAAGTGTGTGTGAGTGTGAGAGAGAGACAAAGAGAGTAGTGATGGGTGGTTGTGAAGTAGAGTTTGAGGCAGATCAGTGCAAGATACCAAAACTACCCTTGTTGAACCCTCCAACAATGCATTCTCCAGAGAGACCAGGGATGAAAACTCCACCACTTTTCACTTCAGCTTCAGTTCCATTTGGTTGGGAAGAGGAGCCAGGGAAGCCAAGGCCTTGCACTGATATTGTGAGCTTCTCAAACCCAACTCCAAAGTGCTTGGAACTTCCTCCAAGGTTGCTACTTGATTCCCAAAACAACAACAAAAGCAACAAACTTTCATCACCCACCACTGTTTTGGAGGGACCATACCCTTATGTGGCTACCACCAACACTTGCAACTCTCCTTCTTTTAGAATGAATGAAGACTTGTACGGTTCTTTTGGGTCTGAAAGAGGGAAACTTGGGACCATGGTTTTGAACCAAGGAGTGGGGATCAAGGAGGAGGAGAAGGAGAAAGGGTGGTTTGGTTCATGGAGGGAAAAGGCCTTGAAAAGAGAGGCTAGTGGTGGTGGGGGTAGTTATGTCTTTCCATCTTCTGTTGAAAAAGATCCTGAATGTGTTGGCACTCACAAGAAGGTGAGGAGTATGAGAAAGAGGAATCGTCCTGGGAGCTTTACTAACCCATTCCATGCCAAGTCTAGTGTGTGGGTAAGTTTTTTTTTTTTAGCTTTTAAGTTTTAACACACTTTATTATGCCTTGCTTTTCTCTGCTTTAATTGGGTTTATAGATTTTTTTCTCAGTGCTTGAAATTTTACTTTGCTAAAACTTGTGTTATGATGTATAAAGCATGTAACTTTTTAGCAGTTTATATCTGGGCTGGTGTGGTTTTGAAGTCAAGCTTCCCTGAATGGCTATTTGGTCAGCATCCTGTAGTGGAGATTCATAATGAGGGATTTTAGTGAACTATAGTTACTATTTTTTAGTGGAGGAAACTGTGTATAAAATTCTCTTTGACTCATAGTCATATTAAATGATTTAGTTTAGTGTACGAAGATAGTCATCTAATCTATTTGTGTGTTATCATTGATCTAGCAGTATATATATGCAATTGGATTATTTCTTGAAATTTCACATAATGTGTTTCAAATAATTAAGGAAAACTACTTTAGTTCTTAAAAAGAAGTATGTGTAAATTTTCAAAAAATACTAAGGTGTCAGCATAGTTTGTCCTAATAATAATGCTTAGAAGTTAGATAGGAATCTGAAAATTGAGGGTGCTTATTCCACTTGACCAAAGTTGTAATTTGGGGTAGAGGGTGTAACCATAAAAGGGGTTGATTTGTGTCATAAAATTGTCTGTTTTTTTCTGTGTAAGATTCTATCGACAAAGTTAACATGGTCCCTAATATTGCACGGGTTTTGATTTCTGTAGACAACGATGTGTGAGGGGTTGAAGCGGGTGGTTCCATGGAGGGGTAAAAAACTGAAGAAATATGGGTGTTGGCCTTAGGCTTCTGGGACCTTTTTGGTCATGGTTAGGTCAAAATCGATTACCTTGGATGCTATTTATTCACTGCCATATTAATTACTTTTTTTTTTCTCCATTTATCTTTCTATTGTATTTATGAAAAAAATCAGAGTCGCAGGTTGCATTCATAACTTGTTTCATCTGCTGCTATACCACTGTAACACTTTTGGATTGGTTCGTTCGTTGCTGCTCAAACTTTATGTTACATGTTATTGTCATAGGATAAGATGTACAAATTTTCAAGCCTTCATTATATGGTATCTTAATGGAATCTGGCAGGTGCGATATCTATTAAATTGTAATCATGCTCATAGCCGTTGTGGACGGTGCCACCCTTATTGATTCATTGTCGTTAAAATATTTTTTTTTAACAAGAAACCATATAATGCATTAGTCAATAATTACTTTTCATTAGGATATTTTAGGTAATGAAATTAAAAATTATATTCTACAATTTCGATTTGATTTCCAATAGAATTGGAATGGGTTCAAAATTATAGATGTTATGTTTGACTTATACAAGGAATTAGACGTAGAATCAAAATTTTAAATTCAATTTCAATTTTGTTGTCTAGATATAAGTTGTTAAGGGTGTTTATGTTTGGGTTGGTTTGGGTTTTAGGGGAAATGAAATTTGAATCAATTGATTTTAATTGGTTTGGATTTTAGATTTTTTTTGTCTAACCCAAAACAAACATATGCTGAATAGGTTGATTTGATTCAGATCACCTTACATATGATAAAAAAAAAAGACAATAAAAAATTGTTTTGAAAAAAAAATATAAAATAACAATTTTATCCCAAAATTAATCGATAATCATGTGACATACATTAAATTAGTCAAATCCATTTTAGGAGGTCTAAATATCAAAGTTGTATTACCAACATAGATTGGGTGGAGGTTTAGAGGAGGCTCAACAACCATCATGAGAAAGCATAATGATGATTGTATGGGGCTTTGTAAGAGTGCAAGTGAGTCGTCATTTTAGGGTTGCATGATAAAGGAAAATGAAAGTGTTAAAGTGAGTTTTTAAGTCTTTGTGATTAACATAAAATGTAAAGGAAATACACAAAACGACCTAAAAATATAAATTAAAAGATGGTTATATACTGATAATGTACAAAATTTTACACAGTCATTCAATCATAACTCATTATGTATTGTAAGTTTTTTTATTTTTAAAATATTAATCTTAAATTAATTCAAACAGTGATTTGTGATTGGATAATACTATAAAATTATTAGTGCATAAACATTAAACTCATATAAGAAACTTCATTATTTAAAAATAATAAAAATTAATAATATATATTCAGTGTGTTCATATTGATTCGAATTTGAAAATTCTGAATCCGATGCTCAAACCAATTGTTATCGATACTAATTGGTTTGATTTGAATTGAATTGAACCCTAACTAAGAAAAAATTTGAACAAATTTAATTGATTTGGTTTGAATTATCGGTTTGATTTGTTCATCTGAAATGAATAAAAGTAAATATAGTTGTTAGTTGTTGATGAGAAAATTAATTATTAATTTAACAATCAAATGCATGATTTGTTATGTATCAAGCCATGACTATGGCAAGACGAATGAGGCCATTGCCTTAGACTCCTTCAAGTTCTTAGTTTATAATAATTAAGAATTTTAAAAGAGATTGAATTAAAAAAAATATTATATTAATCTTGAAAGTTTTGGTATGCTTTAATTTGATATTAGTAATCTTAAAAATATTAATTAAATTATATTAAAAATAATTAATTTTACATGCAGGTAATATTTACATAATATTATTAATAATATTAGTAATTCATGTCATTCTTGAAAGAAAATAAAAATTAGTTTTTAAATTAACTTGAGATAAATTATATTACAAAGATATTGATTTGAATAAATTATTATTGAATGAGATGTTTAAATTGTTTGATTATTAAATTTTAATTAATAATTTTTTAAATATAAAATTTACCTAAGGCCTAAAAAATTCTAACACGGTCCTGCTTACGTACATTCAACATCAATTGATTTTCTTGTCAATGACCAAGATTATTTACCTTGTTTTTTATGAGTTGGTCACTTTAGAGGAATTGAATTATAAATCTCTTATTAAAAAATATTTTATATGCTAATTATTAAATCATTTTTATTTTATTGATCATGATGTTAGTATAGAGTATTTATCGTTGAAAAAAATATATTATTATTAAATAGCTTAAGTATAACAGTATAATTATTATTTTAAAAACAACTTGATTTGGTTAGCTATAACTATAAGTACAATTTGAAAAGAATTACATTTTGAATATGTAAAAGAAAAGCGTACATTTTGAAACTTCTAATTGGAGCGTACATAAGTCCGTTGGATGGATCGAGTTTGGAAAACAACTGATCTATCCAGTTAGAGAGACAACAGCAGCCACAATTAAAGTAAGCACAGCATTTGTGGAATATGAGTGAGGAATTGATAGTTTTTAATGAATTGGTGACTGAAGAAGACAATTTTTATTGTGTTGGTTAGAAGTTAGAAATGGCTTAAGCTAATTATTTTGTAATCCCATAAAATTTTTATATAATTATGACTAGAATTTTTAAAAGATTTTCAAATAGAAAAATTAAGACTAATGAGACTAAATTCAATTTCAAGCATCAATTCTAAGTATGAAACTAACACAAATATGTTGTCTTATTCAAAAATTTATTTTAATTATTTAGGAAAATATGATCAACATGCGAATGATTTAGTTAAAAGATTAACTTTTCACTTTTAAAGAATTAATATAGAATTTTGTCCATCAACAAGTCAGCTTTTTCTGTTCATAAAAGTTTTTTTTTTTATACAAATTAGTTCTTCATCAAATAAAATTGTTTACAAGGAAGCAACTTGATAGAAAAAACTTGTTAGTAATTTTACACTTTTGGAGACCATATAAATGTGCTCTTTCAAGAATCAAAACAACAAAAATTATTTCATTTTAGGACTAAATAATATATATACAACGTCTTTTAACATAAGTTAATTTCAGAACTTTTTGGAAGCCTGAAGTAGGTTCCGTGCTTCCAAATTTGTACAGCATTTATTTATTTTGACTTATTAGGAAACGATTTTTGTCCTAATGGAATTTAAAAGAATCGACCATGAAATCAATGATTCAATGGTCAATTCATGCTGGAAAATATTGTCACCAAGCACAAGTTATTTCAACAAACAGATAAGCTGTAGTCATTATTCTTCACGGTTGCAATCGCAGTTACAAGGCTTATTCTCCACATCTAGAAGCAAGATATAACATATTTTTAATACCTATTATTTTCGTTAGAAGCAAGATATAACATACTTTGAATACCTATTATTTTTGTCGACTGTATTATTGACTTTGTGAAAACAAGCCAATTTAAGACTAGTGTCATATGTTATTCATTGCATACCTAAGACACTTGACATACAGATTCTGCAGCAATAGGCAAATTCAACAATCTAGCCATCAGTCCAAGACTAATTTAGAGTTTTCTACTCCCAAAATGAATTCAATTAAAATACATTGATGAAAGTGTAAATTTCTTTATGTTATCACTTAATCATAAATAGCCATAAATAAGAAGACTTGGACTGTTAGATTGAGATTACTCCACCAAGGATGAGTCATACATGTGTGCTTAAGCATTCTGCCTAAAGGCTAAGAGCTTGTTGGGCTATGGACCGTTTGTCTAGTAGGCCAATAAAAAATAACGAACAAGTCATAATGAAACAGTTGGACCTTAATATTTGGGTTTCAAACCTTTGGGCCATAGACATTATTTTATAAATAAATGTGATATTCTTTTGTCACTTTAAGTTCACACATAATTTAAAATTTCGTGGACAACTCTAAAGCCTCTGACTTTGGGGCCTCTGAGATCCGGCCGTGAACAAGACTCTTGACTTCCTTCATAATACTTAAAACTCAAACTTAAGTCCTTTTTAATTTATATACAGTGCAAAAATATTTACATTCCCAGTACACGAAAAATTAACTCCCCAAAAATTTAAGATCTAATGGATGAAAACACGATGCACCAGTAGAGGTGGTGGGTTAAACCCCACCAATTAGCTCAATTAACCCAACAAAATGTGCAAGTTGAACTAAAAAATGGAGGGGAAAAAACTTGCCCTCATTTAGACTTGGCCTAACACTACAATGCAGAATGTGCATTCTTCTTTCTCCGGTTTAGAACAATTCCCTAGAGGATATTTGAAAAGATTCAAAGAAATACAGATATTTATGTACAAAACAATTCTTAGTATACATTTCGGAAATACAATGCAGAATGTACATTACAGACTAACAAAATCTACAAAACTGCATACACCTTTGATAAAACAAATTTCTCTTCTTTCTCTAATTGAACCAATTTCCTCCTTTGTTTACCATTCTTCATGCAAAGCAAGACTTGACTCTAAATGCTACAAAACTATGGACTAGGTAACATGCAACCAACAGTCCAACCTAAGAGCAAGCCAGCCCCAACAAGACTCAATCCTAAAGCAAATGCAACAGCATATGTTGCAATTTCACTTTCTGGCTTGCCAAGCATCTCTTGTATGGCATAGCCAAATTTTAGCTTTGTCTCGCCCGGTTTCCTACGTATCCATGGGAAGAGAGTAGATATTGGTTGATCCTTGTTCTTAACCTGAGTGTTAAGAGCTTCCAGCTGCAACAGCTGAAACCATTGCTTATAAGCAAAAAGTTGTGAAGCTTGTATGAAAAAGAGTGCAATTGTGTGCTCTTTTTCAGCACAAGCCTGTTTTGCTGCCTCCTCTGCTTTCCTTGCACGTGTTTGGGAATGACACAATGCTTCCATAAGTTGAGCTTTGTTGGGATTTCCCTCAAAAACTTGTTCTGTGACACCCCCATGGATGATGGGATAACTTCTGCAAATTGCAAGTCCAAACAAATTGATTTGAAAACCGAATAACATGCCCCAAATGAACCTCATAAAATGTACATAGTTTATTCACTCAACCACAGAAATACACTATAATGATACCTTTTATTACCTCATTTTTACTCTCACACTAACTCTCGTTAATTGTTTGAAATACATTATAATGACACCTTTTATTACTCAAGAAGCATATTACACCATGCACAACTATAAGAGAGTTATTGTAAACATTAAAAACGTTAAAAGAAGTATGGACTATGGAGTCATAATCAATCTCAGAAAACTTCAGGAGATGTTCGTGTAAGTTGCTTAAAGATTAGAAATATAGCATCGGGAGACTCTAGAAAAAATAATGGGATGAACCAATTTCCCACCATACAGCATTTCTCAATTTGTAACTTGTTTGATTTAAAGTGTTATGGGAGTAAATTATAGCCACATAAGGTGCTAGTGCAACCAAGTGAACCAAACAAATGTGACGAGGAGAATACCTTGAATATTTGTCCCAATCAAAATTTAAATGCCCTTTATTGGTTGAAGGCACAAGCATCCTATGCATCAATTCTGATTCTAAACTTCTCTTTGCTTGAACTTTTAAATTGGAAAAGGCACAGGATTTGGCTTCCTGGTCAAAAGACGATGTTCTTATTTTGATATCACAGATATCAGCACATGGTTGTCCTCTAAGATACTTTTGTGGAGGGGGAAGGTCACAATTCTCAACATGGTTGAGTGATTTGCGCAAAACAAAGCAAGCTAACTCATCTCTATCTGTAGTTCTCCACCTTGGTAGTGCCTTCTCAACTCCAATCCATGAATAATCAGAATCAAAGAAGAAATCATTTGTATGCTTGGACATTGTACAGCCAACAGAATCAATCTTCATAGTCTCATGTTTAGCAATCATATCCATTGGTTGACGATATGCTTTAGAATTTTTACTATAAACCTCTTGCATTCCTTCCATGGAAGAAATATACTCATGGTTCTCATCACCAAAGTGATTAGCATCTCCTTTACATGTTTTCTGTTCATTACGAACATTCAAATTTTCAACCTCATCCTCTAACGCATTTAACTGTTCATATGTTAAACCTTTTTGAAATTCATAGTTAGCTTGCAATTGCAACAACCACCATCTTGAATCAGGAATCACATTGGAAAATGAAGATTTCTGGTTAAAATGGGTGACACTAGCAGCAGCATGATCATATTCATCAGCAGCACTGGCTGCTCCAGCATCAAACAATTTTGATGTTGCACATGAAGATTGACAACAAGCCAACTTAGGGGCTCTTTTTGCATCTTCTTGGACAAAACAACGATTAACAGCTCTCTGCCATGCAGCTCTCACTTCTGCTGTGGCCATCACTTCTTCATCTATTCTTCATAATCTCTGCCCAAAACAAAAATGTTGGCAGTTAAACATCCCAAATCAAATAAAGGAATATATATGCATTATGTGTCAAAGAGTTCAATAAACATGCACTATGAATCTAGAAGGTTGTAAGACTATCCACCAATCAAAAATCAAAAGTAGTTATCAACAAATTTACCATATATGACAGTTTCTGATTGAATGCATACATGACAGTTTCTGATTGAATGATGGGACATGTATTATTCATTCAAGATGATAATCAAATAAAAGTAAAAACAAACATTGAGATGAAGAAGATTGGAACTAGTACTCCGCACATCCGTATGAAAAGAAATAGAAACAGATAATAGTTTACTGCTACATGCATACATCCAAAGTAAAGAAAATTGAAAACAAAAAAGGTTCTCAATTTTCACAAAAGCCACTACAGAACTCACTAGATCATCCACGATTTTCAAAAGAGACAGGGAGCACATAACATCTACAGAAAATGCAAAATCTCTTGAGGGGTGGTAGTGTACTGAACAATTTGAGGCTTGGAATTGAAGATTGAGTTGATGAAGGTGAAAGGAAGTTAGAAATTGGAAGAAGAAAAAAAAAAAGAGAATCAGATTGGGATCACAAAGAATCAGAATCAGAAGCAGCGAAGAAGAAGAAGAAAATGGTAGTTTTTCTTTTAACGAGAATTAATGATGGCTTTCGTGTCAGCTTACGTTGTTTTTTGGTTATGATTCTATGTTGTCGGTTTCCACAACCGCGGTGGTTATGATTCTATGTTCTCACTTTCGCGGGTCTTTGTTAGTTGGTGGGGTCCACTGGGAAAAAAAACATTCTACGAGAGTCGGTGGTTTCAGGTTTTTTAAGGATCAAAACCAACATCATAAGATCAGAACAATTTCAGCCTGACACGTGTCACATGAACAAGATTTGAACGGCTGATCGCTGATACACCAAATTCTCAAAAAGAAAAGACATTGCAATTATTACATCACAAGAGTTTTCTTCCAAAGATTCACATAAATTCTGTGTGTGTCCTGATTGCCAAGATACTAATTCCATTTCTACATTCAAAATTGTCACTTTTTTTAGGATCACTGTTAGATAATTTTTATTTATTTATTTTTATATTTTTGGTATCTTCTTTCATAGCAATTTTGTTTCAAACATAATTAAGCATTAAATATAAGCATCTCTTTACATGGATATATTCATCATGTGTTTGATTTAAATTGAATTGTTTAAGATTATTAAGCAATAAAACACTCTTTTAAGTTTTAAAGCGTAACATAATTATATTTTTATAAATTTAAGCTCTACTTAATTGAAATTTACTAGGATATTATAGAAACTTATATATAAAAATAGTTAAAAAAATAACTAATGAACATTTATGAAGATGCACGATACTGTATATTTTAAGTTTTTGCCATTTATCCTGTCAAGTTCCGTAAAAAAACTTTCAAATTTGCTTGCACGATGTATGCCTTTAAATGACCACTCAGTGATTAAGAAAATAGTGATACAGTGAAAAGATTTGTTTATATATAGTTTATACCAACAATATCGAAGATAAGAAAGGGGCGTGGAGCTTCCCTCCATCTAAACATTTTGAAGAATTTCACCATAATACCATTCATCAAGTAGTGATATAACTAATATTTATATTGAACTTATACATATGGATTAAAGAATAAAGACTAAACTATTATTTTACACAAAAATAGTAAAACAAATTAAATTTTATTAAATTAAGAATTAACAAAAAATTAAACCACCTTATAATTTTAAAGACTAATTTAAATATTTACTAAAAAATAACTCTTCACTTAGGTGTTATTTTTGTACAGTTGATAAGACATATCATATCACAACAAACATGGCGTGGGGTGCATTTAGATCATATTTACGTGTTGTGTCAACACAAAGTTCATAATCAGGGGGCTTACCCATAGTTTTTATTGTGGTTGGGGTTGGTATTTACAAATTACAATGGGTTTTGGAGCATGATTGTGATCCACGTTTCACTTTTTGGTTGCCAGTTAAGAAAATATGATTAGTCATTATTCAAGCTTGGTAGGTGAGTCTAACAGCAGCTTAATTACCGTAAACAAACACTTCTTTGAAAGTAATTTTTTCTATTTTTGTTTTTATAGTCCATTAAGGTTTTTTGACAAGGACTCTTAAAAAAATTATTTATTTGTAAATAAAATTATTTTCACATATTTTAATTTTTTTTAATAAATGTATCTTAATAAAGTTTATCTATTATAGTAAAAAATGTCTCTTAATATTTTCTTTTTATGTCAATGCGTGTCTACACATCAAGGTTTAAACTTAAGTTTCTCTACAAACTAGTTAAATCTCTTCCCGCTTGTGAGTTTGCTAAAAGTGTGTTTGAGTCAAGAAAATGAAAATGTTTATTTGAGGTGGATATATATGTTATCATATTTATGGGGATTAAATTTCATGATAATTTTTTCTTCAAAAAAAATCATGATTTATCTTGGATTTATATAAAATATAATTTATATATATATAATAGTTTTTTAAAGTGATAAAGAAATTATTTTGCTAGTAATAAAAAATAAGTTGAAATATAAAATATATAAGTTCACAAATTTTAATTTTTGAAAATTTTAAGAATTAATTCAATTAACAAAGTGTTACTAGAAATTTGTAAATATTTTATTATGTATATGATAGTAGAAGAAAATTAAGTATTAATTAAAAACCAACTATGGTAAATATCTCTATTAAATACTTAATTAAAAATAAAAATAATTAATCTGTCTTAATGCATAAATTTAGACATATGTATTATAAATTAAGAAAGATACATGACTTTATGAAAATGAGAATACTGAAGTTATCCTTAAATAATAATGACTTAAATTTGTTATATAAGTGTACATAAAAAAAAAATATGTTTCTGCATTTCAAAGAGGGAAAGGGGCACTAATATTTTTTTATTTATTTAACAATCAAATTGGTTTTTCTTAGATTCTTAGGTTTAACTCTTATAATAAGTAGTGAAAAGACGAAAAAATAATATAAAAGAGGTTTTTTTAAAAAACATTATGGCTTTTTAAAAAAACTTTAAAAAGATTATGTACAGAAAAAATAGTTTTTATAACGAATATATTGTCTTAGGACTAAGATACTGCAGTAAAAATACCTTTTAAAAAGATGTAGGGGTAAGGAATATTAATATAGTATTTATATTGCCTCATCTTATAATTAAAGATTGCATAAAATATAACCATGATTTTTTCTAAGATTGTTAGATATAAGGATATATTAAATTTGCACTAATCAAGTATTCTTTCACAATCTTTTCTAGGCTCAAACCCTCAAATTCAAGCATTCTTCTCATACAAGTCTTTTCTACTTTCACCTTTGTCGTTCTCTTTTTAGCACCTCTAATTATCAGTGCTAAATAATCTTTAATACCATTCTTAATTGCGTGAGTTAACAAGGTGCCAAGTTTAGACAACGAAAATGCTGCACACAGTAGACACACATGGTAGTATGTTTCTCATCTTTGATTAAAGTTGCACTTGGAAAAGGTCCAAGCTTTTGATTCCCAAGAAGAGTTATGAACAGTAGTATTTTATAACTTTTCTCAATTTCTAATTAAAATCAGACACAATTTCTTAATTTCTTAATATATACATGCTGTAAAGCATGACTACAAATGTAAACAAAACAAAACAAAACTCACTAGAGAATCTGGTAGAAAATAGCCCAAACAGGACCTTCTGCCGTATATGTATACACTATACTCACATCCATCAACAAATTCAAACAGGTGATGTACACCAAGAACAAAGACTAGTTTTCTCTCAAAAATGTTGCCAGCCTCGAGAGGTATTTCATAACTTGATACAATTATAGCCCGGCCACTGACTAAAGTTTTGTTCCATGTAGAAAGAATGACTCGAATCAAAATGAACCCAGCCAATCCGTTCAAAGAAGTAATGAGGTTCACTAGCACGAGATGTTTATGTTCCGGGATGTATGGCTTGCCCAAGTTGCAGGTTTTTTGGATATCTGAGCATACCAATGAAAAATCCTTTTTCAAAATGGATGGTGGCTTCAGCAATGTTCACATTTCTTATAAGCTGTTGATGAAGCCAGTAATGCAGAAAGAGATAACCTCTGACCCATGATGACCACTGTCATGAAGCATTTGCAGCATAGTCGAGTTTGTCATCAACACAAAGGATCTCAGAAGTATCATAACTCAATTCCATGGCCAAGCAAGTTATTTTCCAGCCGTACCAGCTTTACAATTCCATCCCCACCGCATGTAAGAAAACCATGGGGAACAACTTGTATATCCATAATAGCAGCCTGTGACAATTTATGCTATCAGTTTTAGTGTGTAAACTCTTTTGTCTCTGATGGACTATACACATTTGTTTAACCTTTAAAATAACACCATTGACACAATTCATTTAGCTAGAGACTATTTTTTGTTAAGGTCATTTTGGCTAGAGGGCGAGTCCTGGAATAACAGTAAAGTTGTGCCTAACCAGTTGGTCATGGGTTTGAATTCGGAAGCAACCTCCTTGCATCAGCAAGGACAAGGCTACATACAATGACCCTCTCCCATACTTTCGCATAGTGAAGAGCCTTATGACACTGGGGTATTTTTTTTTAAGAGGCCATGAGTTTGACAGAGCTACAACAGCCCACGGCATCAGCTGTAAAGCAGCTGACTTTCACAGACAGCAGGAACAGGCAATGGTGGGTGTCTGTTATGCCCAAAATAGGTGAATTTGGTGCAAAACACATCAAGAAACATAAGAATTTAATATAAAATTATGAAAAATTACCCGA